>NC_138529.1:17627466-17971118 GCF_964234715.1 Podarcis melisellensis
TGTATGAATTCGAAAAGTATAAATAAAAAACTAAAACTAAAATAAAATAGACAGGTGGCAGCCCCTGCTCATCCAACTTGGGGGAGAGATCCAGCACACACAATCTTCAAACAAAGGGTCATCCAGGGACCCTACTCATGGAAACGGTTGGATTTTGCAGATTTGCGAGTCAGGTAGAAAGCAGCAGCAGGTTGCACGCAGCTTGGCAAAGGAAGCAGCCCCGTCGCTCCCCTGACTCTGCAGCAGTCGCTCCCTTCTTTCCCTGCATTTGGGAAACGCTGTCTCGCAGCCCCCCCCCCCCCATGCTTGGCTTCCCACAACAACCACCCTGCGAGGCAGGCCCTCTCCGAGAAGCGAGCCCCGAGGCGACCTCTCACCTGGCAGTAGAGGCGGTAAAGGGGCACGGCCGCGTAGGACATGCCCGCCACGCCCACGACGCCGGCCGCCAGGTACGTCAGCACCGTCTTGTTGCGGTGCTTCCAGTCCTCCTGCTGCCGCCGCCGGGCCCCCGCGAAGGGGTCTCCGCCGCTGCCCTTGGCGCGCCGCCCGCGGCAGGCCGCCGCCTCGCCGTTGCCATGGAGACGGAGCCAGGCCCGCCAAGGCCCCCATCCTCGCGCCGCGGGAGCCGCCAGGCAAGCCCAGCCCCGCGCGCAGCAGCCCATGCTTTTCCTCTTTTACTGCCCCGCCCCGTCCTGTCACGTGGACGCGTTCGGCATTCCTCTCTTCGCCGATACCGCCGCCGCCGCCTCTCTTCCCGCGCGCGAGGTCGTCAGGTTATCGCGAGAGCTCGGTCCCCAAGGTGGCGAACCCCACAGCCGGGCGGCGCGCGAGCGACACTGTCGCTTGGAACGCCGCCTCCTCCGCTTGCGGGAATCGGCTACGGCGGCCGCGGGGGGTAAGTCCGCGTTCTCGTTTACCTGCTCCCTCGGCGTCGCCCCGCCTCCTCGCAGGGCAGGGTCTAGCTCCGTTGATACGGCGTGAGGCTCTTGATCGCTGGGTCGTAGGTTCGAGACCCGCGTCGGGCAAAAGGTTCCTGCATTGCAAAGGGTTGGGGCTAGATGACCCTGGTGCTCCCTTCCCACTCTACAATGCTGTGGATCCTGTGATTCTACGGACGGAGTAGTGAGACAGCCTCAGGCTGTGGTTACGTGATACAAGCAAGCACACACAAGTTTTATATATAATATACATACATATATATGTAAACGAGCACCTCTTAGTTTAGCTCAGTTGGTAGAGAGCGGGGCTGTTAGTACTTGCTGTAGAGATTCAGATAAGGTGTGTGAAAGGTTTTGAATTGCTATATGTAGACTTCTTAAGGAAAATCAGTCCTGAGTGCTCACTGGAAGGACAGATCCTGAAGCTGAGACTCCAATACTTTGGCCACCTCATGAGAAGAGAAGACTCCCTGGGAAAGACCCTGATGCTGGGAAAGATGGAGGGCACAAGGAGAAGGGGACGACAGCGGACGAGAAGGTTGGGCAGTGTTCTCAAAGCTACCAGCATGAGTTTGACCAAACTGCGGGAGGCAGTGGAAGGCAGGAGTGCCTGGCGTGCTCTGGTCTATGGGGTCACAAAGCGTCGGACACGACTAAACAACAACTAGACTTCTTAAGCAGGGTACTGTTACAGTGGTACCTCTGGATGTGAACGGAATCTGTTCCAGAGCCCTGTTAGCATCCTGAGCAGATTCACGATTCACCGCTTTTGTGCATGCGCGTGACATCATTTTGAGCGTCTGTGCATGTACGAGCGGCGAAACCCAGAACGAACCTGTTCCGTTACTTCCGGGTCGCCGCGGAACGTAACCTGGAAACGCTCAACCTGAAGCATCTTTAACCCGAGGTATGACTGTATAAGAATTTGGAGGTCTCAAATATAGAATAAATATTCATACATGCACACATATCTAAATATATGAACCATGTGTCTGAAATAGAATGGGAAAGCAAACCTGAAGCCATTCTGACTCTCCCAGTGACCTCAGATATTCCTCTGCAGTAAGGGAGGCAAATGGGGAAAGTCTTCCTATTGTCGGTTCACTTACAAATCCTGTCTTAAGGGTGTCTTTGTGTATGAATAGGGTAAACCTGTGACCTGGATTCAGGAACTAAACTTGCAGTGTTTCCCAACCTTGTGCCTCCAGCTGTTTTTGAACTACAATTCCCATCATCCCTGACCACTGGTCTTGCTAGCTAGGGATGATGGGAGTTGTAGGCCAAAAACATCTGGAGGCACAAGGTTGGGAAACACTGAACTAAAGTATTAACCATCACAAAAGAATGGCCAGGCTGCCCAGGTAATGCAATCAGTGACCATTATCGGGAATCCTGACAGGCAGGATTTCTGCTGGAGACCACCTCCTTCTGTGGTGTATGTCTGATGTTTCAGGGGGCGGGTCTTGGGCTACAGGGTGGGCAATTTCAAAAGTCTGTATAAGGGTTTGTGCACCATTGTTCAGGGTTCTCCTCCCTCATGCATGTGGTGAGTGGGGACCCTGTTGCAACAGTTCCTTTAATAAAGATCAGGTTTACTAGCCGCTTTGCTTCTCAATATACTCTGGCTGGCCTCTGTTATTTTCTTCTGCCGATAGGGAACCTTCTTCAGGACTCTCTACGGGCTCTGAAATACCCCATAAGGGAAAGAGAGCAGTTATAAGAAAAACAGTTCCAAATAAATTCTAAGCTCTTTGGGCCACAACTTATGAAACAATGATTCTGGAGGAGGCTGATAAAAGGTGTTTTATATGATAACTGAGCGGCAAACGCAGGTCTCCTACCACCTGAATATTCAGGGTGATATTCAGGCTGTCCACTCCTGCAAAGCACTTCTCCTGCAGGCAGGATTTCCTCTTTGCTGTCTCCCAGTTGAAAACACATCATCTTTAAAAGGACTGAGATGCACTGTAGGACTAGACCTCAAGTGAGAATTTGGAAAAGGGTGCGTCAGTGGCAGACAGTGAAAGTTAACTGGGTAGATGTAGCCACTTGGCAGGGGAAGCATCACTTTGCCCCAGCCAAACATAGAGAGCAAATTTGCAAAAGGGAAACAAACAAATTACATCCAGTAACTATTTTTTTGTCAACGTTTGCAAAACGCTCAGAATGCATCCTTATTCTGTTTATCCTGTGGGTAACATAATATCTTCTAAAGTAGGTTGGATAATAATATTGAAAGTTTTGACATAAATCTATTTTTTAGAAAGAAAGAAAACAAGCTAAGTTGCTGCATTGTGAATGGAGGTACAAAGCCCCTGTAAGAATTGCATGTTGCAACTGTTCGTAAATGTGCCATTGCTTTGCTCTCCCCCCCACCCCCGACTTCCAAAGGACTGTTATGGGTCCTCATGAAATCAGTCGAACTATATACATCACATTGCATTTCCGGACTGCCCAAACAGATTATCGTATTTTTCGCCCTATAGGACGCACCAGCCCATGGGACGCACCTAGTTTTTTGGGGGGGAAATCAAGGGGAAAATTTTTATTTCCCCCCAGGTTTGCGCAGCCATCCCCAAGCTAGAAGAGGGAGACGGAGCGCTCCGTCTCCCTCTTCTGCCTTCAGGGACAGCCTCTCTAGCCTCCGTGGGGCAGCGGCTTGCCCCGCTGTCCCCCGAGTTTGTGGGGCTGGCGGGGGGGGAGAAGCAAGCTTGTGTCTACGGCCATACTACCCTGAACACGCCCGATCTCGTCTGATCTCGGAAGCTAAGCAGGGTCAGGCCTGGTTAGTACTTGGATGGGAGAAGCAAGCTTGCTTCTTCCCCCCCCCCCCCGCCAGCCTCCAGATCAGGTCGGGGAATAGCGGGGTGGCGGCGCTGCGCCTCCCCGCTGTCCCCCGAACTTTTGGGCTGCAGGCTGCAGGCAATCCCGCGGGACCTCCCGCCAGACGGATAGCTTCCTGAAGCCTGGAGAGCTTCCGACCCCTCTCGCTCTCCAGGCTTCAGAGAAAGCCTGCATTCGCCCCATAGGACGCACACACATTTCCCCTTCATTTTTGGAGGGGGGAAAGTGTGTCCTGTAGGGCGAAAAATACGGTAGGTAATTAGCTTATGTGTTCAGTTTGCTCTATCAAGCCAGGAGTGCTTCTTTCGGGCCCCTTCTGGGCTCTTGCAGTCCACTCCGAAACAGACAGGAGTTGAGATCTTCATAAAAAGTATTTAGCAATTACCTCGGTATATTTACTGGAACAGAGGAAATGGACCTGTTTATCTCTTGCTGCTTTTGCTTGCTCAACAGGCACTGAACTTATCGGAGGCTATCAAAAGCAATCTGAAGAAGCCTATGGAATTTTCATAAAGAGGATATTACCTTGGGGTGGGGAGAATGGCTGCAGTAGATAGTAAATAACTGCCTTTCATGCTATTGTGGTTGCCAGTACGGCTGCTAAAAACAACTTTATGAATTTGTATTCTCCCCACCACTTTTCATTATAGTTCCATGAATGCACATTAGGCAGAGTAAAGGGAGATCAGGCACGAAGCACACTTGCCTTTTATCTGAATTGCAATCCCTATGGCTCATACGCAGTAATGTTTTGTGAAAGAGCTCAATGACAAAGAGCTCTTTTCCTGGTCACACCGCTAGTTGAGCAAGTGGGAAAAGCTTATCAACTTTCTTCCTGAACAGCTGATTGTTGATGGCCATTTCACATAATAGTTGTAGTTACTGGTATATCCCAGCATGAACATTGTGGCAGAAGACAAAATGTCAGCTTGCATTACGAAGTTCTCAAGGTGTAGTATTATAACATAAATGATGTGGCTGTATTCATTCAGAACTCAGCCATAAGGGAGCAAATCCGAAAGCTGCGATTTATATATTGCTGGAAGTCTCTCTGGCACCGTTGTTGTTGTTGTTTAGTCGTGTCCTACTCTTCGTGACCCCATGGACCAGAGCATGCCAGGCATTCCTATCTTCCACTGCCTCCCGCAGCTTGGTCAAACTCATGCTGGTAGCTTCAAGAACACTGTGCAACCATCCCGTCCTCTGTCGTCCTCTTCTCCTTGTGCCCTCAATCTTTCCCAGAATCAGGGTCCTTTCCAAGGAGTCTTCTCTTCTCATGAGGTGGCCAAAGTATTGGAGTCTCATCTTCAGGATCTGTCCTTCCAGTGAGCACTCAGGGCTGATTTCCTTCAGTATGGATACGTTTGATCTTCTTGCAGTCCATGGGACTCTCAAGAGTCTCCTCTAGCACCATAATTCAAAAGCATCAATTCTTTATGGTCCAGTTGTCACTTCCGTACATCATTACTGGGAAAACCATAGCTTTAACTATACGGACCTTTGTCGGCAAGGTGAGGTCTCTACTTTTTAAGATGCTATCTAGGTTTGTCATTGCTTTTCTCCCAAGAAGCAGGTGTCTTTTAATTTCGTGACTGCTGTCACCATCAGCAGTGATCATGGAACCCAAGAAAGTAAAATCTCTCACTGCCTCCATTTCTTCCCCTTCTGTTTGCCAGGAGGTGATGGGCCCAGTGGCCATGATCTTGGTTTTTTTGATGTTGAGCTTCAGACCATATTTTGCGCTCTCCTCTTTCACCCTCATTAAAAGGTTCTTTAATTCCTTCTCACTTTCTGCCATCAAGGTTGTGTCATCTGCATATCTGAGGTTGTTATTATTTCTTCCTGGCATTATTTTATGGTAAAACTGATAGCAAAATATTTTGTGTTTCATGTGCTTAGTGTTTGTTTCTACCTGCTAACTCGTACAATCAAATTGCCATTCATTATTGGCCTCTTTCTTTCTTAATGTTGATTGCTTATTGGAGACTTGATTTTAGACGTCAATGGCAAAGACGTGGTTGTTGTAGCTAATGAATGGTTGGCTTTAGACATTTAACTTTAAACATGGATCATAATGGCCGCAGATTGAACCACATGAGAAATTTTCCCTCGCAATAACCCTGTGATGTGCACCTCTATGTTGTTCCCATTTTACAAACTCAAACCCCCATGTCTTCAGAGTTTAAACATCTACAGGATACATTGGCTCCCTAATGCTAGCATGTTATTGAAGTGCCCTGCTAATTAATTAATTACATATTCCACTTTTTAAAGCTAAAACTTGACACCTTTAATCTGAAAATTACAGGATTTTCGGTTGGGCATTCTTCCAGCAAGGATTCTTAGGATTGTGGGCTTACTGTGAGAGTCATATTAAAGCTATTCATTGCTAGGCATGCATTGCCTTTCAGCTCATAGAGACAATTTCCTGTTGCATAATAGCAGAGTCCTTGGAGAAAATCTGTATATTTTAACCCCTACATTTTCAACAGAGCTGTTGACATAATTGCAAACAGCATCAGCAACCAGCCACGTGTCTTCACTCATTGAAGAAGCAGAAAATAAAACATTTTTTAAAAAAGATTTATTCAAGCCTATAAGGGAGCAATATGGCCATAGACATTGGCATGATCCAACTGCAACTCTTCACCCCTCCATTTTCTCTCACCTTGCCTTAGCCTTTCCATCACCGTTTCTCTCTAGCAATCAGGGAATGGCTTACAGCAAAAGCCATTCGTTTTTTCCCCCAGAAGAACTTTTCTGAAACAGCTTATTGCCAGGAGGGGTGGGTACTTAAAGAAAGCAAAGTGAATTTGTTCCTGCTGAATTTGTTTCTGCTGTAATAATAAAATCTCTCCCCTCACCCTTTGAAATCAAAAGAGAAGTGTGACAAGCTGCTCATCAGTTTATTATCTTTTCCTGAAAAGTGGATAATTAGCTGCTGTCTTTCTCATTTGTGAATTGTAGTCTTGTATTGCATCAGATAGTAGGACGCGAGTGGCACTGTGGTCTAAACCACAGAGCCTAGGGCTTGCCGATCCGAAGGTCGGTGGTTCGAATCCCTGTGACGGGGTGAGCTCCCGTTGCTCGGTCCCTGCTCCTGCCAACCTAGCAGTTTGAAAGCATGTCAAAGTGCAAGTAGATAAATAGGTACCGCTCCGGCGGGAAGGTAAACGGCGTTTCCGTGCGCTGCTCTGGTTCGCCAGAAGCGGCTTAGTCATGCTGGCCACATTACCTGGAAGCTGTCTGTGGACAAATGCCAGCTCCCTCGGCAAGGGAGCGCCTCAACCCCAGAGTTGTCCACAACTGGACTTAACGGTCAGGTGTCCATTTACCCTTTTTATTGCATCAGATACAGTACGGTGGTATCTCAGGTTTGATTTCCTCCCCTTCTTTTATCAGCATTACACTTCTGCTAATGCAGACAGGTATATCAGATCCTCTTGTCTCTAGATTCACACAAGGCACTAGGAATTGGTGGCAGCCATCTGTGTCCAAAGAAAGCTCTGTTAATTTCCCTTAATTTTTGACCTAGCATTGTCCGTAGAGTGGTACTTCAGGTTACAGACTCCGCTAACCCAGAAATAGTACCTCGGGTTAAGAACTTTGCTTCAGGATGAGAACAGAAATCGCGCGGCAGCGGAAGGCCCCATTAGCTATAGTAGTGCTTCAGGCTAAGAACAGATTCAGGTTAAGAATGGACCTCTGGAACGAATTAAGTTCTTAACCCGAGGTACCACTGTACATCTTTTCACTGTGCAATTGCCAGCTGTGTACATACGGCTTTCTCTGTCTCCTTGTCCTGTCTCTTCCTATTGTACAGATTTGAGGTGTTTTCTTAATCCCCTTTCAGCCAAGGAATGCTGACCTACTTTTCTCTATCCTTCTTGAATAATTAAAATCCACAAGCAGTTTGATCATTCCGGTAGACAGAATTAAACTCCTTGTTGTATGCTTGCTGTCACTGTGGTATAAATAGCAGTGGGGAATTATTTTTTTTCTCTTGCAGTAGCGAGGCTGTTCTGTGATTTCCAGTACCTTTTCATCAAGGCCAGCCTAACACATTGGGCTGCCTTAGTTGAAATACAAGATTCAACCCACCCACCCCACTTCAATTCTATGTACAAAAGCTGTTTGGGTTGGCAGTAGAACCTTTTCTTCAGTTCTGGCGATGGGACAACCTCCACAGCCTTTGAAATTAGCCAGGCGCCAGGGGCACTTTGATCCTGGCTATCGGCCACTTGTGACCAAGTGAAGATGCCTGGGCAACAGCATGGCGCCTGACGTCTCCACCACCTGGAGGTGCAAGCCTGGGGAATCCTTGGATCGTGACTGTTTTCACCCGCTAGCAACACATCCTGTAGAATTCTATCCTTAATATTTTATCTGCACAGTCAGAATGAATTTCAGGAACCAAGAAGTTGTATTGTCAAATGCGGCTTTCGAGCCGTCTAACCCCCAAATGGCAATTAGGCATTTCGTTTTGGTGATTGTAACCCTGGTTTAAGGAGCCATTTCGCACCTACCGTATTTTTCGCTCTATAAGACGCACCAGACCACAAGACGCATCTAGTTTTTGGAGGAGGGAAACATGGGGAAAAAAATTCTGAATCTCAGAAGCCAGAAGAGCAAGAGGGATCGCTGTGCAGTGAAAGCAGCAATCCCTCTTGCTGTTCTGGCTTCTGGGATAGCTGGGAAGCCTGCATTCACTCCACAAAACGCACACACATTTCCCCTTACTTTTTAGGAGGGAAAAAGTGAGTCTTATAAAGCAAAAAATACGGCAGTTTATATATCTTGAGTTTCTAACACTGGTCCTCCTCTACACCTGAAGGCATCTAGCTAGCTCAGGGAGGTGGTGGGCAGGTTGTATAGCAGGCATAGCTCTTTCCACCTATATCTTGCTGATGTTCTCCACTCCAGCCCCAGCCCCCTGAGCCATCCGCCTCAATCCGCCTGATGTTAGGGCTGGCCCTGCCTTTAATCCGCACCTGCAAAGCTTTATATGACCAGCATATCTTGGAGGCCTCCACTCTCTTGCCCCTCCCTGAGTTCTGCTCAGTTTCCTTTTATACCAGGGGTCAGCAAACTTTTTAAGGAGGGGGCCGGTTCACTGCCCCTCGGACCTTGTGGCGGGCCGGACTGCGCACATGCGTGCACACATACGTGGCGGAGAGCGGCTTCTCTCTCCCCCCCTCTCCCCTCCCCCTGCTTTCCTACCTCCTCTGCCGCTCTGCCTGCAGTTGGGAGCTGGCGGTGGTGGCGGCGCCTCTCCTTTCCAGACCAGCTTTCCTGGGCACCAGGTGCGGGGTCAGCAGGCATGCCAAGCTCCAGCCGAAGCCCCACAACGCACCTGTCATGATGCCCACAGTGCCGCCATGGATGGAGAGGCCAGTGGGCAGGTGGCGAGTCTGGGCCACGCCTCAGCCACGTGACCCGGAAGTGTCTGCGGATGGCACCGGCTCCCGGCCTCTAGAGTGAGATGAGCGCACAACCCTAGAATCTGACACGACTGGCCCGTACTGGTAGGGGTACCTTTACCTTTACCTTAAGGTACTACTGGACAATTTTTATTTTTTAAAAAATATATTTCTAGTAGAACTGTAGAGTTGGAAGGGACCACGAGAGTTACTAATCCAGCCCCCGCCATGCAGGAAACCTTTGCCCAGCATGGGGCTCTGTGATTAAGAGTTTCATGCTCTGCTGTCTGAGCATTTTTCTTCCAGCATTCTCCTTCTGGCGTGAGACTAGGTCAAGCACTGCTGCAGGAATTCCCTGCCATGTAAGAGGCTGAATGAAAGCAAAGTTTTCGTCCAGCGTTTGGTAAGGGTTGTATGCAACCAAGTTGTCCCAGGACTTCGGCCTGAACAATGGAAACTGATTTAGAGGGGGTGCGAGAAGTGGGAGAGGAAGTCCTGTTGCACAAGCCGTTGTCGTGCTATACGTGTTCTCCCTAGAAGAGAGCACATGTTGTGGTGGGAGATACAAGCCACCCTGTTGTTGCTGGGCAGATTTGCGGAGTGACCCAGGCAGTGAATTGGTTGATTGGGTCACTGGGGAGAATTGCTTGTTGCCAATTTTGAAGGAGGGGTCAGAGGTTTTAAATATTGGTCACCCAACTTTGGGCGTCCTCTTGGCTGCTTGCACCGGATCACCCGCCCACCCTCCCTGTATTGGGGGGGTTGTTCGCTTGACCTTGCTATGCCTGTCATGGGGTCGTCTGCTTTGAGGCAGGGGCCTGGTAGGAATTTTGTCCATTTGGCTGATTGTCTGGTGCCATTTGGTTTTTGCCTACTGCATAGCAAATCGTCACAACTTGTAAGGTTGGCGGTTAGGCATTGGTTCAAATTGGTTGGTGGAGGGGTAAGTGCCTACCCCTCCAATGGTGGTGCGGAAAGGGAATTCCGTTAAAGGAATCCAGGGGCTTGCCATTCTTTTCATCCTTGTCCCTGGCATCGGACTTGGGCCGTGCAAGCCACCAGGAGCATGAGGGTGAGAAGTGAGGGACTGAGGCTCAGCTTCATTTTCTCCCCAAAATTGTTTCCCTCACTGGCTTCCGCTGGAATCTGGAAGTCAGTTCTGTCCCTGGGCAAGGACAGATAGTCGGAACCGATGTCTAAGCAACCACTCACTTGTGTGTATTTAAATAAAGTTGTGGCCAAAATCGTGCCAAAAACCCAAACCAAAATTGATGTGTGATGTGTGAATTATTGGGGGGTGGCTTGGGGACCTCGAAACGCAACAACTTTGTTGGATGCAATCCTCGGTGCCATTTCCTTGAAAAGCCTTGGAACGAGGCGTTCAGAAGTGACATCGATATATAAAACATCTCTTCATCCTCTTTGTTCCCAGGGTAGAATTTCTGAACCTGATGGAGAAGTTCAGCTTGCATAGCAACACAGACTCTGTGAGGAATTCCCCGACACAACTCCTAGCTGGTGAGCTGCTGGTTATATATATTTTCTTTGTGCAGCGTAGAATATGTTTGGTGGCCTGGTGGCCTCCATTAATATTTCAGGTTGGTAGGAATGCTTGCATGAATTGGACGGTAGACCCTTAACCCAGATTTTACGTGTGGCTTGATGTTTGATGGACAGAAAAGACACCTCTGTTCAATCGATCCTTTCTTGAAAATCAGTTGAGCAAGAGAGAAGTGTGGCAATGCCCCCTAGGGGCTCATTTCACACATTACAAAGCAGTGTCTTGGTCCTTATTTGTTTGTAACAGCATAAAGTCCCTTGCTTGTACAGTGGTACCTCGGGTTAAGTAGTTAATTCATTCTGGAGGTCTGTTCTTAACCTGAAGCACCACTTTAGCTAATGGGGCCTCCTGCTGCCGCCGGAGCACGATTTCTGTTCTCATCCTGATCAAAGTTCTTAACCTGAAGCACTATTTCTGGGTTAGCGGAGTCTGTAACCTGAAGTGTATGTAACCTGAGGTACCA
This sequence comes from Podarcis melisellensis, assembly GCF_964234715.1. Classification (NCBI taxonomy): domain Eukaryota; kingdom Metazoa; phylum Chordata; class Lepidosauria; order Squamata; family Lacertidae; genus Podarcis; species Podarcis melisellensis. Next base: position 17,638,693 of record NC_138529.1, read on the forward strand.
CTGTAATTTGGGAACACTCTGAGCTGCATAAGTAGTTACTATACAAGGCAATTGCCACTAAATACAAGGTGTGACTGGAATGTTCGGCGAATGGTCACAGAAATCTGACAGCAAGAAATATTCAGACATACAGTCGGCATCAGAATCCCACGAAATGCGCACTGTTGTGAATGGAGATGAAGCCGTAACTCAAAAGACAGCGTATGAGTGGTTTAAGCATTTCCGAGAAGGGTGGCAAGCCATCAAAGATGACCCTCAGTCTGGCAGGCGGTCGATGAGCAGAATGGCGGCAAATGTCGACAGAGTTTTATGAGTTATTGATGCAGAATTGGTGTTTGTCCATCAGAATGATGGCAGAAGAATTGCATATTCCCCGTGAAATCGTTACTGAGCTTACTGAGTTGTCCCACCCTCCATATTCTCCCAATCTGGTCCCACTGGATTTCTTCTTTTCCCCCAAACTGAAATCTGCAAAGAAAGGGCACAGATTTTCCAACATGACATACATCCAAGCTGTTGTGACGAGGGAACTGAAAGCAGTACGAAAAGAGAACTTCTCCAGAGGTTTACAACAGTTCTATGAGCGTTGTCAATGGTGCATTGTATCAGAGGGGGCCTACTTTGAAGGCCTGTAAAGCATGTGTATTTGAATATTTCTCACTGTCCGATTTCTGTGACCATTCACCGAACTTTCCGGTCACACCTTATGAATAGCAAATGGAGGTAAACACCAGCAAGCCAACTGCTCAGTATTAGTCTGGCCCCAATAAACCTGCATAGTTCCTCTTTCATCAGTGTGCAAATTGCAGATTCGAGGTTTCCAGAAGGTAACTGAGGATATACAGTGGTACCTTGGTTCTGAAACTTAATCCGTTACGAAAGTCTGTTCCAAAACCAAAGCGTTCCAAAACCAAGGCATGCTTTCCCATAGAAAGTAATGCAAAATGGATTAATCTGTTCCATACTTTTAAAAACAAGCCCTACAACAGAAATTTAACATGAATTTTACTATCTAATGAGACCATTGATCCATAGAATGAAAGCAATAACAATGCACTGCACTATAAAACAAATACAGTCATACCTCTTGTTACATCAGTCTCTGGTTGCGTTTTTTCAGGATATGAACGCAGCAAACCCAGAAGTGCATGCTTCTAGGTTTCACCCTGCGCACATTTGCAGAAACACTCTACGCGTCTTGCGCATACGCAGAACTGTTCTGTGTGTCTTGCGCATGCGCAGAAGTGCTCTTTCACGCCATGCGTGTGTGCAGAAGTGGCGCTCTAGTTGCGGACTTTCGGGGTGTGAAGAGCACCCTGGAACAAATCGAGTCTGTAACTAGAGGTACCACTGTAAGAGAGTATTGTAGATGATAAAAATTAAATTTAATTTTTTTTCTTACCTTCACCGATGATGGTCATTGTTTAGATAGGGGGCTTTTATCCATTTCTGCAGTCACACAATCAATCAGTCAGTAGCTGAACAGGGTTCCGCACAGTCACAAAAACAAATTAACCGAAAAAGCCTCAAAAACAAAAACGCAAAATAAAAAGTAAAAACAAAAGTGCCAAACTTAATCCGTTCCGGAAGTCCGTTTGACTCCCGAAATGTTCGAAAACCAAGGAACAGCTTCTGATTGGTGCAGGCACCCTGGAAACAAAAGCCAACAGCCACATTTGAGAACCAAGGCATTTGAGAACCAAGGTACCACTGTATGTCCTTTTGCCTTTCTCTCTCCTTGTAAGGTAAACCTGCTGACAGCCTCTCTTTGGGATCATCTTCGAGGTCACTAAGCCCACAGCTGCTGTATCCAAGCGACATCATTGCAAACCACCACGGAAAGCCCCTGACAGCGACTTCTCTTCAAGCCACCACAAAGTAATGCTTGAAATCATTTGCAGATTGTTTCTCCGTCCCCCTGCTCCCAGAATTTGTGGGAAATACCTATTGAAAGCATGACGGTTTTAGTGTTCCAGAAACCATATTACCCACCCTGAGCTGCCAAAAGCGAATGGAAGAAATCAAAGCAGAATTTGTATGAATTCTGACGCATTCATTTATTTCATGTTCTGTTTCTCTGCTTGGAAAGTGAGTTGGCTGTGGATTTCATCAGGCTTGGGCATCCGTTTCGCCCAGTCTGGTCTAGCAGTGATGGTTTTTTCTGTAAATGTGAATACCTGCAGCAGCCTTCTGCCATGTTTGTGTGCTCCAGGTTCTGTGGACTCCAATTCCCATCAGCTTATTGGAAGGAGAAAAATAATCATCTCCTTAATAACAATTTAAACAATTTATTTAACTGAAACAATAACCTTATAGCATATGTATCCATATTTGTTCACTGATGTGGTTACACATTTTTTTAAAAAAACAACCAACAACTTAGGCTGAATTTTAGCACACATGAAAAACTTAAAACAGATCCTTATTTCCTGATAGCCTTTGGGCTAGAATGTAACTTAATACTATCTTTAGAAAGATTGTTCCTTCAAAACCATTTTGTTTTAAAAATCTAATTAAAATTTAAAAAAAATCCAATTTAAATAAAATCTAAATAAATGAAAAAATATCAATTTTAAAAATTATTTTTAAAAAATCATTGATTTTTATCCACCCTGCCAAGGTATCTTCCTTTGACTGCTTTATTATCAAAGGCAGATTGTATAGGGATTCCTCCTGGGCCCACTGAAGCAGATTTGTCTTTTATGAGAGCAGGATTACATAAAGCTCTGCTCCGAAGGTTCCCGTCCGCACAGCAGTGCTTGATTCAACCTCTGGTTACACAAACAGCCACCTGTAGCTGCATCTTTTACACCGAAGGCAGCTCCCCCAATTAAGATGTAAGCATCTTGGAGCAACCTTGATGCCATAGCATCCTTAGGAGAAAACAAAAGGAGATGTCTGCTTCAGGCTGATCCTGGTGTTCCAGCCGCTGACCTTTGAAAGCTAACTTTGTTTTCTCTTCTTGTCTAGTGACAGCGTGTTTCAGATCATCACTGTTTCCAAGGGAACAGGCCTTGGCTTGAATGTTGTAGGAGGCATTAACAGGAACGAAGGGCCCTTGGTGCATATTCTGGAAGTTATTTCTGGAGGTGATTGTCATAAGGTAGATGAAGGGAGGGACAACTCTTCGCTCCTTTCCCCCTTTTTCTAGCTGGGGGTATTACTTAATATCTGCTCAGGTGTTGTAAGAGCATTTCAAAATCAGATCTTATTTACTGTATTGTGGCGCTTTTCAAAATCAACTCCAGACTTCTCTGCTGTTCCCTTCCTTATGTTTATTTGTCATTAAACTGGACTTGAGAAAGGCAATCCTTTAAATAAAGTGGTAGCTTGGTTCTCAAACGCCTTGGTACTCAAACAACTTGGACCCCAAACACTGCAGACCCGGAAATAAGTGTTCCAGTTTCCAAGCTTTTTTCGGAAGCCGAATGTGCTCCGATTTGAGTGCCACACTTCAATTTTGAGTGTTGCACTGAGGTCTGCGTTTTTGTTTTTGGTGCTTTTTCGTTGTGTTTTTGTGACTGTGTGGAACCCAGTTCAGCTACTGATGGATTGATTTCATGACTGCAGTACACTGTTTATTGCTTTCATTTTATGGCTCAATGGTTTCATTAGATGGTAAAATTCATGTTAAATGGCTGTTTTAGGGGTTGGATTAATCCATTTTGCGTTACTTTCTATGGGAAAGCACACTTTGGTTTTGGAACGCTTTGGTTTTGGAACAGACTTCCGGAACGGATTAAGTTTGAGAACCAAGGTACCACTGTAGAGGACTGCCCCTTGTAAAGTAGGAGACATGGCCATCCTAGTGCCAAGGAAGGCAGTTCTGCACCGTAAACATCCCTGATAGATCTACCTGTCCATATATATATGTGTGTGTGTGTCGTTGTTGTTGTTGTTTACAGTAGTCGTTTAGTCGTGCCCGACTCTTCGTGACCCCATGGACCAGAGCACACCAGGCACTCCTGTCTTCCACAGATTGGTCAAACTCAGGCTGGTAGCTTCGAGAACACTGTCCAACCATCTCGTCCTCTGTCGTCCCCTTCTCCTTGTGATCTTTCCCAACATCAGGGTCTTTTCCAGGGAGTCTTCTCTTCTCATGAGGTGGCCAAAGTATTGGAGCCTCAGCTTCAGGATCTGTCCTTCCAGTGAGCACTCAGGGCTGATTTCCTTCAGAATGGATAGGTTTGATCTTCTTGCAGTCCATGGGACTCTCAAGAGTCTCCTCCAGCACCATAATTCAAAGGCATCAATTCTTCAGCGATCAGCCTTCTTTATGGTCCAGCTCTCACTTCCATACATCACTACTGAGAAAACCAGAGCTTTTACTATACGGACCTTTGTTGGCAAGGTATATATATATATATATATATATACCAGGTTTGGCAAGGTTTATATATATATATAAACTTACTTTAGGGATGAAAATTAACTCATTACGGTACTTGGGCAGTCTGTTCCACTTCAGAACCTCTTTCACTCAAAATATTTCCTGATGTCTACAGCAGATCTCCTTGTCTGTCCTATAGGCAGTGGACAGAGTAAGCAATAATGCCCACCCCTCAGTTGTATGATCTCATAAATACTTATAGCCCCTTTTTTAAACCATCCTTTCCTTTGCTGAAATGCACCATTCTTCTTAGCTCATAAAAAACTGCCCTTTGTCATTTTCGTAGCTCCTCTCTAAACCTTTCCCAAGTTTCCATCTTCCTTCCTGAATTTTTTATGCCCACAACGGAACAGGATGCTCCAATTAAGTCTTACCAGCACCAGATTAATTCCCTAAATCTTTGAAACTGCACTCCAGTTTCCAATCGCCTAAAATGGTGTTATTGCCTTATTTGTTACCCCCTGCTAAGAAAAGCACGTTCAGTCCTATTTAGTTACCGTGTGTTGTGTTTTCACTTAATTGCTACCGTTGAAACTAATGGGAGATATCTAAGAAGGAATTAAAGAAAAAAGAAAAAAGCTATGGCTTTTCATAAATCTAATACAAGCATTGATAGAGAGAATTTACAGATGCTTTTTTTGCGCTCCCTCAAGCCCTGGCTGGATCTAGAGACATCAGAGGAGCATTTCAGTTTAAAGCGTTGTCAATTTAAACAGGGAAAACAGGTAGGGGGGGGACGGGACTGCACATCGCCACCTGGTGGCACAATGTTATATCGTACATACAACGCATATAAATCGCTCTTTCTTAACCAGTCTAGCCGAGTCCCGCTTGTGTGTAAATAGAGAACATGCCCTGCCGGGCGTATTGTTTTCATCCCTGTCCCCTGAAATATCATCTCTCTCTTTATCTTCATGCTGCTTTACAAGCAGTGAAGTGTGAACCCCAGCTCGGCTAGATTCATATACTCCTCGAGTAAAACAAAAAGGTCACATAGAGGTTCAAAGTTGACTTGCTTTTAATTTTAGCCCAGTTTGGAAACTGGGCCGTAAAACACAACAAGAAGAGCACAGCACTGGAAATAATGAAGGCTCTTAATGGCCACCTGTTACAAGTCTCTCTCCCTTCTCCCCTTTCTCTTTATTGAACTTAGCAGCATGGAAAGCTTGTGTTGGGACCTCTGTTAGGCTTCTTTTTTGGTGAGATTGTATAGCAGAAAAAGCTCTGCGGCATTCGCATAAAACCTTTTGACCTTCATTAGAAGGTGGTCGGTGCCTTTAATTACCTTAAATGCTTTGTTTGATGTGCATGAGCCTAGGGCTTGCCGATCAGAAGGTCGGCGGTTCGAATTCCCACGACGGAGTGAACTCCTGTTGCTCGGTCCCTGCTCCTGCCAACATAGCAGTTCGAAAGCACGTCAAAGTGCAAGTAGATAAATAGGTACCGCTCCGGCGGGAAGGTAAATGGTGTTTCCGTGCACTGCTTTGGTTCGCGTAGACCTGGAAAGCTGTCTGTGGACAAAAGGCCGGCTCCCTCGGCCAGTAAAGCAGCATTGTGACATTTCTGTATGCAATACAAATGGTTGTGTGTGTGTGCATTTGTGTGCATGTGTACATGCATGCACATAAAACTAGAAACTAAGTTTACAGATTGTGCTCTGTAACCATAATTTCCACTTGCTTGGGGGGTGATCAGATTGCAAAATATGTCTGTGATCTCTCTGCTCCTTCGTTAGCCATGTTCATATGAATGGTGTTTGTGCAGGAATAACCCTTGAGCTAAAGGCTGCACACTTGCCCATTGTTTCTCACACTTTCTCCGTTGAGACAAAGTTTTGCATGATGTGCAAAACTGGAACTAATGCATCTCTTGATGGGAACATTAAGTGTCCCTTAGCATGTTCTCAAGCAGTGAGCGGTTTAGGAGCAGGGCTTAGTTTCTACAATGTGCTGTTTGATTATAGCAGAGCTTTTTTTCTCTGTGTACTGTTCTTTCTCTTCATCTTCATCTCTCTCTCTGTGTGTGTATGTGTGGCTTCAGCGATAGCTGTGCAGCTTGCTCTGGCTTTTCAGGGAGGTGGGAGAAGGGACGGAGGGCAGTTTGTCAGTCCCTTCTCACACCTCCGGGAAAAGCCAGCAAGAGCCACTCTATCTTTAAAGAGCAAGCATGTCTGCGGCTTTTGCTGGCTTTTTTTGTTTTCATCCTCTAAAAACTAGGTGCATCTTATGATTGGGTGTGCCTTATAGAGCGAAAAATTCGGTGATTATAACACAGAGAGAGAATACGCACGTCTGTCAAATTTTTAACTCCTCCTTTTGGAAGCATGCCAATCTAAAGAAACCTATTTATGCTTGTTTACGCTTTTTTCAAATTTAAGACCCAAGTCCCACCCCCTCCAAATCGATTCTACAATTTATAGGCAGTTTGGAGCTTTAGCTGTGAACTAGCTTCAGATGCGGTTTGTGTGTGCTGTTTGGCACCAGTGCCACCAGAGGCCGCTGTTGCCACTTGTGTTGCTTGCCACCCCCAGCTATGAAGTATTTTAGCCTAGTCGAAAAAAATAGTAAGCACCGAGGAACAAACGAGATGCTGTTGCTCAGTGGTATAGCGTCAGAAGTTATAAACTGGCATCTAAGAAAGCAAACCAGGATTAGCTTCTTGTGGAATAGGTTATTGCATTCTTTTTCATATACAGTGGTACCTTGGGTTAAGTACTTAATTAAGTACTTAATTCTTAACCTGAAACTGTTCTTAACCTGAAGCACCACTTTAGCTAATGGGGCCTCCTGCTGCCCCTGTGCCACTGGAGCACGATTTCTGTTCTCATCCTGAAGCAAAGTTCTTAACCCGAGGTACTATTTCTGGGTTAGCGGAGTCTGTAACCTGAAGCATATGTAACCCGAGGTACCACTGTATAGTCTGCTGGAGTGTATATTAAAAAGCAATTAATGGTTTAATCCTGTGCATGATAAAATAAATGTGTGGCATCCCTTCCTTTCTCTTGCCATAGGTGAAGTGTCAAGTAATCGCTCTTTTCCTTATCCATTGCCATATCTGGACTCAGGGTTTGGAGGCGTCTTAGCCCACAAGCTCACACTCTGGCCTCTGCCTGATTTCCTGCCCTCTCTTTCTTTTTCTAGCCATCCTTTCCCCAGTGGTGACAGCGGCCTTCATTTGATTAGTGTCGGTTTATTAACTTGTGATCTTCCAACCGGGCATCCCTTTGGGATAGCCTCCAGGCATTGCAAAGCAGAGATTCTCGTGATTGATTTAGAGCAGGCATAGGCAAACTCGGCGCTCCAGAGACTACAACTCCCATCATCCCTGACCACTGGTCCTGTTAGCTAGGGATCATGGGAGTTGTAGTCCCAAAACATCTGGAGGGCTGAGTTTGTCTATGCCTGATTTAGAGGATCTCTCAGTGGTTAGGGAGGAAGGAGGGGCATTTGCCTCCTTATTGACGCATTCTGCCCTGAAGGTTTCGGTTCTAATCCTGTACCTGCCTCAGTTCTGTGTCAGTAAAATGGGAATAATCAGCCTCTCTAGTTTTGTCAGCCTGGTACACTCATAGAATCTTAGAGTTGGAAGGGACCCTGTGGATCATCTAGTCCAACCCCTTGCAGTGCATAAGGATATGTGTGGCTGAACATCTTTATAGAGTACTTTCATGCCTTCACAAGTGACCTATATGCTTAGAATTCCTGTTGTTTTCAGGCTGACAGCAATTCCATACCCTCCAATATTTCTCTGGTAAAAATAGGGGTGTCTTATTCCATAATAATAATAATACTAACAATAGTTTTATTATTTATATCTCCACCTATCTGAGTGTGTTGCCCCAGCTTCTCTGGGCAGCTTCCAACATATATAAAAACATAATCAAACATTAAACATTTTTTTAAAAAAAACCTTCCCTATACAGGGCTGCCTTCAGATGTCTTCTAAAGGTGGTATAGTTACTTATCTCCTTGGCTTGTGGGGTGGAATCACATAATTCCATACTCCCCAACATTTGTCCAATGAAAATAGGGTTGTCGTACCGTACCCTTCAACGTTTCTCTCATGAAAATAGGGACATCCTAAGGAAAAGCAGGACATTGCGGGTTCAAAGCAGAAACTGGGATGGCTTCTGTAAGTCCGGGACTCTTCCTGGAATATAGAGACACTTGGAGGGTCTGCAGTTTTCACAGACTGAATTGCTGCTTGCATTGAATTTTTTTTAAAGAGCCTCTTTTTTAATTTTAAGTGTAGAACTTGGCAAAAACAGAAATGTGATGTGCTGAAGGCTAAACGTTGGTTTGAGCTGAGTGCAAAAGCGCTTTTTCTGGCCTTGTTCTCCACCTCCCCAGCCACCCACCCACATTTTCCTGAACTGTGCGCTAAGTTATTGGTGCCAAAGTCTTTGCGCTCTCCGCTGTTGCATCTGCTCGGTCCAAATGTTTGCCGAGGTTGTATGTATAGCTGTTTGAAACTGGATCCCTTACCCCCACCCCTCTGGTGCGAATTAATCCAGCTCAGAGCTGGATTAACTGGTACAGAAACTTCTCACAAACTGTCTGTGGCTTAATTCTAAAACAAAACGACCATCTGTGTCCAATTTTGTGCCCGGTGAAATTCCACTGATATCTCTCGCTGATCTGTTACTCTGTTCTGCAGCAGCAAAGTAGTTCAGCTCCTAATGCCAGCTTCTCCTTTCCAGGACATCTAGTACTGCCTGATTATCCCCTTCCCTGTCCCTTATCCTTTTTTAATTTTTTTCATCCCCTGGCATCCACATGGCTGTCCAGTCCATCTATTGATGATTTCGACATCTCTAGCTATGAGGACTTGGTTCACGTCATCACAGTGGCTGTTGCTCCCCATCAGGATAAAATACAGTGGTACCTTGGGTTACATACGCTTCAGGTTACAGACTCCGCTAACCCAGAAATAGTATTTCGGGTTAAGAACTTTGCTTCAGGATGAGAACAGAAATCGTGCTCCAGCGGTGCAACAGCAGCAGGAGGTCCCATTCTCCAAAGTGGTGCTTCAGGTTAAGAACAGTTTCAGGTTAAGAACGGACCTCCAGAACGAATTAAGTATTTAACCCAAGGTACCACTGTAGTTTGAATAAATATATAAGCACCACCTACAAGGACTTCTTCTGTTCCACAACTTGCATTTTAACACATTTTTTAGTATATTTTGCTCTCTCTCCTCAATCAAAAGCAGAGTTATTGGACTGAAGTGTGGTTGGCGCTGTGGTCTAAACCACTGAGCCTCTTGGGCTTGCCAATCAGAAGGTTGGCGGTTCGAATCCCCACAACAGAGTGAGCTCCCGTTGCTCTGTCCCAGCTTCTGCCAACCTAGCAGTTCGAAAGCATACCAGTGCAAGTAGATAAATAGGTACCACTGCACCAGGAAGGTAAACGGCGTTTCCGTGCGCTCTGGTTTCCGCCACAGTGTCCCGTTGTGCCAGAAGCGGTTTAGTCCTGCTTGCCACATGACTTGGAAAGCTGTATGTAGACAAACGCCGGCTCTCTCGGCCTGAAAGCGAAATGAGTACCGCAACCCCATAGTCGCCTTTGACTGGAATAAACCGACAAGGGGTCCTTTACCTTTATTTTACCTCTACAGACAAACAGACACATATAGTGCAGTACTGCTGCGACCTTAGTAGTTCAGAATGCATGTAAGGGTACCAACATTTTTAATAGGCTCCCTTTTCTAAAACCTCTTCCAGGGTGTCCTGTCTGCTGAATAACTGTAGGAATGACGTTGTGGAGAATTTGGCGAAATTTTTGAGTGACGCCATGAAATAACGTCACCATATATCTTTAGAGCCACCTTTATTTCTCACGATGTCTGGATAGTTTTACCTAAAAGTGCCTCCTACTTGTGGTGTGTCCTGATCCATGTATACAACACACTCATTCTATGCCAATAAAGGAGATTGAATTGATAAAACCTGCCTGCATGTAGAAAACATGTGCATCTGGGACAAGGCTCTGCTCGAATTCCTTCTTCTAATATGCAAGCTGAGAGTTGAGTTTTTTTCTTCTTCCTTTGTATTCCATAGAAGGTTTTGCACTGTTTGCTGCTGGTGGTGTTAGATTCGTTAGTCACTTGTCACACACTTGACCTACCGCATACTTAAAAAACAGAAACACAAATACAGCATAGTATTAATTTATCCTGGAGAAGAGAAGGCTGAGAGGAAATATGATAGCCTTCTTTAAATATCTGGAGAGCTGTCACATGGAAGATTGAGCAAGCTTGTTTTCTGCTGTAGGACCCAAACCAGTGAATTCAGGCCCGGTGAACTAAGGCCCGGGAGCTGGATCCAGCCCAGTCGCTTTCTAAATCCAGCCCGCGGACAGTCCGGGAATCAGCGTGTTTTTACATGAGTAGAATGTGTCCTTTTATTTAAAATGCATCTCTGGTTTATTTGTGGGGCCTGCCTGGTGTTTTTACATGAGTATAATGTGGGCTTTTATTTAAAATGCATCTCTGGGTTATTTGTGGGGCATAGGAATTCATTCAGTTTTCCCCTCCAAAACATAGTCCAGCCCCCCACAAGGTCTGAGAGACAGTGGTGTAGTGGTTAAGAGCAGTAGTGTCGTAATATGGGGAACCGGGTTCGCGTCTCCGCTCCTCCACATGCAGCTGCTGGGTGACCTTGGGCCAGTCACACTTCTCTGAAGTCTCTCAGCCCCACTCACCTCACAGAGTGTTTGTTGTGGGGGAGGAAGGGAAAGGAGAATGTTAGCCACTTTGAGACTCCTTCGGGTAGTGATAAAGCGGGATATCAAATCCAAACTCCTCTTCTTCTGCTGAAAAAGTTTGCTGACCCCTGAACTAAACATTAGGAAGAACATTCTGATGGTAAGATCTGTTCAGCCGTGGAACAGGCTACCTCAGAAGGTGGCAGACTCTCCTTCATTGGAGGTTTTTGAGCAGAGTCTGAATAGCCTCCTGTTATGGATGCTTTACCTGTGATTCCTGCATTGGAGGGGGGGTTACTAAATGACCATTTCAGCTCTACACTTCTACACAGTCATACCAAAAACCACTTACAGTTCATAAACTGAGCAGAGCAAGGGGCAGAGAGCAGCCTGCTTCAGTCAGGCAGATATTTGTACCAGGCACTCTGATTTGTTATTTATTTGTACCAAGAGTCTGGCACTCTTATCAGATCAAATGTGGCCCTCCCCTTCTCTAAAAGGCAATTTGACAGACTGAACAACCTTGGGAGTTTACAAATTTGGAGAGTTTGCCTTGACCTCTTAAGGCAACTTGATTGCAAAAACAAGTGCTAACGACTGTCCTTGTTCTTGCTAGGATGGTCGGCTGAGAGCTGGGGACCAGCTTGTTTCCATTAACAAGGAGTCATTGATTGGAATCACCTATGAAGAAGCAAGAAGCCTAATCAACAGAACAAAGCTGAGGTAACAAATGCCCTACAAAACAAGTCCTCTGAACACACCATTTTACATCTGTCTGTCTTCCCCAGTATATATTTGGTCGATTTATGTTTCTACCTCTCATGATGAGAGAGAGGATTTTGGATATGTGTTGTTGGAAATGCTAAAATACAGAGCTGTTAAAAAGAACTCCCTGTCTTGCGGGCATAAATCCTGATACTTTCAGGCGCTGTGATTCTCCAGCGGTTTGATCCCAGCCCCATAGACGCACTCCATTGTTTCCCAAAACAGATGCCACCTAAGCCCAAACATTCTGGACTGGTAACAGCACATTAAAAACGTAAGACCCTCGCAGATTTGGCCCTCCTAGCCATCAAGAACAAGGGCAATAATTTTAAAAAGTTGGTGCAACAGATTTCTGTCCCACTGAATTTTATTGACCCGCTAAACCAGTGTTTCCCAACCTTGGGCCTCCAGCTGTTTTTGAACTACAATTCCCATCATCCCTGACCACTGGTCTTGCTAGCTAGGGATGATGGGAGTTGTAGGCCAAAAACATCTGGAGGCACAAGGTTGGGAAACACTGCGCTAAACATCACTTGCGGCCTGACATATTTTGATAATTACAGGGAGGTCTTCATTATTTCAGGAAGAATGCAATGTACAATACCTGTGTCCAACCTGTGACTTCATTTTTAGATCTAACTCCTCGTGGGAAATCGCTTTCATTCGACGTGAACCTCTTTCCAGTCAAGCGGAAACTGCGCTGCCCCCCTCCAGCCTGTTAACTTCGGATGGATACGGACTGCAGCTTCCTCCATCTTCGTCTCCGAATGAAAGCATTGCCTCAAAGATGTCTATTCTGAATGTGGCAAGTATTCTCTGAAAACCAATTTAAGGGTCGTCTGTTGACAAAGGGGCAGCGATCAGCAAGCAAACTGCTAAACTAGATAGATTATCCAAGTCCTGCTTATCGCAAATTTCACAGGCAGCCAGTTGTTTTATCAGAAATCAGTTCCTTGACCTCCTTGCTTACACATCGGTCTATATGTTCTTTCAGAAGGCACAAATGACTGGCAGTGCAGTCCTATATATGCCTAGCTTGGAAGTGAGCTCCACTGGCAGGGCCAGATTTAGGTTTGATGAGGCCCTAAGCTACTGAAGGTAATGAAGCCCTTTATATGTCCAGCTGTCCTTTGTCAACAACAAATTGTCACTGTTTTTTGTGTTGAATATATGCTATATTGTAATTTATGGACCTAGTAGGTATTTATTTGGCTAGTGCAATGAAGATATGTTGATGCTCTTCCTCAGTTCAAACAGTCGAGAGGAAAATACATTTTTTAAATTAAAAAAGGAAAGAAAGAATAAGGAGAATTTCTCTGCCAAGCGTGCTGTGTGGCTTCTTCCCACAGCCAGCACTCTGTCATCATTCTTAGTATGGAGGAAGTATGAAAGTTTGAACAGACACATGATTCCTCCTTCTCCCCCCTCCCAATAAAACCCCAAAGCTCTGAATGAAAAACATGCTCTTCTTTGAAATATAATGCTAATACAGCTGGAGAAATTTCACTGAACCAAATAACATTTTTATACCATTCTGTTGGAGGTCCTCTTTTCTTTTAAGCATTATTTCGATGAACTGGGAGTCCATTTGGATCCTAAGCATGCTTTCTTGGGAGTAAACACCCATCAGACACAAGAGGAACATGTTGTTGTTGTTGTTGTTTAGTCGTTTAGTCGTGTCCGGCTCTTTGTGACCCCATGGACCAGAGCACACCAGGCACTTCTGTCTTCCACTGCCTCCTGCAGTTTGGTCAGACTCATGTTTGTAGCTTCGAAGACACTATCCAACCTTCTCGTCCTCTGTCATCCCCTTCTCCTTGTGCCCTCCATCTTTCCCAACATCAGGGTCTTTTCCAGGGAGGCTTCTCATGAGGTGGCCAAAGTAGTGGAGCCTCAGCTTCAGGATCTGTCCTTCCAGTGAGCACTCAGGGCTGATTTCTTTCAGAATGGATAGGTTTGATCTTCTTGCAGTCCATGGGACTCTCAAGAGTCTCCTCCAGCACCATAATTCAAAAGCATCAATTCTTCAAGAGGAACATAGATATGCATAATACTGTACTCTTTCTCAGCACTGTTGGGTATAAACAGCTCCCTCGGGAAAATTACAAACAGACGGAGGAAAGCAAAACACGACAGATCATACATTACATTGTCCATCCCCTTGCATTAGATTTGCAACCCGAATTTTTTCAGGAGTCTGGCATGTCGCTGAGATGTGCCTGCACCATAATGTATAAAACAGAGTCCTTGAAAAGCCATGAACACGTGGGAGCCAGTGTGGTGTAGTGGTTAGTGTGTCAGACTAGGAACCTGGGAGACCAGGGTTTGAATCCCCACTCAGCCATGAAAGCTCACTGGGTGACCTTGGGCCACTCACTCACTCTCAGTCTAACCTACCTCACAAGGTTGTTGGGTGGATAAGATGGGAAGGAGGAGAACGATGCACACCATTTTCAGCTCCTTGTAGGAAAGGGTGATATACAAATGAAATCAATCAGAGCTTCCCTGGGACATGTGATCAAATGTTCCCTTGCTCCTTTTTTTTTTTTAAGCCGTTAACACTTTCTAGAATTCTGTGACACAGTACGAAACAGTGGAAATTCTCAATGCTACTGTTTTTTTTGTCAGAAAAGGACAGGGATCTGTCTGGCAAGAGCTATACGTTCCCTGATGGAAAACCTCTACGTGCCTTTTACGTAATAAATGGCACCCAGTTCCTGTTTTGGAGCTCCTCGTTCTCAGGACCACCACCGTAGCCACTGTCTGTGTAGAGCTACTAAGAGAAATTGGACATTTTTTAAAAGCCATGTCAGGGAGGTAGGAGTGTATTGAAGCCTTTTTCCAGCCTTGGATCCAGCGTGGAATTCCTTAGCTAGGGGCCCTCCGTCGGGAGTGCACTTTTACCAGTTGTGCAGTACTTAAGGTTGCCCACATATCTGATGGAATGCACCCTCCCGTTCTTTGTGGCTGGCGGTTTGGCTTGGTGTCCACGGATTGGTCCGGCCTGCCAAATTAAGTTCCTTTTGGCTTCTATAGCTTCTCTCGCTCTCTGCAGTTAACAGTGTCCCTTCTAGCGTGGTTGCATCACTGCATGAGTTGATAGGGTGGGGATGAATTTCTTTGCAGGGGCAGGCGGAGAAAAACTAAATAACCATGGTTTATTCCAGCTGTTCTGGGGCTGCTTGAAGAACAGTCAATACAGACCACTCTTCCAAAGCTGCTTAACATAATTCTATGGGCGCATGTTGCAAAGGGAACCAGTTTCTTTTAAAGCTTTTGCTATGTATTGTATATTCATCTGAAGTTTAGATAAAGCATTAGCTTCTTTTCTGTAATCAGCCTGTGTGTGTGTGTTTGGTTTTTAATGACATTTGTTTGTTTGGTCCTTGACCTATTTTACCCGAAGGCACCTCCTTATTTTGTGTTTTTCCTTTCATAGACGAAAATCGGATTCAAGAAGAGAGAGCAATCTCCCGCATTTTCTGCAAACAACAGTACCGCTGATGCACCTGCTGGGGGTAAACGCTCACTTCCTTGCTTTCTCATCACATAGTTGCCATTACCTTTCTCACAGGAGTAGCATTTAATGTGTTTACTTTTCCTTTAGAAAAAGCCTCTATTATGCACCAATTGTTCCCCTAACACGAATGAATGGATTGTCTAGCAGTCCCTTTCCAATATAATGGCCGTTGACTATTTTGTGGGATGGCTGAACGAGGATGGATTTTCCTTGCTTGTAACCAGCAAGGACAATGGTCCCTTTCCTTGCTCATTTGTCTTCTACAGCTATAGGATTGACACCTGGGGTTTGGGGCTGTGGGTGCCAGGGCCTGGTTCAAAGCTCATGATGTAGCGACCTTTCTGAAGCTAAACATATCTGGGTCTGGCTAGTGAAAGGATGGAATACCATCAAGGAGGCCCCATGTAAGTCACCTTGAGTGCCATAATGGAAAAGATGTGAGATATAAAGGGTGGCGCTGTGGTCGAAACCACTGAGCCTCTTGGGCTTGCCGATCGGAAGGTTGGCAGTTCGAATCCCCGCGACGATGGTGAGCTCCCTTTGCTCTGTCCCAGCTTCTGCCAACCTAGCAGTTTGAAAGCACGCCAGCGCAAGTAGATAAATAGGTACCACTGCAGCGGGAAGGTAAACGGCATTTCCGTGCGCTCTGGCACTCATCACGGTGTCCTGTTGCACCAGAAGCGGTTTCGTCATGCTGGCCATGTGACCCTGAAAGCTGTATGTGGACAAACGCTGGCTTCCTCGGCCTGAAAAGCGAGATGAGCACCGCAACCCCATAGTCGCCTTTGACTGGACTTAACCGTCCAGGGGTCCTTTACCTATAAAGGGAGTAATAAATGGTTTTCAAAGTCTGTTTCAGGGAATACCAAGGTTGCAGGTTCGATCCCCATTTGGGGTAGCTGCTTATTCCTGCATTGCAGAGGGTTGGTCTAAATGATCCTCAAGGTCCATTCCAACTCTACAATTCTATGAATATGGGGTTGTCCATAAGCTTTCTCCCTGAGAATATCTATAACGCTGGACAAGCTTGCCCTCCATGACAGCTCCTCTCTAGAACACCCTCCTCTCAGATGTCAAGGAAATAAACAACTACCTGACTTTGAGAAGACATCTGGAGGCAGCCCTATATAGGGGAAGTTTTTAATGTTTGGGGTTTTACTGTGTTTGATGTTTTCATTTGTTGGAAGCCACCACGAGGGGCCGGGGCACCCCAGTCAGATGGGCGGCATACAATTAAATTGTTGCTGTTGTTTCAGTGTATTCTAGGATAAGCCCTGGTTTCTGTAGCAGTAGTTCCATTCAGTAGGCCTGGCTGGAGCCCTGCATGAACTAACACTCCCAGAATGCTTTGCAATGCCACACCGGGCACCTGTGGCAAACAAATAGCCATGGACAGGCTTCCCTGGAAGTAGGCAGATTGAAAACCTGTCAAGCTTATATAATTAGTAATCAATAGGCTCACTTTGGCACAGCATGGTGAATAACACCGGCGTATCTGAAGATCCAGTTGCCATAGAAACTTAAGTATTTTCCAGTGCTTATAGGACTCTGCACTTAACATATGTTTGGCACATGTATATTAAGGACATAAAATGAGTGTAAAAGCACCGTGCATTTTGTTTTCACATTTGCCGAAGGTTGGGTAGGAATCAAGGGCTCAGGCATAGGCAAAATCCTTGTTTTGCCTCAAAGCCGCTTCTCCTGTATGTATGTATAGCTATAGATGCAAAAATATGTTGGGGTATTCTAAAAGCACGTGCACCTTGGGTGGTAGAATACTGTATGGGTTGTCTAGTGTTGGTACAGCCATGCTTGCTCAACCATGCATATAACACACTGGTCCTGAAAGACCTACATTGGCTCCCAGTACATTTCCGAGCACAATTCAAAGTGTTGACGCTGACCTTCAAAGCCCTAAACAGCCTCAGCCCAGTATACCTGAAGGAGCGTCTCCACCCCCATTGTTCAGGTCACTGAGGTCCAGCACCGACGACCTTCTGGCAGTTCCCTCAATGCGAGAAGTGAGGTTACAGGGAACCAGGCAGAGGGCCTTCTCGGTAGTGGCGCCCGCCCTGTGGAACGCCCTCCCGTCAGATGTCAAGGAAATAAACAACTACCTAACTTTTAGAAGACACCTGAAGGCAGCCCTGTTTAGGGAAGGTTTTAATGTTTGATGTTTTATCGCGTTTTTAATATTCTGTTGTGAGCCGCCCAGAATGGCTGGGGAAACCCAACCAGATGGGCAGGGTATAAGTAATAAATTGTTATTGTTATTGCTATGCAAATATGTAGGCTTTGGGGGATGTTTTAGAAAGCAGTTTTGGTGACTTGGCAGGAGTCCAAAGAAATTATGTGCATCTGTGCCACAGCCTGTATCAACTTATTTCTCTCTCTCTCTCTCTCTCTCTCTCTCTCTCTCTCTCTCTCTGTCTGTCTCTCCAACTCCTGTTTCCTTTTGATTGTTTTTTAAAAGAGGTGTCACAGGTGCAAGCCATGTGCCTCTCTCATGATATGACCGTTCATATTTCAATAATGTCTGTTTGATCCACAGCCCATCATTCCCCAATTATCCTCCAGGTTTTTGTGTGTGGTTCCCACCAACACACCCACCCACACCCTCATCTCTTGATGGGTTCGTACAGGAAGGTCCAACTAGTATTTCAGCAGCATCCATCAGTTTCCATTTGAGATCTGTAATAAACATTTAAATTGCATCTTGCTTACCGTTTAAAGGGGGGGGGGGGAATAACAAACACGAGTTGATTCTGGTATTCAGGTGATTAGCTCCAGTTGTTTGAACAGCAGGAGTTCGGAACACATCCTTCAGGAGAAAAGGTTCCAATTAGATTTCCAATTAATGTGCAACCTGTTGTCTCTTAGCTGTTGGCCCCACGTGGAGCGATGATTATGGACCACAAAGAAGGAAGATTTCCCTAAACCCCACTGTTCGTCTCCAAGCAGATAAACTAGAGATGGTAAATATCTTCTGTCTTATTTTTTACCTTTGTTCCTGTGGCAATTTGGTGACAGAAATTACTATTCCACATGGGTAAATAACACTCGTGAGACCAACGGTTTGCTGTGCTGAATCGACATGATATTATGATGAAATTATTTAGCAAATATTGAAATGGTCTGGCTGGATGAAAATGTTTTTAAGCTTTGGATGCTACTCTTTCTGCTGCGATTTCCTCTCCTAGCATCAGAACTGCCTTTTGCAAATGTTGCAGGAACCTTTAGCCCAAATGTAGGGAAAGTCGTGCTTGAGTTCCCATTGACTTTATATCCCATTAATTTCAGCAATTTACTTTGGCTCTAGCAATTTACTTTGGCTCGGTACCCTTGTTGTCTTTCCTTTTAAAATATTTTTATAGTCACACTAGCTTATTTCTAGCGATCTCTAAAATTTGCAATATATTACTGTAGGTCTCCAGCCAAAGTAACTGGAAGATTCCCATTTTGGCCAGGAGTTATGAGCACTTTGTGGCTATGACATGAACTTGTAGAGCTTTTGTTCTTCTTGCCAAGTAAATGAATTTCAGCAAGGACTCTTTGGACTCACAAAGAGAGGGGCAGGGACTGAGGGCTTGTGTGTATTCAGATCCAAATAGAGGAGTTTACACGTTAACGCAGCAGATGAAGAAAAGGATTAGAGTGGGGTCAGCAAACTTTTTCAGCTGGGGGCTGGTCCACTGTCCCTCAGATCTTGTGGGGGGCCGGGCTATTTTTTTTGGGGGGGGGGAATAAAAAATGAATGAATTCCTATGCCCCACAAATAACCCAGAGATGCATTTTAAATAAAAGGACACATTCTACTCCTATAAAAACACGCAGATTCCCGGACCGTCTGCGGGCCGGATCGAGAAGGTGATTGGGCTGGATCCGGCCCCTGGGCCTTAGTTTGCCTACCCATGGATTAGACAGTTTTGGAGCCACATTTTCTGTTTGAAATGGTTGCAAGAACGTTCACAGTGGAAGTGCCATCCTGCAAGTCCTTCTCCTTCCTCATTCCACCCTGTGTGCAATGAAAGCGAGTTGCAGGTTGGCTTCCTGAAAGGAATTGAGCAGAGCTCCTCCTGGGTGCATTGCTGCTGAATATGTTGCAACAGGCTCTAGGCCTTGGAGGAGCAGGTGGGTGGGAGACCTTGTGTTAAAGCAGGGTTTCCCAATCTTGGGTCTCCAGCTGTTGTCGGACTACAACTCCCATCATGCCCTGGTGGTCAGGGATGATGGGAATTGTAGTCCAAAAACAGAGGGAGACTGAAGTTTGGGAAACCCTGTGTTATGGGCCTCTGATTGGAATAAAGAGCTTGGCTTCGTTGAGCATCCTTGTCATGAATGTGGCTTCCCTGAATGGTGGCTACATGGAAGGGCCAGATCCTACATAACTCTTATTAAGTGCTACTCCACAATGTGTTCACTCCCTCCATGCAGCGAGAGCAGGATGCCAGCCAAAGATTATTTCCCAGAAGAACAATATGGAAGCCTGTGATTCATTGTGAGTTTGCAGCAAGGAAGTATATTCAACAGGGCAGCCTTGCTTGTACACACATTTATTTGTTTTTTAAACAGCTCCCTACGTCTGTTTCTCATTTTTCCCCCCCAATCCTAAGTTATGTTTGCAGCATCTCCCTATCAGTTTGCTATGTCCATAAACATATAAAAACCTAATGAAAATTCATCAGTATTTTTGGGTGCCTTTTTCCTCATATGCATGTTTCGGGGGCGTTGCTTTGCCCAATTTGCACATTTTCTTGCAAGCAGCCTTTCATAATGCATTGCATGCGTACGTAAATGTTTGTGCACATTTTTTTTGAGGGGGGGCAGCTTTGCAAAATTCAAGTGTGAATTTCAGAAAATAGCTGCATTTCAGCTTGTGTATTCTCTTAGAAAGTGTGAGCTCTTCCCTGTTAGTGAAGATCAGGTTGAGGGTAACGGACAACCCTTGCTCCTTCCTCCTACTTCTGAGTTGGAAAGTTGTGCTAGCAAACTACGGCAGGAATTTGCTGGAGATTTCATGCTTAGGGGCGTTTGTAACCCAGCAGATAATAGAGAAGTTGAAGTCTCCCATTAGTAAAATTTCTTCTTTCCCTGAAACACCTACAGTTTGAGAGGAAAATGTTTTGGGTATCAGTGATACATTTTTTTTTTCTTTTCAAGTGCTTTCATCAAGGTGCTTTTATCAAAGTTCTGCTGCCGCCTTCTTCCCCAGCTTATTTCCCAAAGTTATTTTGCTAAAAAGATCTCATTTCTCTTTTTTGTGATACCTTCTTCTCTCGATTCATCTATACCGAGAGCAGGAAAATAAGGGGGGAAAGAGCTGTGAGGGGCAGACCACTTAAATATTTATATCGTTTTTGTGTAAGTGCTTGAAGATGGAGCTTCCGAATTTGCTCTTTCTTTCCTTTTTTTCTCGTTGTCAATTGTTTGTTTTAGGAGACTAAGTGCTGATGCAACCCACACTGAGTTGTGTATGCCTCTTTTCAAAAACTCCTCTCTTTAAAATCTTTGTTTGGGTGCCAGAAAATGGCACTGTGAATCAGCCGGGCTGCTTTATCCCCCGGCTTATCTTACTTTAATAGGTAACCCACCCAACCAACACCTAGAAGAAGCGCCATCTACTCCCCGCACCCACTGCACACCTCCCTAACCTTTTCAGTAAGAGCCTGTTGGAATGAATGGAGGTTTCAGAGTGGGCCGCTTTGGATTGTCTCTAAAAACCGCCCGGGACTCTTGCTTGTTGCGCACACGCCCTGATACATCGTGTGCTTACTTGGCCGCCACTAGCAGACCCATTAAAACATTACAAAGAGGATGGGTTAGGCAGCATAGAAAGGATAAACCGGTGCTTATGTCGTTCTGAGATAATGTGCACAAAGCACTTTGAACGCTCCAGAGTGCCACGTAAATGCTCTTTTGTGAAGGCATTTTGCAGAATCAGGGTTTCAGTTCCGCCACAGCACACTTACGAGTGTATGTAAAACTTTTCTCTCTGTGGATGTATAGGAACAGATCAAGGGAGCCCAACCCAAGGGTGCCAGATATTTTTTTGGGGGGTCAGTGTTGCCACATATAGTTGATAACGAAACACAGCAGCTGCACACCATTTGAATAGTAAAGGTAAAGGTACCCCTGCCCGTACGGGCCAGTCTTGACAGACTCTGGGGTTGTTCGCTCATCTCACTCTATAGGCCAGCGCTGTCCACAGACACTTCCGGGTCACGTGGCCAGCGTGACGAAGCTGCTCTGGCAAGCCAGAGCCGCACACGGAAACGCCGTTTACCTTCCCGCTAGTAAGCAGTCCCTATTTATCTACTTGCACCCAGGGGTGCTTTCGAACTGCTAGGTTGGCAGGCGCTGGGACCGAGCAACGGGAGCGCACCCCGCCGTGGGGATTCGAACCGCCGACCATGCGATCGGCAAGTCCTAGGCGCTGAGGTTTAACCCACAGCGCCACCCGCGTCCCGGTGGGACGTCCCTTATTTGAATAGTAATGCCCATCAACTTTGTGGGGGCCTGGCCCCCTCAAATACTTTATTGTGAAGAGACTTCAGCCGCGAGGAGTTGGCTTTTATGGAACAGATGCACCCCATAATCCAGTGTTGGAGAGAGGAAATAGGAAGTGTGTTAGTGCAGCATTATTATTATTATTATTATTATTATTATTATTATTATTATTTACATCCTACCTTCTTTCCAGACTGGAAAGGTGACTTATGCAAGTTAAAACAAGACTAATAATTATTTATTTATTTATTTATTTAATCATTCATTCATTCATTCCCCGCCCATCTGGCTGGGTTTCTGGGCGGCTTCCATCAGAATATTAAAATGCAATAATCTATTGAACATTAAAAGCTTCCCTAAACAGATAAAAGGAGGTGCAATGCTCCATCATTGTCAGATAGAGAATTCAAACCCCTGTGCTTTCTCTCTCTCACCAAATCCCGCTTCTAGGCTCTGAATTATCTCGGGATTCAACCCACAAAAGAACAGCAAGAAATCCTAAGGCAGCAGTTCCCAAAGGATCCTAAAGGAACAGTGTCTTTTGGAGGTAATGAAGTGAGTTTTAGGCAAATGGTAACAGAGAATGCTGCATAAAAAAAGCCTTCCTCGCAGTGTTGGGGTGATACTTGCTTTTCAACATTGTGATAGAACATCAGCTAAACATCGTGACATACTGAAATATCACGATGTCTGAAAGAAGGATGGAGCTATGGAGAAGCATTGGCTGGCTTCACAGTTTTTCTGCATCACGATTTTTGCATGGCACACACCATGATTTGCGATATACAGTGGTACCTCAGGTTAAGTACTCAATTTGTTCTGGAGGTCCATTCTTAACCTGAAACTGTTCTTAACCTTAGGTACCACTTTAGCTAATGGGGCCTCCCACTGCGCAATTTCTGTTCTCATCCTGAAGCAAAGTTCTTAACCCAAGCTACTATTTCTAGGTTAGTGGAGTCTGTCACCTGAAGTGTATGTAACCTGAAGCATCTGTAACCTGAGATACCACTGTATTTGTATGTCAAAAATTAGGAAACTGCTATCATGATACAGTCATATCTCATGTTACGTCCGCTTCATGTTATGTTCTTTCAGGTTACGTCCTGCGGCGACCCGGAAGTACCGGAAAGGGTTACTTCTGGGTTTCACCGCATGCGCAGAAGCGCAAAATGACTTCACGCGCATGCGCAGAAGTGGCGATTTGCAACCCGCACGTGTACAGACGTGCCTCTGTGGGTTGCGCTCTTTTCATGTTGCGAACGGGTCTCCGGAATGGATCCCGTTGCATCCAGAGGTACCACTGTATAGACTTCCTATTGGATTTGGATGATACATCAATATATCTCCCAGCCCTATTCATTACAGTAATAAACAGGGTTTAGGTTTGACCACACAAGGCTCTGCATTGTCATACTGTGGGCTACTCTCACAGTTTGCTTGCTTAGAGCTAGGAGCCAGGGAGCGGAGTCGAACGCAGTGGCAGCACGGCCCCAGCGGCAAGGGGAAGACAGGGGAAGGCGCGCCCCCTCCAGCCAGTTGTGGCAGCAGCAGGAGGAGCTGCCAGCACTGAGCTGCCTTGTACCCGGCTCCATGTTCACCCTCAGAACAATGGACAGGTCGGCCCCCTAAAAAACCCCCAAAACATTTGGGGGGCCAAAGTGCCTCTGTCCCTAGTATGTGGAGAAGCGCAACCCATAGTTCACCAACTATTTAACACAGGCATGGGCAAACTCAGCCCTCTAGATGTTTTGGGACTACAACTCCCATCATCCCTAGCTAACAGGACCAGTGGTCAGGGATGATGGGAGTTGTAGTCCCAAAACATCTGGAGGGCCAAGTTTGCCTATGCCTGATTTAATGGGAAACTATGGGTTGTTCCGAAGAGGAAGTAGCTAAATGAGCTCAGTGCCTGTGAGAGGAGAATGTGTGTGAATCCACAGGTCTCTCATCTAATTCGGGCCTTTTTAGGGTTGCCAGAAGCTAACATAACACTGATGGCAATTAACCTAGCTAACTTGTTAAAAACCCGGCTGTCATTTTGTATGCTTACGTGCAATTCATAGCTAGTGTTTTATAGGAAATGGGTGATGGGGAGAAACTTGGGGAACATTGAGAAAACAGGCAGCTAAAAGTTGGGTGCAATCTTGAAATGCCTTCTTTTGCCATTGATCAGACATGTTCATGCTCACTTAGCCTCTGTTTCAGATTTTGTCCAGGTGGCAGGAAACCTATTCTGTTTACAGCTAGATGGGGCAGGTGGTACCCAAGAACAGGCAGCACTTAATGCTCACGAAATTGCCCAATTACTAGATTCACAGGTAAGTAATGTGTCTGCTATGGAGCTCTGTACATTGATCTGGACTTCGTTTATTAATTTATTTAATTATTCATTCATTCATTGAATCCATCCATCTGTTCACTGAATAAATGAATAGATAATAACAATAATAATTTGTTACTTTTATTTCATACAGCTGTCCTGTTTTGTCCTTCTCCTGCTAGTATATTGTTGGGTTTTCTTCCCTTTAGTTTTGTGCCTTTCTAATGGTTGATTTTACGAATTTAATATTGCAAACCCCTGTTCAACCTTGCATTTTAAAATGAAATTGTCTTTTAGCTTCTTCTAAAAACCATTGGCTATTAAGCAATAACTTAGGGCTTTGATAAACACACACACATAAATATATTTGAAGGCCAGCTTGTTGGATTCTCTTCTAATTATTCTGCTTCAATTTGTACTTGCTGATTTTGCAAGTTAAGTTAATTCATTGGTGTAGCAGGCAAATCTCTTAATAAGACTGGATTAAGTTGGTTTATATTATTATTATTATTATTATTATTATTATTATTATTATTATTATTATTATTATTATTGTCTCCGCAAAGCAACAACAATAAAAATAGCATCATTTTATATAATCTTAAAGCATTAATGGTTAATGTAGGTGTTATACAATGTAGGTGTTTAAGTATCATAATGGATAAAAGTGACCTAATTATTCCAAAATTTCTTTGTTAACAATCCCCGCTCCTCCCCCCCCCCCACAATATTTCAATGCATCCAGTTTGTCTCCTGTGATCCTTTGCAAAGAGAGGAATTGGAAGAACTTAAGAAAGAGAGAAGTGAAGCTTTACAAGAAATATGCAAATTGAAGGTAATAGTTTGCTTTGCTCATCTGAAACAAAATATACTCATCCCTCCAAGTATAGGGTTGCCATACATCTGGAATTTACTGGACATAGCCAGTTAACTGTTAAACAAAACAAGAAACAACAACAACTAAATAACCTTGCCAAAAAAGGCTCAACAACTCAATTTTCACTTTTTGAAATATGGCACCCCTATAATGCAAGTACTTTTTGGTTTTTAAAAAGTAGATTTTTAAATGGAATGCATTAAAATAAATTTGAAGGAGCGTAGCAGCTGGAGTTTGTGTATTCTTTATACCATGTAGACCCCACTGAGTTAAAATTATTTGGCTTGATTTTGAGAAATAGATGGGATAACTGTTTCTGCTTCTCCAAGGAAGGTCCAACTCAACCATTGTTTATGTCTGTGTGTGTGTGCGCGTGCGCGTGCGCGCATATGTATATGAGCCTGCCCCACTTATGGGCTTCAAGTGGCCTACAGCAGTTTTCTATGTTGTCCCTCAATAAATGTGTGTATGTTTATTCAAAACCTGCCAGGGAGTCCAATTCATTTTGTTGTTTTTTTAGATAATTTGTAAAAGGTTCCCATTCTTCTTTGAAGTCACAGTTGTCCTTGTCTTGCGGTTTGCATGTCAATTTTGCCCTCCCTTTATATGTTTTTAATCCAAATCTCACCAATCGGTGGTAAGTTCATCTTTGGTAGCTTGGGAATTGTGTTTGTTCGTTTAATTGTCCATTCCATAAAACTGATTTTCTTTTACGTCGCATGGAGATAAGGTTCCAAGCAATAAGTAAGGTATATATTTACACGAGTGCTTTTGGAAAGAGAGATTGGGAGGGACAAACCTCTCTTTAAACGCTTACTTATTATAGGCATTCTTTAATTTTCTACTGGCAGAAGGTTTCCTACTCTGTAATTTAGATTTCAGTAGTGCTCTGCCAGCTTCATGGAATAATCACTGTTCCTGTGCGACGGACTGTAGTAAGACTTAATTTGTTCAGTAATAAAAGAACATTTCTGATTATGTCCCTTGGACTCGCCCCCAGGATAGAAGTCTCCGTAGACTTGCACAATAAGTCCTCAGTGCTGGCAACCGCTGTTATTGCTGTTGCTACCTCTGCTACAGCTGAAATGTTTTTAATTTGCTACTACATTGCTTTCCTTTTGATCATTTAGTAGTAGGTCTTCTCGGATTTGGGGGTGTAAGACTTTAGACAGAATTCACCAAGTCGGCTGTAAAGTCAGGAAGTACAGTCTCTCAGGGATCCTTTTCCACTGTTTCTGTTGGCGGGGAGAAGAAGAAATGAAATCTCAAAAGGTGCATGGGGGGGGGGGAGTTTATTGGCTCAGCGCATTTTGTGACATAGTTCCTCAGGGGTGCTGTCAGGGGGCTGCCATCGGAACAGGGGAGGGAGGCGGGGGGGCGCGCGTTGGGATACAAAGAGCCTCCGAAACTCCTAAGGAGCAGTTCCTCTTCCAGCGGTGGGAAAAGCCACACCTCCAGTGGAGAAGAGAGGGAAGGGGCCAACCAAGTGAGGAAAGGGCTCAAGGATGGTGCTGAGAGCCCCAGCGACTCGCTGAGCTGACCAGCTTGCACAGAGGGATGAAACGCAAGGAAGGGAGGCGGAGGTTTGAGGTGTCCAAGTTCTTATGTTAGAGGAGAAGCCGGAAGGGGTCACTCCCAGATGCTGTAAGTGACTAAGACGGACATCAACTTTGTAGATCTGCACTGTAAATAGTTTGCACAATAAAACCTGTAAAAGACAGGTCAGAGTCCTGCCTGGTTACTCACGAGCAACCACCAGCAGCATCTGACAGGTGCTTAGATTATAGGTAAAGGTAAAGGGACCCTGACCATTAGGTCCGGTCGTAGCCGACTCTGGGGTTGTGGCGCTCATCTCGCTTTATTGTCCGAGGGAGCCAGCGTACAGCTTCCGGGTCATGTGGTCAGCATGACTAAGCCGCTTCTGGCGAACCAGAACAGCACACGGAAACACTGTTTAGCTTCCTGCCGGAGTGGTACCTATTTATCTACTTGCACTTTGAGGTGCTTTTGAACTGCTAGGTTGGCAGGAGCAGGGACCGAGCAAGGGGAGCTCACCCCGTTGTGGGGATTCGAACCACCGACCTTCTGATCGGCAAGTCTTAGGCTCTGTGGTTTAACCCACAGCGCCACCCGCTTAGATTATATATTTGTCTAAAAGAATTTTTGCTCCGCTTTTCAGCTGAAAACAGTCTCACAGAGAGGCTTGCAGTGATCAGAAATACAGTCCCTGACTTTAGGCTTGCAATCCGAAGGACACGACACAAAAGGAAAAAGGGATGGGGGGAGAGGAGCAAAAATGAAAACTTGGGCCCTAGTTCTTTCTTTCAAAGTTCACCAAGCCATTCAGGCCTGACTTCTGCTTCCTCTCCCTTTCATGACAGTGGTTAGCGAGAAGAAGACGACATTGGCTGATGACACAGCGTTTATGTATCAAAGGCTCCGTGATTAAAAACGTGTTTCACGATGATGTCAAGGGGCCAGTTTTACTGCTTTGAGATGCCATTAAGAGAGGAAAGGGCAATAATTCCCTACTCCCCCCTTTTGTAACAGAACTGGCACCTGTTTATATTTAAGCGACCTGTGCTCGCTGTTTATTCGTGTGACAGCCACATCCATAAATAAAAAAGAGAGAACGTCTAGGCCATGTTTGCAGAAAGAAGGGGAAAGGAAGAACAGGAAATATTGGCTGCTCCTCTCTGTGGCTGAGAGGAGCATGCTAATTTAATGATTTTCCCTCCCTCCAATTGAAAGCATACAGGTCATCGTCTTCCAACCAATTTAGGTCACCCCTTGGCTTGATTATTTCAGGTGGACCTGTGAAGTAAATAATTGCTATTGATCAGAGGTCTGGACTGACGATCTAAGAGCCTGCAACCCTGACAGTGCTCACAAAGCAACTTAATATCCTGGAGCCAGAGAACTCTTGCTTCTGCAAACACATGCACAACACATAGATATTAATGGGAACGAGTGAAGTCTGTGGTGTTGGCAGCACTGGATTAGTGACCCGGGAAAGCTGGGGTTTGATTTAAATCTGTGCTGAATGTCCTGGGAAACGTGACCCACTCTGGGGTTACAGCGCTCATCTCGCTTTATTGGCCACGGGAGCCAGCGTACAGCTTCCGGGTCATGTGGCCAGCATGACTAAGCAGCTTCTGACGAACCAGAGCAGCGCACAGCAATGCCGTTTACCTTCCCGCCGGAGCAGTACCTATTTATCTACTTGCACTAGCGTGCTTTCGAACTGCTAGGTTGGCAGGAGCAGGGACCGAGCAACGGGAGCTCACCCTGTCCCAGGGATTCGAACCGCCGACCTTCTGATCGTCAAGTCCTAGGCTTTGATTTAACCCACAGCGCCACCCGTCTCCCTTTCTGCTCTTTTAGAACTGCGCAATCACAACTGTTGCCACCCCAAGCATGTGAGATGGAAGGGAGAGCTGCTAGATTAGAGGGTTAACTTTCAGGACTGAGTTGCCCCCACTCTTTGTCGTTGTAAGAAAGAGGCAAAAACTGCCCTGAGCTGCTTTGTGGGGGTTTGCATAGGACACCCTGATTTCAAAGCAGCAACACAGGTACCCTATTTTTTTTTTATAATAATTTTTATTAGTTTTCTTAACATACAAAAGACAATACAGAACAAAACACATATATCAAAACATACAACAGAATTTGACTTCCCCATACCTCCCTTTCACCGCATCCTTATTTTACCATTTTCTTTTTTAGCAACCCTTCAGTCAATTTTTTAATCAAGTCTCTTTTAGATTTACTTAAGATTAACATTTACAGCTGTAATTCTTTGTTTCTTTCCCCTTAACATCTTATCAGTCCACGATTTTGCAATAATTTTTAAGATATATTTTAAATTTTCTCCAATCCTCCTCCACTGTCTCTTTCCTCTGGTCACGGATTCTGCCGGTCATCTCTGCCAGTCCCATGTATTCAGTCACCTTCGTCTGCCATTCTTCCAGAGTAGGTAGTTCTTGCATCTTCCAATACTTTGCCAACAGGATTCTTGCTGCTGTAGTTGCATACATAAAGAATGTCCTGACAACACAGGTACCCTAACTCAAGCCCGTAAGCAAGAGTTGCTGGCAGCGAGTTGCATCCTCTGTTGCAGGACTGGGCGATGCCTGGTTTTCAACATCGCCATATATATTGCCAGCTAAACATTGCGATCTACTGATAAATCACAATGTCTGAAATAAGGATGGAGCTATGCAGAGCCGTCGGCTGACTTCATGGTTTCCCCCACATTGTGATTTTTGCTTAGCACTGACAGACACATCATGATTCGCAATACAGTGGTACCTTGGGTTAAGAACTTAATTCGTTCTGGAGGTCTGTTCTTAACCTGGAACTATTCTTAACCTGAAGCACCACTAATGGGGCCTCCTGCTGCCTCCGCGCCGCGGGAGCACCATTTCTGTTCCCATCCTGAAGCAAAGCTCTTAACCTGAGGTACTTTTTCTGGGTTAGTGGAGTCTGTAACCTGAAGCGTCTGTAACCCGAGGTACCACTGTATATTGCCAGGTCAAAAACTATGAAACCGAGATCACGCCATGGACTTCGAACAAGTTTTGGACGATATATTGCCCAGCCCTACCCTGTTGTAGCACCTGGAATTGGTGGTGTTGCAGTCAACACTCAGAATGAAGTCACAATCTGGGGTGGGTGAATGGTGCAGCTAGGAGTGTTCAGGACCAAGGTCTCCCACCCACTCTGTCTGTCTGCCTGTCTTTCTTTCTCTCTGTGTGCATAATTACCGTATTTTTCGCTCTATTGGACGCACCGGACCATAGGAGGGGGAGAATAGGGGGGAAAAAATTTTTCTTGTTCTCCCCCTCAGAAACAAGGTGTGTTCAAGGTGCGTTCAAGAGCAGGCCTTGCCGCTGCCCCCCGAGCTTGTGAGGCTGGCGGTGCTTCCCCCACCTCCAGCCTCAAAGATCCCTGAAGCCTTTGGAGTGCAGCTGCACTCCAAAGGCTTGAGGCCTCGGGGGGGCATCCTTTGTAGCTTCCGCAGGATGGCGGGGTGCCTCCACCCCGCCACCCTATGGAGGCTTTGTGCAGCCGTCCCGAAGCTGGAGCAGCGAGACGGAGGGCTGTGCAGCGCCGCGTCTCGCTGTTTTGGCTTCGGGGACAGCAGGCTGCTATCCGCAAGCCTTGGGAGCCTGGCGGAGAACTGCCCAAAGCGCAGGGTGTACAACGCCACCCTCCCCGGGCTTCGGGCTGCAGGCAGCTATCCACAAGCCTGCGGAGCCCAGCAGGAGTTCCCGCCGGGCTCCGCAGGCTTGCGGATAGCTTTCTGAAGCCTGCATTCGCTCCATAGGACACACACACTTTCCCCCTTCATTTTTGGAGGGGAAAAAGGGTGTCTTATAGAGCGAAAAATACGGTACTTCCTTCTGATGATGACTGCCTATAAAATTAGGGTAGTGGGTCACTCTCTCTTGTTGAAGATTCCATAACATGCTGTAGTATTGTTACATGCCCATTGAAATGTGGGAGGGTAGGGGAGAATGAAGCTGCTGCTGTGTTTCCTTTGGTCTACAGACAAGCCGTCAGATGATAATAGCTTGCTGCAATTAACTGACACATTGATTTGTCTCTTTGGGATTTAAAATGTTAGCCTTTGTGGTAGAATGTGAGCTCCTGCTATTGCTCTCCAAAACCATTTTTTCTTCTTGTCATCTCAGCTTTTATATGCCTGCCATTGCTATTTTTTTCCCTAGAAAAAGAGGTTGCTTCTCCCTTTTTCTCTCCCTTGAACGCTTCCCTTTTTCTCTTATAATGGCAATGGCACCCATCTGATTGGTGCCGGAACTGAATGAATGAATGAATTTTATTATTTCGGTTACAGACCAGTTCCAGCCCACATACAATATCAAGGAAGTCATAAAACATGATAGGACACATTTGAATCTACAATTAGGTATAACAGGGACAATACAGATATAGCAACAGTTTAAAAATATATAAATTAAAACTTAGTCACTAACATATAACCTAAAATTATCATTTAAAACCTTAATCATTATGATAGCACAGCTTGTTCCCTAAGTTTTATGGTAATCGCACAGAATTTGGCTACCCTTAATGTGATCTCAGGATTCTTGTCCTCTACCAGGGATTTTAGACATTGACGTTCAATAGATTGATTGCCAATTCTCCATTTGTGTCTCATTCTTTTTTTAAGAGTGCCGGAACTGAGTTCCAGGGAGTTCTGCCTGGGGCAGGGGAAAGCCCTGCCTGCTACCACCCCCCTGTCCCAGGGATGGGAAACCTGTGGTTCTCCAGTTGTCGTTGGACTCCAACTCCCATGATCCCTGACCATTGGCCATGCTGGCTGGGGCTGATGGGAATTGGAGTCCACAGTGTATGGAAGGCGCCGCTGCACCAGGCTTTGGAACGAACCTCAGAACAGATAATAGGAAGTGCTTCTTCACACAGAGTATACCGTATTTTTCGCACCATAGGACGCACCGGCCCATAGGACGCACCTAGTTTTTTTGGGGAGAAATAAAGGGGGGGAAATTATTTTCCCCCCCCAGGTGCGCTGCACTAAGCCCGAAGCTTGGGGTGTGCTAAGCTCAGCGCGCCCCAAGGTTCTGGGTGCCGGCAAGGTCTCCGCTAGGCGTGGGAGAGCCGCACGGCTCTCCCATGGCTAGCGGAGCGCTGCGCTAATCCTGAATTAATCCCGAACTCGTAATCTGGTGAACCGGGTTCGCATCTCCGCTCCTCCACATGCAGCTGCTGGGTGACCTTGGGCTAGTCACGCTTCTCTGAAGTCTCTCAGCCCCACTCACCTCACAGAGTGTGTTGTAGGGACGTGGGTGGCGCTGTGGGTTAAACCACAGAGCCTAGGACTTGCCGATCAGAAGGTAGGTGGTTCAAATCCCTGCAACGGGGTGAGCTCCCGTTGCTCGGTCCCAGCTCCTGCCCACCTAGCAGTTCGAAAGCACGTCAAAGTGCAAGTAGATAAATAGGGACCACTCCGGCGGGAAGGTAAACGGTGTTTCTGTGTGCTGCTCTGATTCACCAGAAGCCGCTTAGTCATGCTGGCCGCATGACCCGGAAGCTGTATGCCGGCTCCCTCGGCCAATAAAGCGAGATGAGCGCCACAACCCCAGAGTTGGTCACGACTAGACCTAATGGTCAGGGGTCCTTTACCTTTAATAACAAGTAAATAATCAAAACAGCAAAATGATAACACCCACTTTGTTATCAGTGGTAGAGATTGTCTTGCCCTCCCTCCTGGGTGTTCTGACTCTGCAATAAAACTGGCAAAAACTCAGTAAGAACTTCAGAGATTTGGCTCAAATATGCTCTGGTAGTATGAGGTCAGCAGTCTGGGACAACAAAGGAACGAATCTGCTTTCTATTTTTTTTTTAAAATAATTTTTATTAAGGTTTTCCAAATTAAAACAAATAAAATCCAATTCATAAACTTTTTCCAATATCCAGGACTTCCCCTCCCCACCCCCTCTTGTGTTCCAAATCTTCCAAAAAAGCAATGATATTCAACAAATTCTTATTCCCAAAATACACTCATCATCAATAACTCAATTTATCCAAATTTCCATCCCCTAAGGTCGACCTATTCCCTTCCACGAGTTCCCCCCTTTCAGATATAATACAGATGAAAATAGAATAAAAACAAACAATGATTTTACAACCTTTGGGTTCCAAATTTCCCTCCCCTCTTTCCCTGTTGCGTTCCCCCTATCCCTCCACTTCTAGTGTCTTCCTGATGAACCCACCTTTCACTAAACCCTTATCCCTCTGGTTCTTTACCGGTCTTTTTTTTTTTTAAAAAAATGGCATATATTAAACTTCTGGCATTTTTAAAATTACAGATGTCCAATCATAGAAGGAGTCTATCAAAGGGGGCCCATTTCTTCTATCCAGATTTTTATATCCAGGAGTATAAACTCCAATTTTATATCCATAAGCTTGTCAAATCTGGATATCCCAAATGTTCCCACATTCTGTCCAGTTCTTGTTGTTTCCTTGTTCTTGTCAATCACTCTCCTCCTTTTTACTTCCCTGTTCCCTCACAGAAATGTTCTTTTTCCAAAGGCTTCTAGTGTCTCTACAGAGGCTTGTTATTCAGGAGCAAAACATTACATCATGTTCCTTTCATTTTTCAACAGATTAATCCATTGTTTCCAGTAAAGTGTAGGCCTCTGTAGACAAAATAATGTTCCATTTCTGCAGTTTCCCAGGAGATTAAAAGTTCTATCCAACTGTTCAAGTTTCCCGTCGAAAACACATGCAATGTCCCTCAGCTCCTCTAGGTGGATTACAATAACAAAGTTCCCTTCCAGATCACATCCGCCAGTCCAAATAACTTATAAATCCTTATTTGAAACAATTTATCTCCAATTTATAACAAATGTAGCCGGCAAAGTCCTCATAACAAAGTCTCAATTTCATTCTTCCGTTTTGACAGCTCTTTGACAGCTGTCAAAACCTCCGTTGTTCTTCTCCAGGCATTTTCACGGATCGCTCCAGGGATTCCGGGGGGGTTACTTTTTAATACAAATTCCACTTTTCTCCTCCAGCTCAATCTTATAAATTTCCCTCGCGAAGTTGCTAGTTCGGCAAGATAAGGTTCTTCTCGATCTTAGTTATCCAGTCCTTTGTTTTGGCTCTTCTACAATTCGGGGGGGGGCTGACTTCCTTTTTTCCACCTCCCCCGTTCGCTCCAAATTCTAAAAATTTATCCCTCTTTTTAGTCCATATTCCAATTACTCACGGGTTCTTCTTTTGGGTCCAAATTTTCAATAGAAGAAGTCAGCGCTCTCCGCCGGATGGCATGCGGCTGCGCTCGGCAGGGATAGCAGAGGACTCAAAGCACCACGCTCCTCCCCGGCACCCGATCCGTAGCCTTTAAAAAGGCTCCTTCACGAATCGAGAGGGCGCTGACGGTGCCAGCCGAGTCTCCATGTCCACAGCCTCCGTGGCCGTGGTTTTTAAGGGTCCCCGCATCGCCGGTGCGGTAGGACCCAGCCCCTGCCGAGCAGGCTCCCTCCGGAGCTCGGAGGGAGCCCGCCATTCGGCGATGGCGCCGACCCGGAAGCCCCGAATCTGCTTTCTAAAAGGTCCTCATTGGTCCCCTTAAGAGACAGACCAGTAGTTCTTTATTTCTGATACTTCAAATGAGATAGAAATATAGAGAGAAATGCTGCATTTCCTTAAAAATAAAACTCTTGAGCAGTTTTGGGTTAAAACATAAGAGGGTTAAATAGAGAGCTGTTTTGGGGAGGGGCGGCTGCAGAATCTGCCAGTATACGATGTCTTTTTTGGGGAGTGTTCTGTACCTTCTTCGAATCTCAACCAAATCGCACAGCCAGAAATAATGGCAAAAAAAGTGTTCAGGGTGGCTAAGATATGGAAATGTTTTAAAGAGAGATTGCTAAGGAACTCTGTAAGATCCTACAAGATCACTTACCTATAAACCGATGGAGAGAGAGAAAAGGGCATCCAGTTTATTGAGAAAGAAGAGGCGACATAGAGGATATGCTTGTATAAAATGAGCCTGCACACCATATTGAACTCTGTGAATGAACTCTATAAGGAAATGCCTGTTCAACTCAAATCGTTGGCTGGCAGCTGCTTATGGAGTTCACTGTAGCAACAAGTGACGCTCATGATGACATTCGGATTTCGTTCATTCAAAGAGCCTTGGAATTCTTACTGCTTAACTAACTCTTCTCTCTTTTGCATTGACAGGAAGAGTTGGCCGAGTCCGAACATAGGAGAAAACAGCTGGCCGAAGAGCTGCAAACTGCCAAACAAGTAAGTGAAACCGTCCGTCAAGTCAGGGCTGTTGCGGAATTTTCCTTTTTCTTCCCCCGGGGGGGGGGGGCACCAGCGATGTGACAGTGATTTAGCACTTTTCAACCTTGCGGTTCTCAGTTCAGTGCTTCCCCAGCTGCTACAGAGAGCTGTGGCTCCTTTGCTTCAGGATGAGAACAGAAATCGTGCTCCAGCGGCACAGCAGCAGTGGGAGGCCCCATTAGCTAAAGTGGTGCTTCAGGTTAAGAACAGTTTCAGGTTAAGAACGGACCTCCGGAACGAATTAAGTACTTAACCCGAGGTACCACTGTATTTTGATTTTAATTTGCAAGTTTTTCACCATGCATCAACATCTTTCCACTTGCTTTTCTTTGGGATATCGAAATGCAGGGGAGGGGAGGGTCCCTATACTTTTCAATAGCAGCATGTGACCTTCCCATTCATCCTACTATGAGAGGTCTAAGCTTTGTCTTCCTTTTCTCAATCTGGAAACCCTGTTCCCCCACACCCACCGTCCATGTCTTCTTAACTCTGAGCTGTCGTGCTGCTTACCTCCTATTATGCTATGGTATCTACACTGCCGGGACGCGGGTAAACCACAGAGCCTAGGGCTTGCTGATCAGAAGGTCGGCGGTTCAAATCCTCACGACGGGGTGAGCTCCCGTTGCTCGGTCCCAGCTCCTGCCAACCTAGCAGTTCGAAAGCACATCAAAGTGCAAGTAGATAAATAGGTACCGCTCCGGCGGGAAGGTAAACGGCGTTTCCGTGCTCTGCCTCTGGTTCACCAGAAGTGGCTTAGTCATGCTGGCCACATGATCCGGAAGCTGTACGCCGGCTCCCTCGGCCAATAAAGCAAGATGAGCGCCACAACCCCAGAGTCTGCCACAACTGGACCTAATGGTCAGGGGTCCCTTTAACTTTACCTTTATCTATACTCCCATGCTACACCAGTAATGCTCTGTTGGTTTATTCTCTTTATGAGATCTTCAAAAAAGTATTTTTTTAAATTGCCCTTGAAATAAGATCCTGAAAAATCTTCAGTTGCAAATTCACATGTTGCTGCTGCTCCTGATTATATCTATATAATTTTTAATTAATTTTTCTGTTTTACAATTTAATGTACTCCTTTATACATCCTTAAGATATCAGTGACTTCCCTTCTTCTCTTTCCGTGGTTCATTTTACATACCATAAATCCCTGCATATTTTACAAAAACTAAACCATTCAATATTCCATTATTACAACCATCAAAACTTATTTACATTGTTGACGTTATCTTAATGCTGCCAGTGTTTTCAGCTGTGCAGTTATTTCCCATATATTCAATAAACGTTTTCCAATCTTCTTTAAACATATGTGCTTCTTGTTCTCTTATTCTATGTTAAGTCTGCAAGCTGTGCATATTCCATTGGCTTAAGTTGCCATTCTTCTTTGGTTGGGACCTCACTCATTTTCCATTTTGGGGCTAATGAAACACAGGCCGCAGTAGTAGCATACATAAATAACGTTTTTTGACACCTGGGAATATCCTTCTGAATTATCCCCAACAGAAAGGACTCAAGGTTTTTTGGAAAGGTACTTTAAAACATTTTTTCCCATTCATTATGGATCATTTCTCAATACTCTTTTACCCTTTTACAATCCAGTTCTGTTTATGAGATCTTAAAAAAAAACGCCAACTTTAGGTTTTTCCTTGAAACAAGATCCTGAAAAATCCTCAGTTCCGAATTCACATGTTGCTGTTACTCCTGGTTTTCAATAAATACCACAAGTGGGGCTTGCTTGTGATATTTTTGGGTCAAGCCTGTAGGTTCTTGCTGAGAATTCCTGGAGCGTTGTGCAGTCATGCCAGGTGTAAACAGGAATGTTTCTGAAACTCTCAGGCAGGCCTTCCACCCCTTTTTTTTCACCAGGCAAGTGGCCAGGGAGCAAGGTTGAAGCCAAAGGGTGTAACAAAAGCATGGCTAGATGTGCCAGCATTTGGCTGATTCATGTTTCTGCCCACGCATGTTTTCAAAGGGTGAGCCTATGGCACGCTTTCCGCCAATGCAGTTTTCAGCATTGCAATATGCCGTGCGTAAGGGACTTGCCAGCTGCTTTTCAAGGCTGATTAGATCATGGGTGGCCAACACTGCTGAACTACAGCTCCCTGTATACCTGGCAACGCAGACTGGGGTTGATGGGAGCCGGAGTCTAACAACAGGAGATGTTGGCTAAAAAAATCCCAAACCCTTCTATTTATTAAAGAAGAAGAAGAGTTTGGATTTGATATCCCGCTTTATCACTACCCGAAGGAGTCTCAAAGCGGCTAACATTCTCCTTTCCCTTCCTCCCCCACAACAAACACTCTGTGAGGTGAGTGGGGCTGAGAGACTTCAAAGAAGTGTGATTGGCCCAAGGTCACCCAGCAGTTGCTGGTGGAGGAGCAGAGACGCGAACCCGGTTCACCAGATTACAAGTCTACCACTCTTAACCACTACACCACACTGGCTCTCAGTAGAGATTCATTTTTAATTGCATCTTCAGAAACAGTTTTGCTTCATTGCCCCCACCCCATAAAGTTGGTGTGGTTTTTTTTTAATATTTGGGGGTTTTCCCCCTACAGGAAGCCAAGGCATCGGTGGAGGAGGCGAGAGGCCTGCGTAGCAGAATCCATCTTGCAGAAGCTGCGCAAAAACAAGCTAGTGGCATGGAATTGGACTACGAGGAAGTAATCCACCTGCTTGAGGTCGAAATTGCTGATCTGAGGGCTCAGCTCAGCGATCATTGTGGTCAAAATAAAGTAAGCACCTCGGGAGCAGCTCGGAGAGTTGCCATGGTTTTTCCTCGCTGTTGTCATGTATCCCGTCTTTCATTTTTCATCCTTTTGTTCTCCTAAAGTAGGTCACTGTTTGTCTTGTATTATTCAATAGATTGTGTTGTGGAGGCAGCAGAGGGAGGGCGAAATGAAAGCTATGAACTCGCTTTTCTACGGAGAACTCTTTTTAGTCAGGGAAAACTTGAGCCACAACCTTGCTTGGGTGGTCGCTGGCCAATGTGACGCAGCTCAAGGTTAATTATTGTGGAGCCCACAATTTGCTGGGATTTCACATTTGTTTCTCTATTAACTAATATGTTGCATAAAAGCGTTATAGTTTAAGAGTTAAGTTATTCTTGTTGGGATACTGCCAGGGAGATATGGCCCATCATGGCCCCCATGTCGCCTCCGGACGATCCATCGATCTCCCATAGATACAGTATCGGCAATTAGCGACACGAGCTCCAGAAAATAGCTTGCCACATTCCAGAGCTGATGCACACTCTATCAGCAGAATTCGCACGGCGAAGGATGCACGCAGGAGAGCATTATTTAGAAGTTTATTCAGCGTTGGTCAGAACAAAGGAAAAAACATGACTGCCTGCTTGCGTGTTCAGACACAGACAGAGAAACGAAAGCAAAGACACAACAGAAACATCCTGTGAACAGGAAATATGCAGAATCTGTGACTCACAAAGCCTGCTCCCTTTTAAGGTGGAACGGAAATATCCTAACAATTCTATCAGTGTTTAATGGCTTTATAATGATTATTTTTCTATGTTCTTAGCCGTTTTTATCTGTAAGACACCTTGAGTCTCTGTCAGGGGAAAAGGTGGGGTATAAATAAATACAGAATAATAAATATAGAACAATATTTCAGTTTAAGAGCGTGTTCCAAGACATGGAAAACCAAGGCTGCAATCCCATAGCCACTTAATGGAGTCAGCCTGAACAGTGGTGTAGCGTGGGTTGCCAGGGCCGTGCAGAATGGATGGGCGGGAGGGAAACAGAGTACGCACGCGTGTTAAATTGCCAAACAGTGTCTGTGTCACCCAGGAGATCCTGGCTGCAGAAATAAGAAAATAATAGTCATTTCTTTGTTTGGAGAGGTCACTTCTTGGTTCTCATGGAGTGCAAGTAGATAAATAGGTACCACTGCAGCGGGAAGATAAATGGTGTTTCCGTGCGCTGCTCTGGTTCACCAGAAGTGGCTTAGTCATGCTGGCCACATGACCCGGAAGCTGTATGCCGACCAGTAAAGTGAGATGAGCGCCGCAACCCCAGAGTCGGCCATGACTGGACCTAATGGACAGGGGTCCCTTTACCTTTACCTTAATGAAAGGTTTGCCATGATTTCACCGGTAAGGAAAGGGGAAATTGTTTTTCTAGTAGGAGGATCTTCCACACTTAAGATTCCACACCTCTGTAGAAAGTAAGAGCTGCATCCTTCAATCCACTCACTTTTGCTTCTGGACCCGCCAGATGATGCAGAAGGATGCCAGCTGGTATAAGCTCAAGCCATTGTTATAAAGTCCTTGCATTTGGATTTTCTAAGGTCTTAACCCAACCAGTTCCTGAAAAGCATAGGTGCCAGTGACCATAGCAGTACAAGGTACAGAAGACGCCTCTCTGTGTTATCTCCATAAAAGTATAACTTTCAAACTGACCCTCCTTTTAATTGAAGCAACCGTGAGTTTGCATTAAATTAATACCACTTTTTCTCTCTCCTTAAGGTAATGGGCATGTTAAGACAAAGGGAAGAGAGAAATAACCTATGTTAAGAAAAGCAGCAGTAGATGATTGCCTGTTTTATAAACACACCACTAATTCAGTTTAGAATTTCCCTTTTGAATAAAGGAAGCTTTCTAATCAAACAGACTTCATGATGTTGAGAACAGCCATAGATCTACCAAAGAAAACTATGGGTTGTATGTGCATTCATGTTTCCTGGTTTTCAGTGAAGAAGTAATTTATATTGAACAATGGGGCTTTTTAAAGTGTCTCTTAGTTTACCTCTGTTTAAGTGATGTACTTCCACTGGATTTTTTATTTTTCATTTGCAGTGCAGGAGAGGACCATAACATAGGAGATACAGTAGTTGCCATGGTTGATAATGCATTCCATCTTGACACACATGCATTTATTATTTCAAACGCTTAAATTCTGACTTGCATTCACTGTGGAGCTCAAGGCAGAAGACTTAGGGTGTCTGAGTGGCCTTGATGAGCCCCTGACCAGCTTGGCAACGGGGCTGCATTGCACGCCCTCAGAGCATGCTAATCCATTGATCACACTTTTCTGTATTTGCATCTTGATGACCAGAGTGGAGGGTTGCATCCTGTCTTCTCCAGTCCCTCAGTTTTGAAATTCACAGTTCCTCAAAATAAGCACCCTTTGCCTCATTGAAACAGTTTGAAAACCTTTGCAATTGACTTCAGGGATTGCATCGTGTTAGTATAGTCGTACCTTGGAAGTCGAACGGAATCCGCTCCAGAAGTCCATTCGACTTCCCAAATGTTCGGAAACCAAAGCGCGGCTTCTTATTGGCTGCAGCCAATTGGAAGCCCCATCGGATGTTCAGCTTCCAAAAGTAGTTCACAAACCCGGAACAGTCATTTACAGGTTTGTGGTTTTCGGGAGCCAAAACACTCAAGAACTAAGCTGTTCAAAAAGCAAGGTGCGACTGTAATTTCCGTTTGTCCCTTTATTAAAGGTAAAGGTACCCCTGACCATTAGGTCCAGTTGCAGACGACTCTGGGCTTGCGGTGCTCATCTCGCTCTATAGGCTGAGGGAGCCAGCGTTAGTCCGCAGACAGCTTCCAGGTCATGTGGCCAGCATGACTAAGCCGCTTCTGGCGAGCCAGAGCAGCGCACAGAAACACTGTTTACCTTCCCTCCGGAGCGGTACCTATTTATCTACTTGCACTTTGACGTGCTTTTGAACTGCTAGGTTGGCAGGAGCAGGGACTGAGCAACGGGAGCTCACCCCGTCGGGGGGATTCGAACCGCCGACCTTCTGATCGGCAAGTCCTAGGCTCTGTCGTTCAGACCACAGTGCCACCCGTGTCCCCTGTCCCATCATTAAGGCTGCCTTATTAACTTTCCCCTCAGAAATCTGTGGGAGCTGTCCACTTCTATGGGACAAAGTAAAGCAGCTGTAAATCAATGCCAGTGGGTGGGAACAGCATCTTGGGACAGTTTATATCTCCACTCAGGCCCTGTCTGTAGAGGTTAGTGAATGTCATGGACCATTACGGGGAAAAGCAAACTCTGTCCATTACAGTGGCGAGGCAGTTCATTTGTTTGTAATTCTGAGGAGCCCTATTTAAATGAACAAAAACAACAACAACTTTATTATTTATATGCTGCCCATCTGATTGGGTTGCATATAGGCACTCTAGGCAGCTCCCAATATTTAAAACATAATAAAAAAACCATTAAAAACTTCCCTGAATAGGACTACCTTCAGATGTCTTCTAAAAGTTGTGTAGTTCTTTATCTCCTTGACATCTGATGGGAGGGTGTTCCACAGGGTGGGTGCCACTACTGAGAAGGCCCCCTGCCTGGTTCCCTGTAACCTCACTTCTCACAGTGAGGGAACCGCCAGAAGGCCCTTGGAGCTGGACTTCAGTGTCTGGGCTGGACAATGAAAGTGGAGACTCTCCTGTAGGTATACTTGGCCGAGGCCATTTAGGACTTTAAAGGTCAACACCAACACTTTGTATTGTGCTCAGAAACATACTGGGAGCCAGTGTAGGTCTTTCAGGACCAGTGTTATATGGTCCCAGTGGTCACTCCTAGTCACCAGTCTAGCTGCTGCTTTCTGGATTAGTTGTAGTTTCTGGGTGACCTTCAAAGGTAGCCCCATGTAGAGCACATTGCAGTAGTCCAAGTGGGAGATAACTAGAGCATGCACCACTCTGGCGAGACAGTTTGTGGGCAGATATGGTCTCAGCCTGTGTACTAGATGGAGCTGGTAGACAGTTGCCCTGGACATAGAATTGACCTGCGCCTCCATGGACAGCTGTGAGTCCAAAATGACTCCCAGGCTGCGTACCTGGTCCTTCAGGGTTTTCCAGG
The DNA here is from genome assembly GCF_964234715.1 of Podarcis melisellensis. Taxonomy (NCBI): domain Eukaryota; kingdom Metazoa; phylum Chordata; class Lepidosauria; order Squamata; family Lacertidae; genus Podarcis; species Podarcis melisellensis. Next base: position 17,680,455 of record NC_138529.1, read on the forward strand.
ACGGGTGTTATATGGTCCCAGTGGCTGCTACCAGTCACCAGTCTAGCTGACGCATTCTGGATGGGTTGGAAGTTCCCAAGTCACCTTCAAAGGTGGGGCTGAAGGGTGGGAAGAGAGGGAAAGGGCTCCTATATGCTGTGTTCACACAAACTAGCGCTGCCATATGTGCCCAAGGATGTCCTTACTTTCTCCTGAGAAAGTTTCACAGGGCGTATCTGATTTGTGAACTAGCCTGTCTTGCTGTATAGCGTATGCACCCCTGACACACTGGGTGCAGAAGGCAAAATGGAGGCGATCAATATCAATTTGGAAATATTCACTCCACATCTGCAAAGAGTCTCTGTGGCTAAAATAGCGCAGGTTTGGGGAGAATGAGTCACCTTTAATCACCCCCTGCGTTGTGCTGACTTTCTCTGAGGTCACAGTAATTTCCCTGTGTGTGGCTTCATTGATAAAAGATTTGACATAATGCGTGGAATAAAGGTAAAATTTATTTGTAAAAAAATATATATCTTTCTGCTTCTGTTCAAAGGAGCAGAAAACTGCACCTCCATTATTACATCCATCAAACCATGATTTCTTACATCCCTTTGTTGTGTGCCCTGTGGCTTTTTTTTTAAGAGGAAGAAGTGGAAATTATATAAAGTGGAAATGCAGCTGCTGTATTGTCATGTAATACATAATTTCAGGGAGAAACGACACACGTTACTGCTGCACGCCACTAAAAGTAGTATCATGATATCCATTTCCTCACATCCTTAATGTGCCATTATCTGCCTTTTCCTTTTCCCCACCGGCTGCAGCCAAAGGTGTGGGAATTTATAACGTAATGACATTGCAATATGGACTACATCGGGGTGATTAACTGGTTCATAGGTTGTTGCACTCTAGCTCCCATAATCCCTGGCTATTGACCATGCTGGCCGGGGTTGATGGGAGTTGTAGTTCTGCGATGCCCGCTAGGCTGTGTTTCCCATTCATTCCCACCCCTGCCCCCGGAGGATAAACAATGTTTAAAAAGATTATTTTTAAATAAACGTGTATTTGGTTTAATGGGAAGAGAAATACACTTTTTCCTATGTTCACTTACCGTGTTAGAGACCTGAACTTGGTTCATTTTTAAGAGATCTATATCTCAGAGGCAGTTTCCTTCGGTTCCTCATGTTTTGCAAGGTAAAAAAAAGTATACAGTGGTACCTTGGTTTACGAACTTAATCCGTTCCAGAAGTCTGTTCTTAAACCAAAGCGTTCTTAAACCAAGGTGTCCTTTCCCATAGCAGTGGGGGACTCAATTTACAAGTGGAACAAACTCAACATGTTCTGCTTCCAAGGCAAAGTTCACAAACCAAACCACCTACTTCTGGGTTTGCAGTGTTCTTAATCCAAGTTGTTCATAAACTAGGTAAAGGTAAAGGGACCTCTGACCATTAGGTCCAGTCGCGGATGACTCTGGGGTGGCGGCGCTCATCTCGCTTTACTGGCTGAGGGAGCCGGCGTACAGCTTCCAGGTCATGTGGCCAGCATGACTAAGCCGCTTCTGGCAAACCAGAGCAGCACACGGAAACGCCGTTTACCTGCCTGCCGGAGCGGTACCTACTTGCACTTTGACGTGCTTTCGAATTGCTAGGTTGGCAGGAGCAGGGACAGAGCAACAGGAGCTCACCCCATCGCGGGGATTCAAACCGCCGACCTTCTGATCGGCAGGCCCTGGGTTCTGTGGTTTAGACAGTGCTACCCACATCCCGTTCATAAACTAAGCTGTTCTTAAACCAAGGTACCACTGTAATGGGCATTATGATTTGGGGTGGGAAAGCAAAGCCTTCTTTTCCCTGTGGTCCCCAGGAACAATGAACAAGTTTAGGCACCTACCCATGACAATAGCATCCCCGGTTACATTCCACCTTCCTCTTTCTGCATCTTATAAATGCAATGAACTACATCCAGGGGCCAGCCATGGACATTTTGCTGCTTGAAGGATAAAGTGGGACCGCCACCAGTACAATATTAAGGGGAAAGCAGCCACTATTGCACCCAACATAAGCAGGCTAGCTTAAGGCTCGCGCGCACAGCTGTGTCCTCCCAGCACCTCTCCAACAACACCTCTCCTTCCCCCAGCATCCTCCACCTGAGGCAAGCAGCTCAGTCTGCCTCATGGTAGGGCCGGCATGCCTGTCAATGAGTAGCATGCTGTAAAGGATTCCCCCAATTCTTTTGTGGGCAAACCACAGGTAGGCATCCCCAAACTCGGCCCTCCATATGCTTTGGGACTACAACTCCCATCACCCCTAGCTAACAGGACCAGCGGTCAGGGATGATGGGAATTGTAGTCCCAAAGCAGCTGCAGGGCCAAGTTTGGGGATGCCTGACAGAGAATATGACCTCTGGCATCCCCGTCCTATGTAGGCCCCTTTTCCTCTCCCTCCCCCCTGTCTTAGGCATTTTGTTAGTTGGGAGATAATAAGCATTGTTAATTGGGTCTCGTTAAGGGCACGTGATCTACTCTCTTTTTTTCCGCTTCAGATTTTTATTTATTTATTTATTTATTGTGTATAATTTTCATTAAATTTTCTGTTTTACAATTCAAAATATTGATTTAAACAACCTTAAAATATCCATGGCTTCCCTTCTTCTCTTTCCATGGTCCATTTTTCAAATCATAAATCCCTGCACATTTTACATAAACGAAACCATTCAGTATTCCATTATTACATCCATCAAAACTTGTTTACACTGTTGAATTTATCCTAATGCTGCCAGGGTTTTCAAGTGTACACAATCCCCCCCTCCATATAGTCAATAAACATTTTCCAATCTTCTTTAAACATATGTTCTTCTTCTCTTATTTTATATGCTAGGTCCACAACCCGAACCATTCAGCATTCCTTTATTACATTATGATTTACTCTTTTGATGTTCTCTTCCAGTGGCCTGAAAGACTTCAAGCCCATTGGTCCCCTCACAAACCTAAAAACACATGCACCCTTTGTACAGTACCCACGATTTGGACCAGATCTTGATACAAGGAGTCCCCCATCTACTCTTTCTTGTAGAGTAGACTTTGCCAAACTGGTTCCCTCCAGATGTTTAGAACTATAACATGCTCCAAACTATACTAGCTGGGAATTATACTCCAAAACATCTCTTGGGCACCGAATTAGTGTTTTCCTGGGCTTTCCTCGGCACCTCACTTCCTGAGCGTCTGGTTTGGTGGCCTACCTGAATTTCTTGTTCCTCAGGACAGCATCCAAGATTTAAGGAAGAGGATTACAGTGCTCGATTGCCAGCTGAGAAAATCCGAAACTGCCAAGAAGATGTTTGAGGTGGCAACTGAAAAGCTGCTGCAGTTTGTTGAGGTAAAGGCGCTTTTTGGCAACTTCCTTCTCCCGAAAGGAGCTAGGCGTGCTGATTTATATTCATTTTTTGTTGGGTGTGTGGTTTTGTTGTTTTTTTATATACCTCAGAGCTGACAGTTGGAGCCAAACACAATAAAAGTCAAAAACGAATTCATCATCTGTGGTTTGTGAAGTCCAGATTTAAAACAAACTGCTGCGGCAGGGCCTCTTTAGAAGTAGTAAATCTGTAGCCAGAAATTTTGTGGTGAGCAAAGGAGGGTGTTATTGAAGGACAGCCAGATCATAAACATAGGTAGTGTGGTATGTTTAAAAGTTACTTAATTACATTAAAGATTTCAAAGCAAAATCTACTGGTAGATCTCTGGGTCGCTTTCAGTGGCTCCATCTCCCAGCTATTTAACAAAAGGAACCAAATGACTTTTCCCCACCCGAATTTGGCTGCTGAAATAAATAGATACAATGAGTGGACTCTTGTGTGAGATGACGCTCAGTCCAGCTCTGATACTGAAAGCCAGTTGAAGGATGTGCTCCGAGGAGCAAAATTATTTAATTATATGCCTTTTGCACCTGACTATGACATGAAGCCCTTGGGTTTCTAGCAATAAAGAAAAGAAAAGTAGACCCAACAAGCCAGAAATCTGCTCGCCACTGGTTTAGATTCAAGCCACAAGTATTATGTGATGTGGGCAGAGACCATAGAATATCAGCTAGAAGCTGAATGCTGCCTAGCTTGTGTTGATGCAGCAGCAACTTTTCCAGGCCCTTGTAGGATCAATATACCCATCTTCAAGAAGGCAACTTGAAAATCCAGCAACCATTAGGATGAACAACAACTTTGCTACCAATTCAAATCAGATGTGAATTTCAGCCAATAGGGCAAAGGTCATCTTAAGTGCAAGGTACACAAGTCTCGATGTTTCACGTTTAGCAACCTATTAAGCAGAGAAAAAGATGATGCTATAGCAAGCTTTCTGAAACCATATTTCTTGACTATCTGCCAACAGGTTTTGCCGGAAGTGCTGTTGGATACCTCTACTTCATTGACCAATTTAAGGTGAGAAAACCTAAGACTGGTATGTGCCACTGCAGCTGGTTTGGTGAGATTATCCTAAGTACGTAATAAATCATCCTCATCATTTTTAATTTGTATACCGTCTTTCTATCTTAACAATACTCAAGGTGGTTTACAAGCTGAAGAAACAAAAAATGTACATCTTATAGCCATCTAATGCAATACAAAAATGTGATAATAAGACATAACTTTAAAATAGGCAACCTACATCAAAAAAGTAACATTCAACCATCATTAGAATAGTATAAAATAATAATATCAACATATAAAAGCTAAACAGAAATCCACTCAACAGTTACAAAAAATAATATCTAAACTATAATCAATAAAACAATGGCAAGCCACAGTACATAAAACAATACAATACACATTGAGAAGCAGAGACGAGAGGGTAGAGCAAGGCAGGTGGAAGGAAGCATTGCCTGATGGAGTCTCTCCCCTCACAGTTCTTCCTCCAGGGACAGCTCCCTTATGAGGATTCCTAGGGTCGGAGGGTGGGGCAAGGCAGGTGGAAAGAGGCCTTGCCTGATGGAGTCTCTCCCCTCAATTATTATTTATATTTATATTATTTGTATTATTTATATTTATATTATTTATATTTATATTTATATTTATATTTATATTTATATTATTTATATTATTTATATTATTTATATTATATTATATATATTATATTATATATATAATATATATATTATTTGCTTTCGTAGATTTTCACGGGTACAGGAATGCAGGTTTTGGTGTCCTCGGGTGTCTTCCCGTGTAAAAGTTGGGGTGTCTAGGCGACGTTTCGACGAGGTCTCACTCGTCATCTTCAGGCTGGTGCTTTCGGCTTCTTGTTACTGGAACAGAGCAGGATCTCAGTGTTTGAGTTCCTATAAATACTGTTGAGGGGGTGTGGTGTATAGCCTCCAATGTTCTGGGCAGAGAGGAAGTTCCCAGGCTAGTGTGCCTTTTCTTCTTCCATAGGCTCACCTCTACAAAATCTCGCTAAATTTCTCGCCAAGCAACTTCAGCCCTATGCAGAATCCATCTCTTCACACGTTCCAAACTCCTTCCAGTTCATAGAAACAATAAAGAAGCAAAACCTACATCCTAATGACCTACTTGTGAGCTTCGATGTTGTATCTCTCTTCACACAAGTGCCCATTAATGAAGCCTTGACAGCCATTCAAAACAAATACAATCCCCCCGAATACATCTTGGACCTGACCAACCACTGCCTAACCAACACGTACTTCATCCACAATGGACAAAGATACAAACAGATAGAAGGAGCACCTATGGGATCACCCCTCTCACCGGTCATCGCAAACCTGTACATGGAACACTTTGAAACCAATGCTTTAGACAAGTCAGAACACAAACCCAAACTTTGGCTCAGATATGTTGACGACACCTTTGTAATTTGGCCACACGGGAAAGAAAAACTGGATAGCTTCCTCACACATCTCAACAGCCTACACCCCAAAATACAATTCACTATGGGAATAGAAGCCAACAACCAACTTCCCTTCCTTGACGTCCTAATCTACAAAAAACCTGATGGCTCCCTAGGACACACTATCTACCGGAAAAAAACACACACCAACCGCTACTTACATGCACAATCACACCACCACCCTGCACAAATAAACTCCGTAGCCAAGACTCTCATCTCCAGAACCAAACGCCTGGCTGACAAAGACCACTTGACAACTGAGTTACAGAATCTCTCAAATGTGTTAATTGCCAATGGATACCAGCAAAACAGGGTTACGAAGCTAATCCAAAAAGAAACACCCCCCAAAAACCAAGACACAGAAGAAAACAATGGCATGGCCCTCCTTCCTTATATCAAGGGCACTACAGATAAAATTAGCAAAATCCTCCATAAACACAATATCAAAACAGCCTTTTGCACCAACCAAAAAATAGCCAATATCCTCAGAAACCCCAAGGATAAAATCCAGTTGGAAAACCAAGGGGTCTATGAAATACCCTGCAAAGTCTGCCCAGCCACGTACATTGGACAAACAAACAGACGAATAAATGCACGTATCGCAGAACACAAGAATGCCGTCAAAAAAGAAGAAAAAACTTCCTCTCTTTTCCAACACATGAAAGAAACAGGACACGAAATTAATTTTGCAGATTCCAAATTGCTCTTTAACATGGAACATCACCACAAGAGAATAATCATGGAAGCCATCGAGATAGAGAAACACCCTCACAACATGAACAAGCGTGACGACACATCCCGCTTGCCAGACATCTGGAAATTAGCCCTCCCCACAAAAACTGACACCAGATCCAGAGGCACACAGAACGCTATCACCAATCAACCACACCAGACCCAAACCCAGACCCTCTCCACAGATAAATTACAGACACCATCCAGTAGCCAAACCATGGTGGCACCTCCGGATGCTGCACCCCCCTGCAATCCCTACACAGATCTGGCTGACACAGGCCACAAAACCACAGCTCGCCCCTATACACGAAGCCAAGCCAGAGCACAACTAAGTGCAGTACAGCCATCTTCTCAGAAAAACTCTTCACAAAGTTCAAGAGGTCAAGACACAAAGACTTTAGCAACTAATCCACACCTAATGACCCACCTAAGTGGTACTCAGGATATCACTCAAGAAATCACTCAAGATATCCCTCAAGTAATTAAGGAACAAAAGAAGAAAAGGCACACTAGCCTGGGAACTTCCTCTCTGCCCAGAACATTGGAGGCTATACACCACACCCCCTCAACAGTATTTATAGGAACTCAAACACTGAGATCCTGCTCTGTTCCAGTAACAAGAAGCCGAAAGCACCAGCCTGAAGATGACGAGTGAGACCTCGTCGAAACGTCGCCTAGACACCCCAACTTTTACACGGGAAGACACCCGAGGACACCAAAACCTATATATATTATATATATATATATACTGAAACACTTTCTGAATCTTATAATTACTATTTCTGCTAGTCACCTCTTGTAGCGCTTTCAGTTTGCAGGACTTTTATCATCTTTATTGTGTTAATACTAAGAATGTCCTGTGCGTTAGGACAATTAGTCATGCATTTTTTTAACCCACAGTAAAATGAGGCTGGGAAACAGTGACTTGCCCACAGCCACACAACTGAGTCTGTAGTAGAGACTTGACCCCAATTCTCAATTTTGAAAAAACAAAAAAAATTCCTTCCAGTAGCACCTTAAAGACCAACTAAGTTAGTTCTTGGTATGAGCTTTCGTGTGCATGCACACTTCTTCAGATACACACTGTGTATCTGAAGAAGTGTGCATGCACACGGAAGCTCATACCAAGAACTAACTTAGTTGGTCTTTAAGGTGCTACTGGAAGGAAATTTTTTTGTTTTGACTATGGCAGACCAATACGGCTACCTACCTGTAACTCTCAATTTTGAGTCCAACTAACACCTGTTCCTTTTCAGGAACATTGGAATTACAAATAAAGCTACCAATTTGGGATTAAAAAACCCCATTAATGACCACTCACCATGTATTAATAGAAATCTAAGAGTTGGAGGAATGCTTGCAGGCCATCTAGTCCAATTCTTTGTTCCATTACAGGCAGTTCTCCAGCTGGTGGACAAGGTTCTAGCCCAAATGGGATGGGGAGCTGCTAGGCATAGATGACAGGAACCCCAAGTCACTAGCCCCAGTTTTGCAGCCAGTAAGTCAAGCCTAGCAGAATTGAGACCATAGCAAAGGAAGGTGAGACAAAGCAGAAGTCCATGCCCAAAAGATCAGCAGGGCAAGTAGCACCTTGGAGAGCTCCCAAAGCTGCTTTGGCTAGTTGCTTGACTGTCCCTCAAAAAACCAATCAAACCAGCCCGAGGCTTAAGCAGGACTGCAGCTTCCTCTTAGCAGCTAGGCCCACTCTTATTGAGTGCATCCTCTACTCTTAAAGGAGCCCAGATAGTTTTAGGAGCGGTGGTATGGTGGCAGCCAGGTTTTTGCTATGAGCTCTGAGCTGGAGTCCGAAGGAAGGCAATATGACCTCTTCAGGCCGGAGGGGAACTGGCATCATGGGTTCTTCCCATGTTAGGACTTCAAGGAAATGAGGGATGTCCAAAGATGGTTGTGAGGGCAAGTCTTCCTTCCAGGGAAGATGAAGGACATCCTGCACCACTAGCATCTCTCACAACTTCCAAACCCATGTGTGTCTTTGTAAAGTCATATTGCAAGGTGCCCCTTCCTCCCCTCCTTTCTCACGCTTTAAATTGATGTGAGCCGCTTTTGGAGCAAACGTCTGCACCGCAGAATAACATAAATGAATAAATTTGCAATGAATGGACCTGTGGCCCTTGGGATGCAAACCATGTGCATGCCACTGGGCTGTGGCCCTTTTTCTCCCCCCCCCCTCAAAAAAAAAAACCAACCAGAAGGTTCTAAATAGCCAGGGTTCATCAGATTTAGCTGCCTTTCCTGTTTGCCCTGGTTCCTGTCGAATGGCCATAGAAACTCATTACAACTCCAAATGCCAGTTGGAAAGGATTCAGCCAAGAGTGAGTGCTTCTAGGGGCCCATTCCAAAGGACCAGAATATATCCGTGTAGTCCGACGGAAGGAATCAATGTCTCTTTGCTTTCTTTATTATTGCTATTGTTATTATATCCCAATGACCTGCCTGGGTTCTATCACATTCTGTGTGGCTTCCATCACATATAGAAACATAATAAAATGTCAAACATTGAAAACTTTCCAATACAGGGCTGCCTTCACATATCTTCTAAAAGTTGTGTCATTCTTTATCTCCTTGACGTCTGATGGGAGGGCGTTCCACAGGGAGGGCACCACTACTGAGAAGGTCCTCTGCCTTGTTCCCTGTAACTTCACTTCTCGCAGTGAGGGAACCGCCAGAAGGCCCTTGGAGGTGGACCTCAGTGTCTGGGCTGAACCACTGGGGTGGAGACTCTCCTTCAGGTATTCTGGGCTAACACTTTGAATTGTGCTCAGAAGCGTACTGGGAGCGTACTTCCATATAATTGCTGCCATTCACTGACACATGGAAAATAGTAAAGCACTGTGCTTGATGACAGTGATGCAGTGATGTAAAGCCTTCCCTTCAGTACTCATACTGGGTGGTTTGGCCTTCACACACACACACACACACACACCATTAGCAGTTTCCTAGTTAAAAATAAAAAGCTATGTTGAAGGCTCAGAACAGTGCGTTCTTCTAACTCACTCTTGACTTCTGTTGCAGCATAGTTATAGTTGAAAATGAGCATGCATTCAATGCCATGTGCAAGAATGCTGCAGCGTTGCGACTATAACATGGCCATTTTGTGTGTGTCTCTTTCAGTGACAGCAAAGCCACATTCTCCTCTAAAACACTCATTGCACGCCTGGGACGGAATGGACGCACTCTGCCAGCATCTCTTGCAGCAGAAGCTAAGGAACTTACTAAATCTGTCCGTGCCATTCTAGAAGCAGACTGTAAGTCTTAAATGTTTTCCCCCCATCTCTCTCTCTCTCTAAAGAAAAATGTTTGGCTAATTGTGGGTTGTGCCATGCATCCAGTGTGCGGTTTGTCAAAAGGAAAAGAAAATAGCAATCAGTGAGATGTTCAAAGGGTGAAAATAAATATAGCAATTCAGGTAGTTCTAGTATTTATGCTTCAGAATTAAGAATTCGGTTATTGAAATAGAAAATTGCTGATATGGAACGCAAACACCCCTGTTCCATAATTGTGCCTATTCTAGGGAGCAGTATTGTTCAACGCGTGCAAAGCAAGTGAAAGGCAAAAGGTTGAGAAGACCAGTTTGTGATGAAAATGTTATATTATATAGTGCTTTCTGAACTGGTCAGATGATGGTGGCTTCATAATTAGCAGTGACTAAAGCTACATGGAACATCTCTGCAGTTGTCCTTGTAACTTGAAGTGTGGATGGTATGGTTATTAGGCCATTGTCAAACTTCCTGTCTTCTGTTTCCTTGAAACAGAGGTGTGATCTTGAGTGAACGTAAACAGCAAATTGAGGCAAAAGAAATGTGTTTTTGAGATACGCAGTGCAGTCTGAAATTGGTCACCTGGTAAAAGGTAAAGGTAAAGGGACCCCTGCCCATTAGGTCCAGTCATGGCCGACTGGGGTTGCGGCGCTCATCTCGCTTTATTGGCCGAGGGAGCCGGCGTACATCTTCCGGGTCATGTGGCCAGCATGACTAAGCCACTTCTGGTGAACCAGAGCAGCGCACAGAAATGCCGTTTACCTTCCCGCCAGAGCGGTACCTATTTATCTACTTGCACTTTGACATGCTTTCAAACTGCTAGGTTGGCAGGAGCAGGGACTGAGCAACAGGAGCTCACCCCGTCGTGGGGATTTGAACCGCCAACCTTCTGATCGGCAAGTCCTAGGCTCTGTGGTTTAACCCATAGCTTTTGTAGACTAGTGCCCATTTCCCATAATCTTCTGTCTACCCTCTCTTGTATGGACTAAGACATTTGAAAAGTTGATGCTTGTATATAAAGTCTCTATAGCCACATTTCCCCCCCCCCCCAGGAAACAAAATCCAGTGTCTTCGCTTGGGTGTGGGAAGCAGCTTATTTGCAGGCTTCTCATTGCTAGGTGCGTGAGCTTCGGTTTAAGCTACGTTGCCATAGCTTCCGTAGCTTTGTTTAACAAGCTAGACCAAATTAAGAGGTAAGGGAGAGAATGGGAATGTCTAACGGATAAGTAGTGCTCTTACCACAAGAGGCAGTAAGAATAGCAGGAGCCACGGCAGTATTCGGGAAGCGGTTATCATTGCTCATAACTCTGTGATATTCAGAAACACTGTTGTTCAAAAGCAGGGGTGGGCAACCTTTCATGAGTCCCACAACTCCATCAGGGTTGGGCTTGGATTGATGGAGTCAGATGGAGGAGGAATAGGAAGAAATGAGGGCAGGGGGCTGGAGGGTAGGAACCAGGGTTAGAGGAAAGGTGGTCTGCCCTCTCCAGTGTGAGAGCCAGCGTGGTGTAGTGGTTAACAGCAGTGGACTCATAATCTGATGAACCGGGTTTGCGTCCCCGCTCCTCCACATGCAGCTGCTGGGTGACCTTGGGCTAGTCACACTTCTCTGAAGTCTCTCAGCCTCATTCACCTCACAGAGTGTTTGCTGTGGGGGAGGAAGGGAAAGGAGAATGTTAGCCGCTTTGAGACTCCTAAGGGTAGCGATAAAGCGGGATATCAAATCCAAACTCTTCTTCTTCTTCTTCTTCTCCACCCTGACTTCCCTGCTTTGGAGAGGGAAGCAGAGATACCAGCTCTCGCCTCCAGTCCTTCTGCAGATCAGATAACAGCTCCTGACCACAATGCCTCAAGGACCGCCTCTTTCCATATGAACCTACCTGGACCCTGAGATCATTTTCTGAGGCCCTCCTCCTCCTTGAGAGTTCAGGAGGGTGGCAACACAAGAATGGGGCCTTCTATGCAGTGGCTCCCCATTTGTGGAATGCTCTCCCCAAGGAAGTTCGCCTGGCACCTTCATTATACACCTTTATACACCTGGTTCCTTTTTAACCAGGCCTTTGGTTGACCTGATCAACATCCTATACCCTTTTAAAATGTGGCTCTTTTTGGGGGGGGTGTTACAGTGGACGCTTGGGTTGCGACTGTGATCCATGCAGGATGCACGTTCACAACCTGTAGTGTTCGCAACCTGCAGCGGCGCATCTGCGATTCGGCTCTTCTGCACATGCTCAAAGCGCGATTTAGCGCTTCTGCGCATACGTGACAGCCAAAACCTGGAAGTAACCCGTTCTGGTACTTCCAGGTTTCGGCGGTCCATAACCCAAAAAAACCACAACCTGAAGCATCTGTAACCCAAGGTATGACTGTATTGGGTTATTGTTTTGATTTTGATTTTATATATTGTGATCTTTTCTGTGAACTGCCCTGAGACCTCCAGGTGTAGGGTGGTATATAAATTCAATCAATCAATCAATCAATCAATCAACCATCACCTCAGTGAGAACTGGGAGAGGGTCTTGATCAGTTGAGGGGGTGAGACTGAACATCTGGCAGCAATGACTGTACTAGAGGGCATGGTCATGTCGCCCAGAACCAGGCATCTCATTTGCAGATGGGGCCAGCCCCCACCCTGATGGAGCTCACACTTGTAAGTCCAACATTCCCGCAAGGGGAGAGAGTCTCACAAGTGAGCCACCCCATGTCATTGTGAAAAGTTTGGCAGGGGCGTGGAGAAACTTGTTGGGACACTTTGGTTACTTCTGCCCAGTTCTGAACTACCGTATTTTTCGCTCTATAAGACGCACCAGGCACCTAGTTTTTGGAGGATAAAAACAATCCCTCTTGCTGTTTTGGCTTCTGGGAAAAGCCCCCAAGAGCCGCGCTCCCTTTAAAGAGCGCACGGAGCGTATGTGCAGCTCTTGGGGGCTTTTCCCCGAGGAGGGAGGAGGGACTGATGGGCTGCCCTTCTCCCTCCTCGGGGAAAAGCCCCCAAGAGCCGCACACACACTCAACACGGCTCTTTAAAGGGAGCGCTGAGCAGAGCCTCCCGCTTTCATTCGCCCCATAAGATGCACACACATTTCCCCTTACTTTTTAGGAGGGAAAAAATGCGTCTTATGGAGCGAAAAATACAGTACTTGCCCTGCTCCTGAATTTCTGAATCGTGAGTGTGTCCATTGCCGAGCCTGTGCCATTACTTTTCTTAACAAAGGTCTCTTATGTGACAGGCAAGAGGCTGTCCATGTGTTTTGGGTGGGAACCAGGACACAACCTGGTTGTGGCCTGTCCAGATATTTTTGGACTTCAGCTCCCAACGTTGGCTGTGCTGATGGGAGCTGGGAATCTAACAACATCTCAACGGCCACAGGTTGCCAACCCCTGTTCTAAAGAGGGAGGGGAAAGTGAAACATGACGAATTAATATTTCTCTGAAAAACAAAGCAACGCTGCACACAGTTTTAATGAAGTGTACACTTAACAATAAACATTTTACTTAAGCAGGTGCATAAAAATACAATATCCTTTGCTGTCCAACTCTTCTGCTAGCTGATGCTATTTTGCACTGGCAGTTAGGAAGGCAGCAGGCATAGATTGCAATGGTTTAAAAATTATATTTTTTAAAGCCTGCTTCAAAAAAATAAAAATAATACCAGCCTTCCACCCTCCCAAAATCTGAGTTTTACAACCAAAACTGGGGAACACTGGCAAATGTTGGTTGAAGGTATTTCAATGGAATGAAATCAATTATTGTTACCTTTAATGTCTCTTTAACATGTTTCCCCTTCAATTTAGCTGTTACAGATGTTGTTCTGAGAATTGTGGCCCATTCTTGGTTCTAGCTGTTCACGAGTCGCTCAGCGTTTGAGGCAGCTGTAGTGGCAGCATTTCTGGAGAGAGAAGTGTATAATTTGCCTTTTCAATTAGCTCCTCCCCCCCAACCAATCTGTATAAAGTCATAATAGTAATTATCCGTTCGCTTTAAGTTGGGAGAGAATAGTTAATTGCACTCATATTCTAGAGTCAACTGAGAGAAATAATAGTTGACCTCGATTATGCAAGCAGGATGAGTTTCCCAACTCGCTGAAGGACATATGCGATAGCAAAAGGTTTACAGGAGACTGATAATTCTGCCAAAAAAGGTAAATTCTATATAATACAATCCCTTTAAAAACTTGGTTAAAGCAAGATGCAGGCCAACTGGTACTTCCATAAGAAAAAATAACTGACTATTTCTTAATGCAGTGGTACCTTGGTTCTCAAACACCTTGGAAGTCAAACTACTTGGAACCCAAACACAGCAAACCCGGAAGTAAGTGTTCCAATTTGTGAACGTGCAATTTCCGAACGTGCTCCATTTTGAGTGTTACACTTCCATTGTGAGTGTTACACTGAGGTTTGTCTGTTCTTGCTAATTATTTTGCGTTTTTGTTTTTGTGGCTCTTTTTCTTGTTTTTATGACTGTGTGGAACACAGTTCAGCTACTGATTGATTGATTGATTGATTGATTGTGTGACTGCAGTACATTATTTATTGCTTTCATTTTATGGATCAGTGGTCTCGTTAGATAGTAAAATTCATGTTAAATTGCTGTTTTAGGGGTTGTTTTTAAGTCTGGAACGGATTAATCCATTTTGCATTACTTTCTATGGGAAAGCGTGCCTTGGTTTTGGAACGCTTTGGTTTTGGAATGGACTTCCGGAACAGATTAAGTTTGAGAACCAAGTGACTGTATACTAGTCACTTTAGGCCAGATTCTTATGTCCCTTTTCAACATGGCAAAGTCGTGATTGCTAGGTGATAGTTACTTAGTCCTGCTGTGATGTACCAAGATCTAGACACCAGTTTTCATAGTTCTACCACCACAGATAATTTTTTAATTAGTCCAGAAGCTCCCAGAAAGAGCCCAAGTCTGTTGAATCTGCTTTGAAAAACACCCTGATTCTCTCTACAGTGGTTCACTTCACTCTAGGATTAATCCGAACCAAATACACACCACTGCAGTAAAAAGCACTCAAGTTAAATCTGGGATGTGATACCTGCAGAAACCTCTGTAGCTGTGGTGGTGGAAAAGGAGATGGACTCTACAATGTTCTGAGTCCTTGCAGATTTAGCTGTGCATGCAGATTCAATGCATTCCAAAGCCTCAATAGCTAATATGATGGATCATAAGGGAAAATACATTCCCTCAAGACTGCGTAAAGCTTCAGTTATCAGAGATTCTGGAAGAATATGATGTTTACGCAATATTCAGTGCACCTTTTGTTGTCATTGTGACCTTGCTGAAATTTTCAACGTCACTAGCAGCTGGGTGGAAGAAAGCTGCAAATCCTTTTACAATACAACAGCAAGGCCAGGAAATTTGCTTTGAAGCATCCACTGGCAAAATTGTTGAAAGGCTGATGTCTTAAACTCAAGAATAGGAAGTGAATAGCATGGCTGCTAACTTTCAATGCCAGAGTGGCTAACAGGGGCAATAATATACCTTCTTCCCTGGATAAAATCCAACCCTCACTCATTAAGATCCATACTCAGAATAATACATCATGAAATTAAGACAGCCATGATTCAACAGATGTATTTTCATATGAGACTGATGGGAAGATAGAGTAGTACCTCTAGTTGCAGACTTAATCCATTTCGGGGTGCTGTTTGCACCCTGAAAAGTCCGCAACTAGAGCACCTCTGTGCGTGGCGCGATCGAGCGCTTCTGCGCGTGGTGAACCCAGAAGTAAAAAGTTCCGGGTTTGCGTGTTAGTAAGCTGAAAGTCCGTAATGAGAGCGTAACGCAACTAGAGGTACCACTGTACCAGTATAGGCCCCCTACACTCCTAAGTAGCATCCCTGCATATAAAAAGTAGATGATAATTTGCCCAGCCTACTCCGAAATCCTGATCCCTGAAAGGTGATTCTGCACTGAAACCATGTCATAAGGCTTTGAGGTGTGCTCTTGGTACTCTTCCTGAAGGAGCGTCTCCACCCCCATCATTCTGCCCGGACGCTGAGGTCCAGCACCGAGGACCTTCTGCCGGTTCCCTCATTGCGAGAAGCAAAGCTACAGGGAACCAGGCAGAGGGCCTTCTCGGTAGTGGCGCCTGCCCTGTGGAACGCCCTCCCATCTGATGTCAAAACGATAAACAACAACCTGACATTCAGAAGACATCTTAAGGCAGCCCTGTTCAGGGAAGTTTTTAATGTGTGATATTTTAGTGTATTTTTGGTTTCTGTGGAAGCCGCCCAGAGTGGCTGGGGAAACGCAGCCAGATGGGCGGGGTACAAATAATACATTATTATTATTATTATTATTATTATTATTATTATTATTATTATTATTCCATGCCTCCAAATCTGCAGATCTATCCTAAGGCACCAAGCGCTCTTCTATATTTGTGGATTTGGCTCTCCCCTCTATATAGCTTGCTCCCTGTGTAAGTTGTGACACCCCCCTCAAAAGGAAAACTAAAGGTGTGTTCACACAATCACAGTTTTCATGCAAGTTGTTTCCTTGTAGTCACTTCCCAGTGGTCATATGCCCCATAATTTATTTAAAATAGTAATCCTGCACTGCCATGACTAGGCAACCAAACGGAACTCATTGTTAAAACCAGACTCTCTGTGAATTTTCATTGTGGGGTGGCAGCAGAAAGACACCTTAAATTGGAAAATAACAATATATAAATTCACCCTAGACACTTTCTTGTTAGGATGGCCATCTGAACAGCTTGCTAAACATGTTCTTTGTTCAGAACTGATTGTCAGGCGCTGACTCGATTCGTTTTCTAGGCAGGAAGCAAAATATAATGGGAGTTATAATACCTTTCAGTAGCAGCACTTTCTGGACACACTCCTGTAATTTTCTTATCCTTCAGAATTACTATACTTTAATCTTAGGTGGTTTAGGTTCAGTGTAGATTATATGCAATACTGAAACAAGTATGTGAACTTGGAAGGTGCTGAATACACCAGGTAGCTCATTTGGTTAGAGCCTGGTGCTGATATTACCAAGGTTGCAGGTTTGATCCCCTTATAGGACAGCTGCATATTCCTGCATTGCTGGGGGTTGGACTAGATGATCCTCAGGGTCCCTTCCAACTCTGTGATTCTATGTGACTGCCTCCTTGAGGGCTAGGGCAGTCCCTGCTGTCCTAAAGGCAGCAGTGGTCAAACCTCTCTTGAAGAAGGCAAATGCATGGTTCCTTTAGTGTGAAAAAAATTACTGCCCTGTTTGGGGGCAGGACAGTGGAGTAAGTGGTGGCTGGACAACTCCAGGCAGTGTTGGGTGATACGCACCTTTTTCCATAGTCAGTGGATGGGAAGAACACTGCCCTACCAGATTCCCTAGACCTCTTGGCAACATTCAGTATTTTTATTGAAATTCTATACAGTGGTACCTCGGGTTAAGAACTTAGTTCATTCCGGAGGTCCGTTCTTAACCTGAAACTGTTCTTAACCTGAGGTACCACTTTAGCTAATGGGGCCTCCTGCTGCTGCCACGCCACCGCCGCACGATTTCTGTTCTCATCCTGAAGCAAAGTTCTTAACCCAAGGTACTATTTCTGGGTTAGTGGAGTCTGTAATCTGAAGCATCTGTAACCTGAAGCGTCTGTAATCCGAGGTACCACTGTACCGTCCTACACCCGGAGGTCTCGGTGGTTCATAGAAAAGATCACAATATATAAAATCAAAATAAAAGCAATAACGCAATAGGTAAAGGTAAAGGGACCCATGAACCGTTAGATCCAGTTGTGACTGACTCTGGGGTTGCGGCGCTCATCTCGCTTTACTGGCCAAGGGAGCCGGCGTACAGCTTCCGGGTCATGTGGCCAGCATGACTAAGCCCCTTCTGGCAAACCAGAGCAGCGCATGGAAACACCGTTTACCTTCCCGCCGGAGCGGTACCTTTTTATCTACTTGCACTTAGACGTGCTTTCGAACTGCTAGGTTGGCAGGAGCTAGGACCGAGCAACGGGAGCTCACCCTGTGGCAGGGATTCGAAGTGCCAACCTTCTGATCGGCAAACCCTAGGCTCTGTGGTTTAGACCACGTCCCAGAATAACCCAATAACACCCTCCAAAAAGAGACACATTTTTAAAGTGTATAGGACGTTGACCAGGTCAACCAAAGGCCTGGTTAAAAAGGAACTTTTTTGCCTGGTGCCTAAAGGTGTATAATGAAGGTGCCACCCTCTGGACCTCTCAAGGAGGATGCACACGAAGAAGGGCCTCAGAAGATGATCTCATGGTCTGGGGAGCTTGAGATGGAAAGAGGCGGTCCTTGAGGTATTGCAGTCCTGAGCCGTTTCATGCTTTATAGGTCAAAACCAGCACTTTGAATTGGGCCCGGAAACTAATTGGTAGCCAGTGCAGTTGGACCAGGATCAGTGTAATATGCTCAAACCACCTTGCTCTGATGAGCAACCTGGCTGCTCAATTCTGCACTGGTATCAATGGTGGTATCGTCTGGATCAGCTGTGTTACCTTTAGGAGACATGGTGCTATGGTTTCTCCAGTTCAGATGGGGGAATGTTTCAAAAGGTGGTGCTAGGGGGGCTTCTGTTCCATCTCATTGCCAGGGTGGAAGAATCTGGTGTGCATCCACTCAGCTATGTTAGATCTTGTGATGTCCAATCCGCCAACATGACCTTTCTTGTCCCTTCAGGGTTCTGATGCATGTCTCATCCACTCAAGCTATATGGCAAAGTCCATGCTGATCCTATGGTAGTGTGTACATCAGACCCGTTCTGGGTGAGATATTAGGGAGTTAGCACAAGCGCCATAGCTGATAATAGAAACCTGATCTCTTTCCCGTGAATTGCTTCCTGCATTCTTGCAAGAAACTCACAGGTAGATGTGTCCTTATGTGCTACAAAAAAGTGACAGGTAAAGGACCCCTGGATGGTTAAGGTGAATATGGGGTTGCGGCACTCATCTCGCTTTCAGGCCGAGGGAGCCATTGTTAGACCACAGCGCCATCTTCTCACCTAAAAGCAGAGTTACCAGACTGAAGTGCGGGGGGCGCTGTGGTCTAAACCACTGAACCACTTGGGCTTGCTGATCAGAAGGTTGGTGGTTCAAATTCCTGCAACAGGGTGAGCTCCCATTGCTCTGTCCCAGCTGCTGTCAACCGCACAGTTCGAAAGCACACCAGCGCAAGTAGATAAATAGGTACCGCTGCAGCAGGAAGGTAAACAGCATTTCTGTGCACTCTGGCTTCCATCACGGTGTCCCATTGCGCCAGAAGCGGTTTAGTCATTCTGGCCACATGACCCGGAAAGCTTTCTGTGGACAAACGCTGGCTCCCTCGGCCTGAAGCAAGAAGAGCACCACACCCCATAGTCGCCTTTGACTGGATTTAACTATCCACGGGTCTTTTACCTTACCTGCAGGTTATAGCATTGGGCCTCAGGAGATGGTCTGCAATTCATAATATGATTTCAAGGCAAGAAGGTGATTTTCAGGGGTTGTGTCAATGTCAATCGAACTTGGATTGAGATGTTTTCTCAGAGATAAAAAGAGGCAGCTCCTAAAGATAGAATTCTGAATGATTAATTGGAGGAGGCTTCCATCTTCTAAAGCAGTCCCGATGAAAAATGGCTAAGCTTCAATTGAGCGCCTTCGCTTATCAGATATTGGACTTGTTTCCTTATTCTATGTACACAGAAATATATAAAGAATGCGTTCAAATGTTGCCAGGTTTTCACAACATGTCAGCAAAGCTTGGATCACAGGAGCAGAGATACATTATGACAGGCTAATTTGATTTGATATCACAGCTTCTGATTGTGTGCACACACACACACACACACATACATATATATATGCAACATGTTGCATCACTGGAAAGCAATAGAGAATTTTATCTGCAGCTCACACTTTTCCATAGTCAATAGCTCTTGACTATTTAGCAACAAAGATTCTGTTTGAGTCGAGGAGGGCGATGGAGGGAATGCAGATGGAAATGTTCTGCCACGTTCAATTACTTCCAGCAGGTTGCGCGAGAAGTCATGCAAGAGAAACCTTTAGTCCTAAATGCAGCTGAAGACTAACATCTGGTTGTGTCGACTGTAATAGGTAGGAATTGGTTAGAAAGTTCTCGGGCCAGAGGGTGGATCCATTTTCTGAACCTGGAAGTTAAAAATAGCTGCGCAGAGAAGGATTTAAAGATTGAGCATCATCCCTCTGGGTTCATTCTGACTTGGGAAACATTCCAAATATATGTACAAGCTCAGCTGAGCCTGAATCTGAGATTAAAGAATTAAAGCATCCCAAGCTTTTTGCGGAGTGATGGGGGAAATCACCGTGAAGCAGAGTTCGTAGTAAAACACCTCGGCCTTTAAGAGTGCATGTCTATACACATCAGTGTGGAAGTTAGCTCTGTTGAGTTCAATGGGGTATACTTATAAATAAATAATTTTTATTATTTACAGTATATGCCTCCGATCTGACTGGGTTGCCCCAGCCACTCTGGGTGGCTTCCAGGACAATAATAAAACATAATAAAAAACCAGACATTAAAAACTTCCCCATACATGGCTACCTTCAGATGTCTTCTAAAAATCAGATTGTTGTTTATTTCCTTGACATCGAATGGGAGGGCATTCCACAGGGCGGGCGCCACTACCGAGAAGGCCCTCTGCCTGGTACCCTGTAACTTCACTTCTCGCAGTGAGGAGGCCCTCAGAGCTGGACCTCAGACTATTTATATCCCACATTTTTTCCGGGTGGGATTCAACACAAATTAAAACACAACAGATAAAATACAAAAAGCTAAAAACTTATGAAAGTTAAGCATCGAACAGTAATTAAACTCTACAGAATTAAAACTGTATGAAAAACACCAAATCTATGAAAATACAGATAATACAAAACATCAAAGCACTATTAAAGCACTTTCTCTGTATTTTAACAGTCATTTCCCAGAGACCTGTCAGAATAAGAGCCTTCACTTAACGATACATAAGAAGTATATATTTTTAGGATCCATAAGCGTGTGTAGGATTGCCTGGACAAATTAATCCAGTGTAGAAAAGGATACTAAGCCCTATATCCTTTGAAAGGACAAGCCAGGATAAAGGTGCTACCACAAAGAATCGCTAAGTGTTTTTGGGCAGGTTTTCTCATTAGATTATCCCTCATTCCAGTAGTTGCTGTTCCACCTTTCCAAGTGAGAGCTCAGCTCAGGTTGAGACATCCCCACTACCTGCTAATGAATCTGATTATTCATCAGCAGAATCTTCTAACACTCTTTGTTATTGTTGGTCACAGCTGTCCTAAATACTGACATGGGAAAGCCATTTCCCCTTCCCGTGGAGACGACATTGCTGGCTGGGAGCAAGCCCTCCCCACACACATGGGACAGCGCCATTGGTTGGTCCTCAGCTATGTCATCCTTAGGCCGTCCAATCCGGATGGTCCGGGGGCATGGCACGGGCTATTGAAACTACCCACGGCCAAGATCTCACCCCTGTTTTCTCCCTGCTCGGTCAGTTCTCCTGCCCTCCCTCCCTTAGGTTAGGCTCTTTTATTTCTTGACCTTGCTATGGACCTCGGTTGGTCACCTTGGTTGTCCAAGGGGCCTGGTAGGAATTTTTTCCACTTGGCAAATTGGCACCGGCCATTTGGTTTTTCACCTTTGTTGTTTAGTCGTTTAGTCTGAGAGCCAGTGTGGTGTAGTGGTTAAGAGCGGTAGTCTCGTAATCTGGGGAACCGGGTTCGCGTCTCCACTCCTCTACATGCAGCTGTTGGGTGACCTTGGGCCAGTCACACTTCTTTGAAGTCTCTCAGCCCCACTCATCTCACAGAGTGTTTGTTGTGGGGGAGGAAGGGAAAGGAAATTGTTAGCCGCTTTGAGACTCCTTAAAGGGAGTGAAAGGCGGGATATCAAATCCAAACTCTTCTTCTTAGTCGTGTCCGACTCTTCGTGACCCCATGGACCAGAGCACACCAGGCACTTCTATTTTCCACTGCCTCCCGCAGTTTGGTCAAACTCATGCTGGTAGCTTCAAGAACACTATCCAACCATCTCGTCCTCTGTCGTCCCCTTCTCCTTGTGCCCTCGATCTTTCCCAACATCAGGGCCTTTTCCAGGGAGTCTTCTCTTCTCATGAAGTGGCCAAAGTATTGGAGCCTCAGCTTCAGGATCTGTCCTTTCAGTGAGCACTCAGGGCTGATTTCCTTCAGAATGGATAGGTTTGATCTTCTTGCAGTCCATGGGACTCTCAAGAGTCTCCTCCATAATTCAAAAGCATCAATTCTTCGGCGATCAGCCTTCTTTATGGTCCAGCTCTCACTTCCATACATCACTAATGGGAAAACCATAGCTTTAACTATACGGACCTTTGTTGGCAAGGTGATGTCTCTGCTTTTTAAGATGCTATCTAGGTTTATCATTGCTTTTCTCCCAAGAAGCAGGCATCTTGTAATTTCGTGGCTGCTGTCACCATTTGCAGTGATCAGGGAACCCAAGAAAGTAAAATCTCTCACTGCCTCCATTTCTTCCCCTTCTATTTGCCAGGAGGTGATGGGCCCAGTGGCCATGATCTTCGTTTTTTGATGCTGAGCTTCAGACCATATTTTGCGCTCTCCTCTTTCACCCTCATTAAAAGTTTCTTTAATTCCTCTTCATTTTCTGCCATCTGCATATCTGAGGTTGTTGATATTTCTTCTAGCAATCTTACGAGGTTGGTTTTTGGCCTACCTCATAGCAAATTGCCACAACTTTGTAAGGTTTGGCAGTTAGGCATTGGAGTATTACGTTGAAGGTGAGGGAAAGTAGTGGCCATCACCTACCACTCCTAATTCAAGGGTTTTCCGTTAAAGGAATCTGGGGTGTGTGGTCTCTGGCTGAAGCCCCACACAGGGGGCTAGGGCCATGGCACGACCCCTAGCGGTGACCCTGGGGGTGTTCCTAGTTTATGTGCATCAGCAGGGCTCCCCCTACTGGTGGTTAACCCTTCCAAGACTCCTGCAGACGGGCAGGAGTCAGATATAGTTGTGTGGTTTCCAATGCCTAAGTCAATATCACTCACATTCTGTAACCAATAAAGTTGTGGCCTTTTTTCGCCCATTAACCTAAAATACTGTTTCATGTGTCTTTCTTCCACTTCCCAGGTGGGTCTGGGACCTTGCCATGCAAATAGATTTCTTTTGCCCTGATTTAAAATTATGCTTATGAAATTGTACACGGTTCAAGACCATGTATGTGACTGCCCTGAAGTGACAAATTGACGGGGGAGCTTTCTGCATTTTTGAGAAAAGCTGTTTTTCATCACAACCGTAGACAGGTCTGTTAGTCCAAATTGTATTTCCCTAAGGGAAGTATAGACCAATTTTCCAAAGTCAATCCATATTTCTTTATTGCATAGCCAAACATCAAAAGGACTACAGTGTGTCTCAGAAACATTTTTTCAAAGGCAAAATTGTACACATAAATAAATAAAGGGAGAATGAATCTATGTAGATGAGAATGATGTTGTTTTTCTTGTGGGTGGGTCAAGTGATGCTGGGGGTGCATTGTCAACAATTACCCCAGTGCATATGGCTCTGTTTTAAGCTTGCTCTGTACAACAGAATGTCTTCTTCTTCTTTGGCAATTGCTCATAGCCAAGTAAGATTGTCTTCCATGAATACAGTCTTAACAGTGAGTCCGTAAGTGACTGTGGAGGCCAATTCTGGATCCACACATCTTTCCACAGTGGTGACATAGGTTTCCAGTTGGGAGTTGATCACGGAGAGGTTTTGCCAAGTGTGCCTTCCTCTCAGCACATTTCTCTCATTCGTCCTGAGTTAGAGTGTCTTCAAAGCCCATGACACCTTTGGTAAAGGCTGTTTTCCAATTGGAGTTCTGTTTTCCAATTGGAGTTCTTGTTTTCCAGTTGGAGTTCTTGAGTGTTTCCCAATTGTCTGTGTTTATACTACATTTTTTTAGATTTCCCTTGAGAGAGTCTTTAAACCTCTTTCGTTGACCAAAAGCATTACGCTTTCCATTTTTAAGTTCGGAATAGAGTAGTCGCTTTGGAAGACGATAATCAGGTATCCATACAACATGACCAGTCCAACAAAGTTGATGTTGAAGAATCATTGCTTCAACACTGGTGATCTTTCCCTGTGTCTGAAAACTACTCCACTACACTTAGGGTGGACAGATGCAAGAGGTGGACAGAGCTTGTGTGCCTTTAATAGGGCTTACCCACTTGTTCCATGTCTAGAAAGCAAGGGTCCCATCAGTTTTGCCTTTGGCTTGCCGCTTCCACCCGCTCTTTAGTGCTAAATCAGAACAAACATGCCTTGGCTCAGATTGTGAACCTCATAAAGCTGCTCAGTAGTTTGTGTGTGTTTAAGAAAACACCCTAATCTTAATAGATTTACCGTACTTTTCTGCCTATAAGACGCCCCCATGTATAAGACCCTCTGTTTTGGGTGATTCAATTTTAAGAAAAGGGGGGGAGAGATGTCTCAGAGTTGTTGATCTTTTTTTGGGGGGGGTGCCCAGAATTGTTTGCCTTTTTTGAGGGGGTTGTACAGATTGCCCAAAGGTTTGGGGGGGGGTTGCCAAAAATCGCTCACATGCAGCACCGACGCTGACAATCGCAGGCGGACAACAATAGAACGCCCACTTGCCACAGCAACAGCCAATCGCCACCATGCCCTTCCCCAGCAGAAAACCACTAAGCCGCCTGAGAAAAGCTGTCCACTGACAATTGCACGCGCCCCAGAACAGCAGGTGCCACTTGCCGCAGCGACAGCCAATCCACAGCAGTCCTTGCTGGAGAAACCAATCACCAACCCAATTAGAGCAGCAGCAGCCAATCCAAAGCAGCCCTTCTGGCAAGCAACAGTCACCCACCAAATCGTCGCTGGCAAGGTCCTGCTTGTGGCTGCAGCCAATCACCCGTTGCCGTCCCCATTCACTATCCGTGTATAAGACGAGGCACGTTTTTGAACATTAGTAAAGGTAAAGGGACCCCTGACCGTTAGGTCCAGTCGTGGCTGACTCTGGGGTTGCAGCGCTCATCTCGCTTTATTGGCCGAGGGAGCCGGCGTACAGCTTCCGGGTCATGTGGCCAGCATGACTAAGCCGCTTCTGGCAAACCAGAGCAGCACACGGAAACGCCGTTTACCTTCCCGCCAGAGCGGTACCTATTTATCTACTTGTACTTTGACGTGCTTTCGAACTGCTAGGTTGGCAGGAGCAGGGACTGAGCAACGGGAGCTTACTCCTTCACGGGGATTCGAACCGCCGACCTTCTGGTCAGCAAGTCCGAGGCTCTGTGGTTTAACCCACAGTGCCACCCGCGTCCCCTTTTGAACATTATTTTAGAGTGTAAAAAAAACACCCTTGTCTTATACATGGAAAAGTACAGTAAATGTCATTGCCCTTGAGGTCTTTATTCTTTTTGAGCCCCTTTAGAATGTGCAGTTGAGGGCTTTGTTTTGCTTTGCTTTGGGAGAAATGTGTTTCCTAAGAAACAGAAAAGCCCAAGGAGATCTGTGAGTTTGCCTGCGTCAGGATCTGTAGTCATCACAGCGTGCTGCTTGAAAGACACAGTAAATTGTTCCTTAAATATTTACGGTCTGTGCAAAAGTTTAAAGAGTGAAGTGAACCGGTGCTTTGCATACCCAGGCAGTATAATGCTTTTTAATCCGAAACCACTTAATGCCCACTGCAGTCTTTTCACCTGGCATTCTGCAATCTGAATTCCTTAGGCTGAGCCGCGGTTGATTTTTCTTCATTGGCATGGCTCCCATCAGATTGCTTAAACCAGTTTACAGGCTACATAAAGCGGAACAGATACTGTACAGTGGTACCTCGGTTTAAGTACTTAATTCGTTCTGGAGGTCCATTCTTAACCTGAAGCACCACTTTAGCTAATGGTGCCTCGTGCTGCTGCTGCTGCGCCGCTGAAGCACAATTTCTGTTCTCATCCTGAAGCAAAGTTCTTAACCTGAAGCACTATTTCTGGGTTAGCAGAGTCTGTAACCTGAAGCGTATGTAACCTGAGGTACCACTGTACTCGCTTTAAGAAAGAAACGCAAGATGCCATACTATACTATCAGACTTCGGCATAGAGAGAGGAAGAAGAACTTTGCTATAGTGTCTGCTGTATAGATAGATGTCTCTGTTTAAAGCCAGATGCTTAAGCCTAAGTGGTCCTTTAGCTGGTTCTTCCATGTGAATCAAAGGAGTAGCACCTCCTGTGGCAGCTGCAAAAGGGTCTCAGCAAAACAAAAATCCCCCCACAATGCTTGGAATACTGTTCTTCCTACTCAGCTCCTGCTTGCACTGCCTTGACCTCTCCTGCACAGACGAGAGATGCAAAGAGCTTTTCTCATGAGTGAGTGTGGCAGCAGGTGATGGAGGTGCTTGTGCCCTCCACTGTTTTGTGGTCCTGTCTCTCTTTATGCTGTTTTAGATATAGCAGTCATTTTTTTGCTACATCACACACCCCTTAGCAGGGGTCTTGCATTATGCCCTGTCTCCCACAGCAGCTGTTTTGTGACTGGAGGCCATGGCACTTTCTCCAAATTCGAAATGTACCCTCTGCCAAAAAAAAAAAATAAAGATTGGCAACCTCTGCTGTAGAATAACCTTTCCATGGTAGACTAGGTGCCCCACCATCTCTTAAAACCCAGTTTTGCTTAGGTGTAAATGGTGCATGCACACACACATATTTTATATTAAAAAAATTAAGTAGCACCTTAGAGACCAACTAAGTTTGTTTTTTGTATAAGCTTTCATGTCAATGCACACTTCTTCACACACATTTTATTTCTCCTTTTCTGTATTTTGAATCTTAAGATAAAGATAAAGGGACCCCTGACCATTAGGTCCAGTCGTGGCCGACTCTGGGGTTGCGGCGCTCATCTCGCTTTATTGGCCGAGGGAGCCGGCGTACAGCTTCCGGGTCATGTGGCCCGCAAGACTAAGCCGCTTCTGGCGAACCAGAGCAGCGCACGGAAACGCTGTTTACCTTCCTGCCAGAGTGGTACCTATTTATCTACTTAGACTGGTATACTTTTGAACTGCTAGGTTGGCAGGAGCAGGGACCGAGCAACGGGAGCTCACCCCGTCGCAGGGATTCGAACCGCCGACCTTCTGATCGGCAAGTCCTAGGCTCCGTGGTTTAACCCACAGCACCATTTTGAATCTTAGCCACTTGTAAAAACCATGCCTTCTTTCTTTCGCTGCCTGCCTTTGAGGACATTTAGAGTTCTCCGTGAATGCTCAGAGTGCGAGAATTTGAAAGAGAATTGGACAGACACACCAGGCTAGCTTCTTACTGCCAGTGCTTAAAATTGCTATTGCAGTGGCGCACACTTGCAAGAGGCTTCCGCTATTTTCATCTGTCTTCATGTATTGTAGACTCTCCATGTGAACTAGATGTTTGTTTGAATCAAGTCAATCTCCTGTTTGCTACACTGAATGTTTACAGCAGTCATTACTTGCCGTTTGGTAGGCCTTTGAAAAGGGGCCTTACTTTTGCTTATGAAACATCACTTTCCCTTCTCTGTAATTTTCACCCCTCCACGCTCCCCACAAGCTACCTTTGGTTTAGTTGGCTGAGCGATTTGAAAAGATAAGATGTTCAAATACGCAGTCCATCACTGAGGATGCAGCATGGTGTGTGTCGTCTTCACAAAAGCAACATTGTGACATTTCTGTATGCAATACAAATGCTTGTGTGTGTGTGCATGTGTGTGCATATGTACACTAGTGCACATAAAACTAGAAACTAAGTTTACAGATTGTGGTCTGTAACCGTAATTTCCACTTGCTTGGGGGGTGATCAGATTGCAAAATATGTCTGTGATCTCTCTGCTCCTTTGTTAGCCATGTTCATATGAATGGTGTTTGTGCAGGAATAACCCTTGAACTAAAGGCTGCACACTTACCCATTGTTTCTCACACTTTCTCCGTCGAGACAAAGTTTTGCATCATGTGCAAAACTGGAACTAATGCATCTCTTGATGGCAACATTAAGTGTCCCTAACCATGTTCTCAAGCAGTGAGCGGTTTAGGAGCAGGGCTTAGTTTCTACAATGTGCTGTTTGATTATAGCAGAGCTTTTTTTCTCTCTAAGGACTGTTCTTTCTCTTCATCTGCATCTCTCTCTCTCTCTCTCTCTCTCTGTGTGTGTGTGTGTGTGTGTTTGTGTGGTTACAAGGCAGCCCCTCACTTACTGTCTTGCCAAGTGCAAAGTGATTCTTTTAGAATGAGATTCAGAAGGTGTTTTTTTTAAATTTGTTTAATCATTTTTTCGATACAAACATCAACTGCAAAAGACACATACAACAAAAACCATAACAACAACACAATTTGACAATTCAGATTTGAATACACTGATATACCTATGACTACACCTTTTTAAACAATATTTTCCCACCTTTCTCTCCTCCCCCTACTTCCCACCACAATCCGCCTTATCGCTTAAATATTCGTTCCAGGTTTCTTCATATTTCATAGAATCATAGAATCATAGAGTTGGAAGAGACCACAAGGGCCATCGAGTCCAACCCCCTGCCAAGCAGGAAACACCATCAGAGCACTCCTGACATATGGTTGTCAAGCCTCTGCTTAAAGACCTCCAAAGAAGGAGACTCCACCACACTCCTTGGCAGCAAATTCCACTGTCGAACAGCTCTTACTGTCAGGAAGTTCTTCCTAATGTTTAGGTGGAATCTTCTTTCTTGTAGTTTGGATCCATTGCTCCGTGTCCGCTTCTCTGGAGCAGCAGAAAACAACCTTTCTCCCTCCTCTATGTGACATCCTTTTATATATATGAACATGGCTATCATATCACCCCTTAACCTCCTCTTCTCCAAGCTAAACATGCCCAGCTCCCTTATCCATTCTTATTTTGCGTTGACATGCAATTCATTCGTATGTATCTAATTTGTCCATATTATCAATCCATGTGCTCCATGGAATCTTTTTGCGGCTCTTCCAATTCATCAAAACAAGTTTTTTTGTTTCTAATATAGCACTGTACATCCATTTTTTTTTGACACCTTGAAATCTCTCACGTTTCCGGAATATAATTTAGAATTAAATTCAGTTCCCCTAAATAACAATTTCTTTTTATTACTCTTGCTATAAATATCCTCACCTCGCACCAAAATGATCTTATCATCAGGCAGTTAATCAACATATGTACTAAGTTCGCATTTTTACTCCCACATCTCCAGCAGTTGTCTGCACTTGTTATTTTCTTCTGGTATAGTTTTGTTGGAGTCCAGTGGACTCTGAATATTAATATTATTTTCTGTTGAATAAATCTTAGTCTTAGATCCATAGAGGCTATTTCTGTTGATTTTATACTTGACTCCCATATATCATTTGTTATCTGTACCCCTAACTCTTCACTCCATTTTTGTCTATCATATTCTAAATCATATTTCTTCCTGTTGAGTAGGGTTTTATAGAGTGGAAGTGTAGAGTTTTTTGTTTTTGTTGCAGAGATTAAATCTTGTGGCAGCATGGGTGTTTCCGATGCTGCTATAGCATCAGGGCCAAACTGCCTTTCCAACATTATGTTTCAATGGGATGTATTGTCATTGCGTTTCACTGGTTAATCCATACTTTACTTGCAGACTCTTACATTCCACAAATTTATAATTTTCATGAATTAATTGATTCAATGTCAAAATACCTTTTTTCATCCAATTTTGCCAAATTCTTACTTGATTTCCAATTTTTAATTTTGGGTTGGCCCATATTGTTAACTTCTCATGTTGTTAGGGGTCATCATTATTTTTATTTATATTCATCCAAATTTTTATAGGTGCCTTAATAGTCTCCAGGATAATAGGATATTTCATAAAATTGGAGCCGAGTTTAGTCCACCCTACAAGAGGTTCAAAAAAAAACTATATTCGAGAGTAGCCGAGTTGGGATTCCTGCTAGCTCTCCAATAATTAGTCTTACTCAGCAGGTAAGCCTGGTGATACGATTCCAGATTTGGGAGCCCAAAACCGCCTTCCTTAGTTGGAAGTTAGAATGAGATTCAGAAGTAATAAAAAAAAACAAGTGAGAGAAGATTAAAGATTTTATTCTAAACAGCAAGAAATACCATCCGATTTATAGATAGCTAGATAGTTAGCCAGGCCATGTGGCTTGCCTGACTGTCTACATGCAATCATACATTACTGGCTAGATTTAATGTTTCCCTCGATGATAGTAAGAGGAAGATGTTTAGCTCCCCCAGAATCAGAGCGTCTCTGTAAATGTAGTAAACAGGAACCTGATACTTTGGAGCATATTTTCTTTTCTTGTAATTTTGGCATTTATGCCAGAAGACAATTATTAGAGGCCTTACAACTCAACAGGCTCAATTCTATGCTACCAGCGGTTCAGAACCTGCTCTCGGACAGGAATGATCAAATTACTTTAATAGTGGCTGAATTTTTGAGTGCTGTCCGTGTAGAAAGACTGGGCCATTATAAAGAGATTTAGTGGTTCTTAATTGATCAGTGATGTGGTAGTGTTGTATTGTATTGTATTATTTATGCAAATTGATTTTCTGTGGAGTTAAAAATCTGACGGAGACAAACCTTGTTATGCTGAGCTCATATTTTGCACAATTTGTCTGTTTGATAATGTGTGGTTTGCTATGCCTAATAAAGGATATTCGAATGCATTACTAGCTAGTGCAGATTATTCATTAGCCACCATTTCCCAATGCTTCACTTTCTCCAAACAATGTCCAACATCAAAGAATGTACTCATCACTATCTCTTCCTTCCAACAGGTTACGACATTAAAAGCTGTTCTCAGCCATCAAAGAGCTTAACAAAAGTTAGGGAAAAGGAAGGAACAGGGTGTAGGAAGGAGTTAGATCACTAACTCCTCGAAATACAAAAATCTTCCACATAGATTGCCCATTTACTTACTTTCTGGGTATCAAAGCTAGCCCTACTGGCTCAGCCTACCAAATCACCCAGGTTGAGTGATGGCTTCTTACCCATTCTGTCCTTGAAGACCATTTCCCTTACTGAAGGCCATCCGACTGCCCTCAAACATGCAATGAATTTCCCCGCTGCTGCTTTTTGAAAGGTCTTCCAAACATCTAGGACTTCTTCTGCCAGCTTTCACCATTCGCTGGCTCAGCTCTGGGTTGTTGTCCTTTATGCTGCCAGTTGCAAACTCCAATCTACCTCTTAACCCATCTGCCATGAGACATCCTGTTGGCTGGCTCTCCAGCTCCAGTGATGTCAACGTGTTACACTGCAAGCTCCTTGCATTGTGCTGGAGAGCTGTTTGCTCTGCCAGCTTCTTAGCTACAGGATCAGGACCCCAGCCATCTGTCTCCCAGGCAGCTCTTTAACACCAGCCGGCCAGTGACGCCTGCCCCCACCGTCGCTGGTGTTCTGCAGCTTGCTTGTGGGCTGGTTGTTGAATTCCAACGCCACCCAACACCTGCCAGGCTTCTTAAATGAATCCTGTTGATGCCAGCTTTGCGCAGGGTGAAATGACTTTCAGTCATAGCAGTTATCAGCAAGGGGGCAGGGAATAGGAGGGTATCAAACACTTCTATGCCCACGAAGGCTCTGAGGAACAAGCCACCAATACTCCTACCCCCACGATGAGCAGTAGAAGCATATGAACAGCTGATGTAGCCGAGTGTTATAAATAAGAAACAGATACAACCTGTCCAAGAGAAATGTGAAATGCTAAGTGAAGAGTTCTTGTAACAAAACAACAACAGCAGCAGCTATGGATTCCAGACTGGCTATTTTCTGGGCCCCGTTTTCTTAACACCTTCTGTTCCTCTTCAACCACTTTTTCAAGCCATTCCTCGTGGTAGTCGGTGGCGTCAAACTCCCAGCTGTCCTGTTTAATTTTTCAAAACAATAATATATTTTATTTTTATTTTTCCAGTTGCATTTGTTCCTCAACAGTTATCTTCCAGTTCAACAAGACTAGTGGCTTCCTGCTCACCCAACTTCGATCTTTATAACCCAAATCGCAAAAATTGCTTTTTAAGGTTCCGTTTTATCTAATTTCATCCTCTTTAACATCTTTCTTAATATATTCTGCTATTTTCTTGCACTTCAAACTCCACTGTGGTCTTCACATTATGGGAAATAGCTTTTTAAATACTCTAGAAAGGGCTTCCAGTCTTTTTTTAAAGGATTCTAAATTGGTGTCTCTTAGTGCCATCAGTTTTGCCATCTCTGCTTCTTCCAAGATTTTCATCAACCATTATTCCTTTGAGAGCAGTCTCTCCTTCCATTTCTGCGCATAGAGGATCCTTGTTTGCTGTAGTCGCATACACAATTCTCTGTTGTATTTCCTAATGGGTACATCAGGGTCACCTTGCCAACAAAGGTCCGTATAGTTAAAGCTATGGTTTTCCCAGTAGTGATGTATGAAAGTGAGAGCTGACCATAAAGAAGGCTGATTGCCGAAGAATTGATGCTTTAGAATTATGCTGCTGGAGGAGACTCTTGAGAGTCCCATGGACTGCAAGAAGATCCAACCTATCCATTCTTAAGGAAATCAGCCCTGAGGGCTCCCTTGGAGGACAGATCCTGAAGCTGAGGCTCCAATACTTTGGCCACCTCATGAGAAGAGAAGACTGGAAAAGACCCTGATGTTGGGAAAGATGGAGGGCACAAAGAGAAGGGGATGACAGAGGATGAGATGGTTGGACAGTGTTCTCAAAGCTACTAGCATGAGTTTGACCAAACTGCGGGAGGTAGTAGAAGACAAGAGTGCCTGGCATGCTCTGGTCCATGGGGTCATGAAGAGTCGGACACGACTAAACGACTAAACAACAACACTTGAGAGCTGGAACTGGGGCACCAGCATCTACCACAAGCAAAGTCTTGACGGCTCTTGGAGGAGTAGTAGTAGTAGGTCATGCCATAAGAACATCACTTGAGATTTCCTGGATTGGCCAAAGCCAGTCTGGTCCAGCCTCCTTTTCTCATGGTGGCTAACCCGATGCTTCCGGGAAGCCTGCAAACAGCATCCCCCTTCTTGATATTTTTAGCAACTGCCATTCAGAAGCACACAGTGAAGGGTAGAACATCATCATGGCTAAGTTATCACTGGTGGCCTTATACTTCATGGATTTGTCTTTTTAAAGTAGACTGGCATGTACAGCCTTTTGAGCAGTACTGTCCTAAGCCTTTTCGAAGCAATACTGCTTTGAAGGTGATTGATTCCCTCACCACTCACTCAGTATTAGGGTTGACTCAAACTGGTAGAGTAGCATCAGCCTCTCTTGTATGTTTGGACCTTGGGTCCCGTCCCCGTCCCCCTACAAAGTCATTATAGCAACTTTGGGAAGCGGTTCTGGTGGTTCCCTCACTGTGAGAAATGAAGCTACAGGGAACCAGGCAGAGGGCCTTCTTGGTGGTGGCGCCCACCCTGTGGAACACCCTCCCATCAGATGTCAAGGAAATAAACAACTACCTGACTTTTAGAAGACATCTGAAGGCAGCCCTGTATAGCGAAGCTTAATATTTTATTACGTTTTTATATGTGTTGGAAGCCACCCAGAGTGGCTGGGCCTACCCAGTCAGATGGCCGGGGTAGCTGTGGCAATTTAGACATGATGCAAAACAAGTTAAGCACACTTTTACAATTAGATTAAATAAAAGTGACAGTGTATTCTTTATATGCTATGAAGTATTTATTATACTTCGTTACTATAAGATTTACTTAGATTTGCTGTAATAAGGGTATATCTTTAAATGACAGTTAGAGGTTTGCATTAGGCTGGTTGGTGAAATTTAGTTCCTTAACCTATTTAACTTAATAGCCAGTTACCCTTAGACTCTCTTTCCCAGTCAATCTCACCAACAGATACAGAGGATTTCAGCTGGTTTCCTTTGGGCCAGACTTGCAGGCAGTTCTCACTCTGGTCAGTCCCCCGGAGATCCTTGCTGAATTCTCACTGGTGCAAGACTCAGATGTGTGTGTCGTTTTACAGTCCTTGAAAGCTAGATATTTGTATCAACAATGGTTGATACTGTGTTTGATACTGCTTCTGTGCTGTGCTGATGCAGTATCCGTCTTTAGATTTAAGTTCTGTAGCAAGGGGGAAAAAATAATCGTAAGTGAAAACTCACACTTTGCTCATTTATATGCAAAGCACACAGAAACACGTCACCATGTAGCAGCAAGTAAAACGGACGGTTTTCAGATGGGAATCAGGACCCTCGAGCTCAGGAAGTGTGGGTGGCGTTGAATTTCTGCCTTGAATTGAAAGGGATAATGTTATTTATAAAACCGCCTTCGCCACCCACGGCCATGCTCTGTGCAGCATAATAGCAAACAATGTACAGGCGGCACAAACAAAACGCAGTGCACAAGTAACCCATTGAGGAGAACGAGAAAGAAGAGGCCATTTTTGCTCAGCTGCCGTATGGAACGCAGTGGCAGGACAATGTAGAGATAGAAATGGTAGCCCTTTCCCCACCCCTCCTCTCTCCTTGGTTCTTGAGATCTTACGTTTTTTATATATTGTGTATATTATTATGTCACGGGTTGCCGTCTCAGGGCAACCTTGCTGGCACATGGGAGAACGGGATAAGGCTCTCCCTGTGCCCATAGCCTTTGGAGACTTTGCAAATGGAAAGCAAGGCTTGGAAGCATTCAAGGTTGGGGATCCCAGTGCTGTCAACTAACGGAGGGGTGTGCAGGCCACAGTTTCCAGCATCTTCTTCATCAGTCCCCAAGGCCACACACCAGTAACAGGATGAGGCTTCTTGAGGATGTGCATGTGCGATCGGCGCTCTAGAAATTGCAACAATGATCAGCTTGCCCTGCTCACATCTCACTATTAACCCAGGGATTTATGGTGTGGTAACACAGATTCCTGGGACGCGGTGGCGCTGTGGGTTAAACCACAGAGCCTAGAACTTGCCAATTAGAAGGTTGGCAGTTCGAATCTCCGCAACGGTGTGAGCTCCTGTTGCTCAGTCTCAGCTCCTGCCAACCTAGCAGTTCGAAAGCACGTCAAAGTGCAAGTAGATAAATAGGTACCGCTCCGGCAGGAAGATAAACGGCGTTTCCGTGCACTGCTCTGGTTTGCCAGAAGCGGCCTAGTCATACTGACCACATGACCCGGAAGCTGTACGCCGGCTCCCTCAGCCAATAAAATGAGATGAGCGCCGCAACCCCAGAGTCGGCCACGACTGGACCTAATGGTCAGGGGTCCCTTTGCCTTTACCTTTTACCACAGATTCCTACATCTTCATTCATTTTAGGTCTGTGAGCAGTATAAGCATGAAGGCAACAGGACACCTGGATCTCCAGATGTAGGGAAGGGTTCTTTCCTTGTTTTGCCAGGTTAGGATTGTGTCTGGCACAGCTTTTGATATTGCACAGTAGGACTGCATGAATCCAGTGATATGTATGTGGAGTTTCTGGGACCAGCTTATGGAAGACTTCTTGTCTTGTCCCCAGCGACTTTCACAGGAACAACAACAACAACAACAACAACAATTTATACCCCACCCATCTGGCTGGGTTTCCCCAGCCACTCTGGGCGGCTCCCAACAGAATATTAAAAACACGATAAAATATCAAACATTAAAAACTTCCCCATATAGGGCTGCCTTCAGATATCTTCTAAAACTCACATTGTTGTTTATTTCCTTGGCATTTGATGGGAGGGTGTTCCACAGGGCAGGTGCCACTACCAATAAGGCCTTCTGCCTGGTTCCCTGTAACCTCACTTCTCACAGTGAGGGAACCACCAGAAGGCCCTCGGAGCTGGACCTCAGTGTCCGGACTGAACGATGGGGGTGGAGACACTCCTTCAGGTATACAGGACCAAGGCCATTTAGGGCTTTAAAGGTCAGCACCAACACTTCGAATTGTGCTCCGAAAAGTACCTCTGTATAGCTTTGGTGTTCCTAGGCAGTGAGAAAACTCAGGCTTTTACAAATGGGAATAGGCAAGGTGGTGCTAGTCCCACAACTATCTGACACTTAGAAGACACCGGAAGGAAGCCCTGTATAGGGAAGTTTTAAATGTTTTATTATGATTTTATATGTGTTGGAAGCCACCCAGAGTAGCTAGGGCAACTCAGCCAGATGGGCGGGGTATGTTGTTGTTGTTGTTGTTGTTGTTAATCTTCTTCATTAACTTAAACTAGTTTTTACAGCCTTTAGAAATATAGGCAGAACTGCCCAAAATACTAAATTGATCCTGTTTGTTTGTTTGTTTGTTTGTTTGTTTGTTTGTTTGTTTTTTGGGGAGCTTCGGCTGATGCATGAAACTTATTTACACTGGCCTTTGATAAATTTGTTAACATGTGCATGGGTTGCATTGTCAAGCAAGGAAGTTGTATGTGATTTCCCCCCTGTTAGTTTTCGGCATGCAGTCTTTGGAAAAGGGCATCTGCTAAATAAGTAAAGCTTGCTGGTTTAAACATTAATGTTCTGGTAATCTCCTGCCCTTTAAATTCTGCTCAGACCAAATAGGAATCTCTCAAAATAACTCTTAGCGGTTATCTCCCAGCTTTTCTGAGCAAGAATTACTGGTGGGGAAGAAATTCAGTTCCATTTGCCTCTAAAGGCTAACCTACCTGATTCAACTTTGCAAAACTGTATTTGAACCATAACATACTCATCCATTGAAATTTGCACTGTTCTGCATTTTGTAATGCAGTGCTCCAGTCCGCTACAAAACTGCATATACTAGGGTAAAGTATATGTTGAAATGAATATATTAGCTTCGATAGCATACAAAAGGGCACTTTTAGCGGGAATTGCTTTGTAAGAATGTGCCTATTGGGAGAAATTCATACTAGAATGCTGATGAATTTTCATGATGATTTATTACAAACTGGTGTGGAAATGTGGAGAACGGATAGAAGGTTGGGAAAATGTGAAGCTGAAATTACAAGATTCACCCAATTCCTGGGAAGAATTCCCTGAGCATGTCCTGGCAGCCTTTCTTCTCGAAAATAATCTACATTTTAAAGTCTACATTTGTAAGTGGACAGCCTTCACTAAAAGGCATAATGGAAGCGTATATACCAGAAAAGTCTTCAGAGATCTAAAACTTATGCATAAATGTCTAGTGCACAACTGGGAAGCCTGCAGCTCTCCTAGTGTCATTGGACTCCTAATAATAATAATAATAATAATAATAATAATAATAATAATAATAATAATAATAATAATAATATATTATTTATACCCCACCCATCTGGCTGAGTTTCCCCAGCCACTCTAGGCAGCTTCCAATCGAGTATTAAAAAGAATACAGCATTAAATATTAAAAGCTTCCCTAAACAGGGCTGCCTTCAGGTGTCTTTTAAAAATAGGCTATTTGTTCATTTCCTTGACATCTGATGGGAGGGTGTTCCACAGGGCGGGCGCCACTACCAAGAAGGCCCTCTGCCTGGTTCCCTGTAACCTCACTTCTCGCAATGAGGGAACCACCAGAAGGCCCTCGGCGCTAGATCTCAGTGTCCGGGCTCAGTGCCCTAGTCTGGAGAATTCTCCAAAGACCATCAGTGCTAGTAAGAGTACTTGGCTTCAGGGGCAAGAAGAACGTCTCTGTGTATTTACTCCTTCATTGGTTACTGGAGCATGAAATGTTGTCGTTTAGTCGTGTTCGACTCTTTGTGACCCCATGGACCAGAGCACACCAGGCACTCCTGTCTTCCACTGCCTCCCGCAGTTTGATCAAACTCATGCTGGTAGCTTCAAGAACACTGTCCAACCATCTTGTCCTCTGTCGTCCCCTTCTCCTTGTGCCCTCAATCTTTCCCAACATCAGGGTCTTTTCCAGGGAGTCTTCTCTTCTCATGAGGTGGCCAAAGTATTGGAGTCTCAGCTTCAGGATCTGTCCTTCCAGTAAGCACTCAGGGCTAATTTCCTTCAGCATGGATAGATTTGATCTTCTTGCAGTCCATGGGACTCTCAAGAGTCTCCTCCAGCACCATAATTCAAAAGCATCAATTCTTCGGCAATCAGCCTTCTTTATGGTCCACCTCTCACTTCCATACATCACTACTGGGAAAACCATAGCTTTAACTATACGGACCTTTGTCGGCAAGGTGATGTCTCTGCTTTTTAAGATGCTGTCTATTACTCATGTGAGTGATTTTTACTGGGCCAGCTCCTCTGAGCTGGCTACCTCTTGGAGGTACCTGAAAGGGTTGGTAGAAAAGGAAGGGAAAGTCTTGGTAAAAGCCAGTTAACAGACTCAATCAACTGGGATGGATGGATCTGATCCAGGATGCACCATCACTCAATAGCAGAACATATTGTGCAGTACATGTGGAAGGTCTCAGGTTCAGTCCCTGGCATATCCATTTTTTAAGACTCAGGGAGCAGATGATGTGGGGAAAAACCTCTGCCTGCCCAGACTATGGTGAGCAGCTGCCAACCAGAGTAGACAACAGTGGATTAATGCCAAACGATCTGACCTGATTTGAGGCAGACACCAATGCCTAAAAAGCATGGGAACGATTGTTGCCAAGATATTCATTCATTTATTCATTCATTTATTGAATTTATATACCGCCCTATACCTGGAGATATTTTTGTCTGTGGTTCAGCCTTGTAACTGCTGCTGTAAAATATAGCCAGTGTATGCCTCATTCTAAATTTAGATGACACTATTGGATTTGTTAACAATAAATGCATGCATATATATATGAACTTGTATTTTAAAATCACATGCGTCAGTGAGCAATAGAAAACGACAATGGCAGAGGTGGGCGGATGGTATAATAAGTTACAAAGGAAAGTTACTCCACTAAGCAAAAAAAGCAGATGAATTGCAAAGTGAAATGTGCCAATCAAAATTTTGATGTGTTCCTCTTTTTCGTTTTTTAAAGAGAAAGAGAGAGTGCGCACCTGAGAACGTAGGGAGAAATTCAGTGTCGCGCAAATGAGATCTACAGTGGAACCTCGGTTTTTGAGCATCTCAGAACCTGAACTTTTCAGAACCCAGACGCTGAAAACCCAGAAGTAATTGCTTCCGTTTTTGAATGCGCCTCGGAAGTCAAATGCCCCCCCCCCAGGTTTTCCTCATTGCAATTGCAGACCGCCTTTTGTTCCTCAGTTTCGAATGTTTCGGAAGCTGAACAGTCTTCTGGAATGGATTACGTTTGAAAACTAAGGTACAACTGCATCTGCATATGCATTTCTGCTTGCCTGATAGAACGATCTGCCCACTCCCCCATAGAGCTGTTTTGAGGGGTCTCCTGACACACACCCACTCAACCTGTCTGAGGGGCACACTTCATTCTTTCTTTATTTGCAAAATTTCTTGATCACTTCATAAAAAAAATAAACTCACACACACATACCATATTTTTCCTTCTATAAGACACCCCCACGTATAAGATACCCCCTATTTTGGGGAACTCAGATTTAAGAAAATTGGGGGAGATTGCCCTGTGTATAAGGCACCCCCTAATTTTTGACATTATTTTTTAGAGAAAAAACCTAGTCTTATACATGGATATATATATATATATATATATCCACACATACATACATACATACACACACACACACATACACACAGTGGTACCTCAGGTTAAGTACTTAATTCGTTCCGGAGGTCCGTTCTTAACCTGAAACTGTTCTTAACCTGAAGCACCACTTTAGCTAATGGGGCCTCCTGCCGCACCGCCAGAGCGTGATTTCTGTGCTCATCCCGAAGCAGAGTTCTTAACGTGAAGCACTATTTCTGGGTTAGCGGAGTCTGTAACCTGAAGCGTATGTAACCTGAAGCATATGTAACCCGAGGTCCCACTGTATATGTATAAAATGCATATTTGAATCCCAGAAATTGACAAGAAGCATGGCTTCCCCCCAGGAAGGCTTGCCTAAATAAAAAAGTTTTCAACAGGCACTAACATACCAGTTTGGTTGGCCAATGTCTAATTTGAACAGGAAGGGAAATCCAGAGAACAGATGCTGCATCATTAATGTTTCGTGATACTGAGAGACTTCAGAGAAGTGTGACTAGCCCAAGGTCACTCAGCAGCTGCATGTGGAGGAGTGGAGACGCAAACCCGGTTCCCCACATTACGAGACTACCGCTCTTAACCACTACACCACACTGGCTCTCAGTTCTGGGTTCTGGGAGAGAGGGGGTCTGGAATGCTTTCTAAAGACACTGTGTCCATCAGCTGTCCCCCCTCTGGTGCTTCTTCTCCCTCCTCCTCTCCCATTATTTCCCAGCTTTCCCCCTCATCTGCCTCTGAGCTGTGATCTCCCTCAAACCCCTGTTGTCATTCTGAATTGTCTTCCTCTTCTCTGGAAGGGTCAGGCTGGGGAGGTGGTCTCCACCATTCCTCTTCTGCCGAGTCCCTGACACTGTGAGTTCTGATTCGTTGAACTATGGATGTTCTCTCTCTGATTTTTCTTCCATCCAAGAAAATAGGAGGTAGAACAGACTTTCCCAACCTGGTTCCCTCCAGATGTTTTACACTACAATTCCCAAGGTCACCCAGTGAGCTTCATGTCTAAGCGAGGATCTACCAGGTCCTAAGGGACGCGGGTGGTACTGTGGGTTAAACTACAAAGCCTAAGGCTTGCTGATCAGAATCCCCACGAAGGGGTGAGCTCCCGTTGCTCAGTCCCTGCTCCTGACAACCTAGCAGTTCGAAAGCACATCAAAGTGCAAGTAGATAAATAGGTACTGCTCCGGCGGAAAGGTAAACGGCGTTTCTGTGCATTGCTCTGGTTCGCCAGAAGCGGCTTAGTCATGCTGGCCACATGACCCGGAAGCTGTACGCCGGCTCCCTCGGCCAATAAAGCGAGATGAGCGCCACAACCCCAGAGTCGGCCACGACTGGACCTAATGGTCATGGGTCCCTTTACCTTTACCTTCACCTACCAGGTCCTAGTCCAGAACTCTAACCACAGCACCACACTGGTTCTCTGCTTGTAGTCTACAATATCTGGACACTGTCAGGTTGGGGAAGACTGGTGTTGAGAGTTCAACAACCGACCTCTGATGCCAATTGTGTTGACTAGCACTGGGTTATGAAGGTTTGGCTTTTCTGCATAATATTAACTACAAGCAAAGGCAGCTATTACTGGCCCAGCCCCCTGTGTCACTATAGAGAATAAGAGTCAAGCGGGCAAAGAGATGGGAATAAGGGAAAATGGTCTTTAATTTAAATTACGTTCTCTTCATGTAAATGTGTACTCAGGACTGCTTTTTGACATACTTAGCTTTAAGTACATGCTACAAACGTCGTTGGTTTCAGCTTGTTGAATGCAACAGTTGAGTACAATCAGTTGTTTGTGAGTGCCGTCCGTAGGCAAGAAAAAACTATTTATTTCTCGGTTCAGGGTGTGCTCGTTTCTTTCAATTTTAAACTCCTGCCTAGATTAAAAAATTGTCACAGCTGGGTTTTTCCTCCACTTTTGATTTTAGTAACTGTCCAGATCTATGATGAATGCTCTGGTTTTAAATTGTGAAAGGCTACTGTTTGACTGGGACATGCTGCCTTTCTATTCAGCATTTTATTTTATCTTGTTTATGGTGCCGGTGATTTTCTTATAAGACAAACGCCTCCCTGTTAATATTCAGGACAGTAAGTTAAAGGGACAATATTTATACACATTTTTAAAGCACATTTATGCTCCTCTCAGTCACAGTTCCTCATTAGCAATACTTCTGTACATTGCAAGGCTAAGGGCAAATGAGTCTGAGAACTTTCAAGGGGGAAACTTAACTAATGTGCATTCATGTTCTTTCTCCTTGAGCTGATATGGCTTTGAGATGCATGTTAGCCACAAAACGTGGTTGAGCATAAGGCTTTTCCTATCCCTCAGTGCTGTCTTGAAACGCAAAGCCTGTGGAGATGTGGGTGTTTGGGGCGACAACATCAAACACTCAGACCTGGTGTCCTTGACGTCTCCATTTGTGACGCGCCATCTCCTCCAAACCAGCAGCAACAACAAAGAAGTCAATTCGCTGCTTAAAATGGAATTTGCAATGCAGACAAAAGAGAATGGAATGTCCCTTTAGCAGAGCCTTATTAAGATGAGAATACATATTTGTTTAGGCGGAGAGAGAGCTAGAAGCATCTTTTAAAAAACAGAGAGGCACGCAAACTTGCAGGCACACGTTTTGTTTCTCAAACTTGGATCTTGAATCTTTCCCCCATATCTTGTAATGGTGAATTGCTCTTGGTGTGAAGTACCTGGGGTTTTGTATGACTTGCAGCTGGGGGAAATTGGTTCAGCTTGCTTTTATAGGCAAACCTGCCTAACTCACCCTTTCCAAAACCATATGCAAATCAAAACACGACCATCCTTTGAAATTGACGCTTCTCCGAATTTTGCAGTCCAGCTGTCCAACCAAATAATGTGTGCAAAAATTCATTTACTAGGGTAAAGTGTAGATTGAAATGCATGTGTTAGTGGAAATTACACAAAAGGTTGTTACATTAGGGGGAAATTGCCTTGTTAAACATGTTAGGCCAGATGGCATCCAAATATATGAGATTACGAAAAATTCACACCAGCATGTGGCTGAATTTTCATGAGGTGTTTGAAAAAATATATAGATTGCAAACTGATGTGGGATTGTGGAGAAATGAACTTAACAGTGGAAAAAATATCTGTTCAAAACTCAGTCTCCTTGCTGTAAAACCAGTGTAGGCTATAAGATCACAAAAGGTTTTCCCACATTTCCCTATCAGTGTAGAGCAGCCATCTGTGGATACACTAATAACCATCCCCCCAAAACCAGGGTTGGGTGGGATACCTGTATTCTGAAGTCAACAAGGTCACTTGCAGTTCTTGCTCAGGAAGACACCAAGAGTCTCTAGCTACATCAGAAAAGGGCTCTGTTCCTTGTGCCAACAAGATCCTCTCCCTCTAGAGTTTCTCCAGCCAAATTTGAGGACCAGTGCAGATGTATTTTGGTTTTCAAACAGCTTAGTTCTCGAGCGTTTTGGCTCCCGAACGCTGCAAACCCAGAAGTCACTGTTCCGGTTTACAAACTATTTTTGGAAGCTGAACATCCGATGGGGCTTCCGCGGCTTCTGATTGGCTGCAGGAGCTTCCTGCAGCCAATCAGAAGCCACACTTTGGTTTCTGAACATTTTGGAAGTCGAACACACTTCCAGAACAGATTCCGTTCAACTTCCAAGGTACAACTGTAGATTCAAAAATGCTTCCTTGGATTTATTCAAGCAGCAGTTGTATGAATTTTTCTGTGAGGAAACAAAAAGCAATGCTAATGAGAGTCTGCAAAAACAAATCAATGCCTTAGGTAAGGCTGTTATTTGGTGAGAATTGCACAAAAGGAACAGGTCAGAATGTCTTCTGTGAGATAGATAATGGCTGCCCACTTTTGCGAAAAGTGTGGAACAGGATTCTTGATATCCCAGCACCCATGGTGATTTTCAAGCCGGGTTACGGAAACCTTGTAAAACCTTGCTTTAATTGCTACCAAAAACAGTTGCCTGAAGTTAAAATCACCACGGGATTTCTTGGTGCACACAAAGAACTTTAACCTCAAGGGTTTCCCAAACTTAGGCCACCGACTGTTTTGTGGGGGACTACAATTCCCATTATCCCAAGTGGCGCTGTGGTCTTAAACCACTGAGCCTCTTGGGCTTGCCGATCATAAGGTCAGTGGTTCGAATCCCCATGACGGGTGAGCTCCCGTTGCTCGGTCCCAACTGCTGCCAACCTAGCAATTTGAAAGCATACCAGTGCAAGTAGATAAATAGGTACTGCTCTGGCGGGAAGGTGCTACTCTGATTTCTTCAGAAGCAGCTCAGTCATGCTGGCCACATAATCTGGAAAAACTGTCTGTGGACAAACACCAGCTCCCATGGCCTGTAAAACAACCCGAGTCGTCTGCGACTGGACTTAACTGTCAGGGGTCCTTTACCTTTACCTGGTCCAGCTAACTAGGGATGATGGGAGTTGTAGTCCAGCAACAGCTGGAAACTCAAGTTTGAGAAACCCTGGATTAAACAAACTGAAAACCAGGTGTCACAGTAATCCAAAACTGAGCATACATCATGCCTGGTGTGGTGATCTGCTGCTAGTGATCTGTGTTTTCTTTCCTCGATCTGATACCATCGCACTATGTGTTCCTTTACCTCAGGCATCCCCAACCTTCAGCCCTCCAGATGTTTTGGACTACAATTCCCATTATCCGTGACCACTGGTCCTGTTAGCTAGGAATCATGGGAGTTGTAGGCCAAAACATCTGGAGGGCTGCAGGTTGGGGATGCCTGCTTTACCCCCCTTAGTCCAGAGGCCATTTGTATCCCCTGTTACCCCTAAATTGGAAATTGACCCCATTCTGTGTGCAAATCAAATGCTCTGTCCCTGAATCATAGCTCCCTTTGGGATAGGAAGAGCAATTAATCTAAATAAATACCATTCACAAAGGAATTGACAGTTACTGTTTTAATTAAGCACCCCCTTTTCCTTTTGTGAAATATTTGTAACTGTAGCTGCAATCCTGTGCCCACTCACCTGGGAGTAAGCTGGCGAGGAACTCACTTTAGAGTAGACATCTATAAGGTTGTGCAATTTATCTCATACAAGTCTCATAAAGCTCTAAGAAATCCATATTCCTCCATAATAGACAGACGTTTGCGTGACATGTGGTCTATATGCTGTTGCGGTGGGGAGGGGGTGTTAAAGAGTCTCTCACCAGGCCCAGAAAACGCACTTTCTCAGTGCCAAGCTCTGACCCACTTTATTAAAGGGAGGAATGCAGCCGAGAAAGTCAACAGGCAGCCAAGAGCAATGGAATCAATAGTGACAAGCCAGGGAGGAACAAAAGGGACGGCTTTCCAGCAGACAGCATCTCCTCCTAGAAATGATCCGCAACGAGCAGGCGTAGAGGCAAGTGGGGAAATGGAAGGAGAGCGTACGCCTCCAAGTCACAGGTCTTCCATGTGGGTGTCAAAGAGGAGTCGTATCCCAGAATAACACAGCTGGGGCGAGAGAATGGAACACCAGCTCTG
The DNA here is from genome assembly GCF_964234715.1 of Podarcis melisellensis. Taxonomy (NCBI): domain Eukaryota; kingdom Metazoa; phylum Chordata; class Lepidosauria; order Squamata; family Lacertidae; genus Podarcis; species Podarcis melisellensis. Next base: position 17,725,269 of record NC_138529.1, read on the forward strand.
CTTCCTGGAGTGGAAAGTTGGCATGTGGCGCATGCACACACTTCAGTGGAAGACAAGTACTAGTAGGGGAAGGACGGAGGGAGGGAGCCCTGGAGTTTCGTATTTCTAGGGCTCTTCTCCCTTCGCAGATTGTGGATATTAGCACCGCTCGGCGGGAAATGAAGCTGGAGACCTGCTGGCTTTCACGTTTCCATGGAGGGAGAGCAAGAAGAGAGATCAGCCCAACCCTCCTTTGTACCAGCTGCTTCCATGCTGCGCGGAGCTGTTGTCAGTTTCCATCGAGTCGAGCTCTTAAGCATGAAAGGAGGCCAGGATTCTTCCTATGTCGGTTGCTTGCATTCCTCCATTTCCTGCTGTACAAGAAGGCGGGGGGCGTTAGTTGTGCTGAAATGAGGACCTTCCATGTCACTGCAGCAGCAACGGGAACTGGATAATCTGTGCATACATCCTGTATTCACCGAGACTTAATGGATACACTTACTTCTGGGGACATGTCAAATCTTGCCCCTGAGTCTGTGGTCCTCAAGCTTTCTGCCTCCAGGAAGCACTTCCCGTAACTAAGCATCTGCCTGAGCCATCTGCCATGTGCCGTGAAGTTGATTCTAGGGCATGTTACAGGGACGCACTCCGATTACTTGGCCTCCTTAGTCCTCTGCTTGAAGAGAGAATCCATCTTAAAATCTTCATCTTCTTCCTTCAGTTTAGCTGCCACGTTCTGGATTAGTTGTAGTTTCCAAGTCACCTCCAAAGGTAGCCCCACATAGAGCGCATTGCAGTCATCCAAGCGGGAGATAACCAGAGCAGGCTGGGCTTCAGCCAGTGTACCAGATGAAGCTGGCAGACAGCTGCCCTGGACACAGAATTGACCTGAACCTCCATGGACAGCTGCAAGTCCCAAATGACCCCCAGGTTGTGCACCTGGTCCTTCAGGACCATAGTTACTCCATTCAGGAACAGGGAGTTCCCCACACCTTCCCATCCCCCAGAAACAGTACTTCTGTCTTGTCGAGATTCAACCTCAATCTGTTCACTGCCATCCACCACCAACCACCTCCAGATACCCACATGGGACATTCACTGCTTTCACTGAAGGGTCCATTGGAGTGGAAAGCTGCCCAAAGCGTTCTTAACACAAGGCGCACATTCTGTACATAGGCCTCCCGCGGCCCCAGAAGTGGATTACATTCGTATCCCAGGGCAAAGTTCACAACCCAGAGCACCTACCTCCGGATTTGCAGAGTTCGTAACCCAAAGTATTCATAACCCAAAGTGTTCGTAACCCGAGGTACCACTGTAGTAGGAAATGGTGCTGAATTTGGTCATCAAGTTGTCAATTCAGAGTGGAACAGTGCGGGAAAAGCAGGAAGAGTCTGGGTAGGCTGACGTGTGCTTCTGTATCGTTCCATCTGTCATCACTTATTTACTTGGCAGGTCCAAGCTAAATGTCTGAATCGCCTCTGTCGAAGAGCACTGCGTTTGCAGGGAAATGAAAACACCATCTTCAGCACTTGGAATGCCACATAATTCAGGCATTCAAGTCCCTGCTTCATGTTGCGATCCTAAGCGAGGGGTGTGCATTTATGAACAGGGTGAAGGAAGGGCAGGCAGGAGTACCAAGACAGTATTGTGTAGGCAGAGTAGGACGCTTACGTTCGAGGAGTGCAAAATGGGCCCAGGATGTATGGATTGTTATTGAAATAGTATGGAATGATGTCATGTGGGGTATGTTTTCCAAGTCAGTATAGTATTAGGAGCTTTTCATCTTTATTTCCTGCTGGAGAAATACAACTCTAAACACCAGAGGGGCAGTAGGCCAAGCAGAGTGGTATAACTTGTGGAACTTCTCATAAAATCATAGAATTGTAAAGTTGTAAGGGACCCAGTGGTCATCTAGTCCAACCCCCTGCAATGTATTGCTGCAGCCTAACACAGCGGTCCATTCAGCCACTGTGTGCTGCTGGCAAGGGAGGAGGAATCTTGCCATGTCCGCAGCACTTCACAAACGTTCATAACTCTCCCCAGCTTGAAGAAGAAGAAGAGTTTGGACTTGATATCCTGCCTTTCACTCCCCTTAAGGAGTCTCAAAGCGGCTAACAATCTCCTTTCCCTTCCTCACCCACAACAAACATCTGTAAGGTGAGTGAGGCTGAGAGACTTCAGAGAAGTATGACTAGCCCAAGGTCACCCAGCAGCTGCATGTGGAGGAGCGGGGAAGCGAACCCGGTTCACCAGAGTTCACCGCTCTTAACCACTACACCACACTGGCTCCCACACAAAGTGCAGTGCTAAGTCTCGTCGAGGTGGCGTGGAAACGAGAAAGCGGTGCTAGAAACTCAAAATATATAAGCTAAGCACCAAATGGCCCCTTAAACCCTTCTGAACAGTTGCCAAAATGGAATTTCCTAGCTGCCATACGGCTCGAAAGTCATGTTTTTGGTTCCTGAAATTCATTCTGATTGTGTAGATAAAATATCACGGATAGAATTCTACAGGATGTGTTGCTTGTGTGCGAAAACAGTCAGGATCCAAGCGTCCCCACGCATGCGCCTCCAAATGGTGGAGGCATCTTCGCTCGCTTGCAAGCAGCCGATAGCCAGATACAAAATGCTCCTGTCAAATTTTGAACGCTGTGAGAAGGTGGCCCTTGACACTGAAGTGGACTGGTTGCCACACTTTCTTATTTTAAAAAGAGAGAGCCTGATAGATCTGTGGCTTGTCTTGTTTCTGCTTGGCTATTATCTTTCCGACAGGGAGGTAGAGATCTGTTTGGGTCTCTTGTTGGGTCATGACAACGAGCACGTCGCTTGCACCAAAAAGTGAAAATACATTAGCTTGGGCACTCCCTCGTTTCATCCTAGGCAACTATTTGCTTTCTCACTTAGCTAACTTTCCCTGAAAACGCTTGCATTGCTTGGTTATTTATAGCCTGCGTCAATTGCCCAGTTGAAACCAAGCTCCTTTCTCCAGACAGAAATTCAATCAAGGCTGGAATATTATCACGGAGGAATTTCTTTTCAAATTGGCACTTGGGGCACAAACCTACAAATTAAGCTGTGCACTTGTAACTCCATGGCTTTGTGCGCTTTGGAAACAGTCTGCGGCGCACAAAAAGCCTGCAGAAGCTTTCAGGGCCCCTTTCCGAGAGTCGGCTGAAAGCAAAGCGGAGGGGGAAAGAGAGTTGTTTTCCATCAACAGGCATTGTATAAGTTGCCAGCATTCCAGTCTGTAAATGCAGCCCTTTGTCGAATGAATAGCAAGCTCGTAAGGAGTCAAGGTCTGGGTTTGTGTACACCAGCTGAAATATGTACGCTCATGAACTGCGCGATGAAACATTTCCCTCACTTCATGAGAAAATCCACGCTCAGTGCAGGAGAAAATTAGATGCTGTCTGTAGAGCAAGCCTGCAATTTGCGTTTCCAACGCTTTCTCCTTGGGAGCAGGATTGGCACTCGAAGCTGGCGTCAGATACCTGCTGGGGCCCACACCCCAGAAAGGGGGCCAAAACAAGCCCCCCCCCTCGGGCCTTCTCCTCTCCCTCCTTGCTCCCCGTTTGCCTGCCATCTTCTTTTTTATATAAATTTATTTATTTGGTTTTTCAGATTAAAGTTTTACAATCACATATCCAAACATATACAACATAAAAACAGGATTCCAAAGAATCTCTTGGACTTCCCTCCTTCCGTTTGTAGGTCGTATTTTTAATCATTTCCTCCTTCATCTTTTCTGATAATCCAAATCTTTTTACATCTCCACTGTGTCCAAAATTCACCATTAAACGACGAGTGTTATTCCAATCCTACTAACGGTTTTAGCTGTTTACAATGGTTTTTAAGAAAAATTATACATTTTCCCCATTCCTTATTAAAATTTTGGTCTTCCTGATCTCCGATTCTTCCGGTAGGATTGGAATAACACTTGTAGTTTAATAGTGAATTTTGGACACAATGGAGAGGTAAAATTTTTTGGATTATCACAAAAGATGCAGGAGGGAATGATTAACAATAGGACCTCCAATTGGAGAGCAGGCTTTACCAAATGTGTCATGGGCTTTGAAGACACTCAAACTCAGGACGCAAGAAAGAAACGTGCTAAGAGGAAGGCACGCTTGACAAACCCTCACCGTGATCAATTCCTGCCTGGAAACCAATGTCCCCACTGTGGAAGGATGTGTGAATCCAGAATTGGCCTCCACAGTCACTTACGAACTCGTTTTTAAAACTGTGTTTATGGAAGACAATATTTCATGTTTATGAGTGATCGCCAAAGAAGAAGAAGAAGAAAGGAGGGAAGTCCAAGAGATTCCTTGGATTCTTGTCTTTATGTTCTAAGTTGGATACGTGACTGTAAATTTTTAATTTAAAAAACCAAATAAACTTAAAAAGGAGTCCAACAACATCTGGAAGGCCCATGGTTTCCCCAGCACTGCTCCTAAACTTACCTGTTTCTAAGACCTTTGGAAAACGTAATCTTTGATTCTTCAAGAGAAGTCCATGATAATATTGTCATGGCTGGAGAAGCAGCTACCAAAGAAGCAAGTGTCTGATTTGTAATTATTGGGGGGTGACAGTTTGCCACTCATTTTAGATGACACCGTTATATATGGTAACACCTGGCCATTTAATAATCAGACAGTTCTCAGAATTCACGCTTCTGGCTGTGTATTGACAGTTTCTGGGATCGAATCAAGTACTTCATTGACAGTACAGTGCTTACGGCTGCTGAATGCAATTACCTTGAAGGACACTTTACTAAAGCATAAAAAAACAGGTTTACAATCAGGGCTTTTTTCCTTCCTTCCTTCCTTCCTTCCTTCCTTCCTTCCTTCCTTCCACCTTTCTTTCTTTTTTGAGCCAGAACTTGCCGGAACCTAGTTCTGGCACCTCTCAGGTGGGTGTCATTGCCATTTTAAGAGCATGAGGGAGGAGTTTGTGGTGATTTCCGGCACCTCTTTTTCAAGAAAAATAGCACTGTTTACAATTATTAAATGAATTGTGGTGTGTGTGTATACACACATGCATGAGAGTGCTATTTAATTTATTACTTATACCCCGCCCATCTGGCTGGGTTTCCCCAGCTACTCTGGGCAACTTCCAACAACAACAAAATGCATTAAAACACCAGTAATTAAAAACTTCCCTAAACAGGGCTGCCTTCAGCTGTCTTCTAAACATCAGATAGTTGTTTATTTTTGACATTTGATGGGAGGGCTTTCCACAGGGTGGGCGCCACTACCAAGAAGGCCCTCTGCCTGGTTCCCTGTAACTTCAATGCTCACAGTGAGGGAACCACCAGAAGGCCCTCAGAGGTGGACCTCAGTGTCCGGGCTTGTACGATGGGAGTGGAGACGCTCCTTCAGGTATACTGGGCTGAGGCCGTTTAAGGCTTTAAAGGTCAGCACCAACACTTTGAATTGTGCTCCGAAATGTACTGGGAGCCAACGTAGGTCTTTCAAGACTGGTGTTATATGGTCTCGGCAGCCGCTCCAGCAAGATTCAGCTGAAAAAAGACACACACACACACACAAACATGGAAAATCATTCAAATATACATATAGATCCTCTCTCTGTCTCTCTCTCACACACATATTTCTTGGGGCTTGGTCAGCTGACAGACCTCCTGTCCCTGCAGAGACTTGTAGGATCACTGAGATTATCTGGGGAAATTTTACTTCAGGCACTACACCTTACAGACTATCAGGGTGGGGACCTGAAAACAGGAGCTTTCTCCTGCTGTCCCTGTACTGCAGAATGCCATTCTCTCTGCCATTTGTGAAAGAGCAAACATCAGTTGCTTCAGTTGTCTTGCAGAGACTTATCTTTTTGCCCATACTGTTGCATTAGTTTTAGGTTGTCTTTTTTAAAATGCATATCGCCTCTATATTGTACCTAATATATATGAATATTGTCATAAATAATAAATAATTTATTATTTATTGATTGATACCCAACTTTTCATTATCGGAGTCCATTTTTATAACAGGCGTCCCTTCAGAAATGCAGGTCCATGTTATGCTTGAAAGTGCTGACTGAGATTTGTGATGGGTTTTTATTTTGTCCCCCCCCCCGACATCCATCTAGGTCTGCCTTATGGATGGGAAGAGGCCTATACAGCAGATGGAATCAAATACTTCATCAAGTGAGTAGCACTGTCAAATGTCTGAATGCAATTAATAGCATTATCTGGAAAACAGTGGACAAAAATGAAATGCTTGTGTTAGTAGGGAGTGGGGTGGTTAAAAGGCTTCTGGCAATATAAAAATGTGATCTACATGTGAGGTGCATGTTTTAATAAATGTGGTCGCTGGGCTGGGCGATATATCGTCCCAAACCTGTCTGAAGTCCATATCGTGATATTAGTTTCATAATTTTTGACCTGGCAATATATCTCAAATCAAGACGTGTGTTTGTGTGTGTGCCAATGGTTTTCTCGATTCTTTCAGCCCCTGTGACCTATGCCTGCCCCTGCCTCATGCAAGGGGTAGCGGATCGCAGGAGGAGGTGCCACAAAAAATTCGCTGTGTGGGAAAAACCGTGTAGCCAGCCATAGCTCCATCCTTAGTTCAGACATCGTGATACTGTGAAGTTTAGCTGGTGATATATCATGATGTTGAAAAGCAGATATCTCCCAGCTCTAGTGACCAATGTGTTATCTTTCATGCAGGTAGCAAAATCAGCTTCCAGCTGAACTGCTCTCTGAAATATAACAGCAATGCATATCTGTAAAATTAAGGTGCTGAGCTGAAATGTAACTTCTTAAGTTTAAGTCGTGACAGTTCAGTCAGCGGGACTTTGGTTACCAAACTGTTGGAGCACGTTCCTTTGAAACACCAAACCATTGGAAACACAGCTCTAGTCTGTTCCTTTGAAGCACCAAGATAAAAACTAATTGAATAATATCTTGCTGGGTTCTATGATTGTGGTGGTTTTTTTGTAATATACCAATAGTATAGTCAAAGCAATTTTCTCATGGGGAGACACGAAATCGGAGGGCTAAACACTCCAGTCACATCAATAACAGCTGTACTAAAATAAAATTGGAATTATGACGTATCGTGAGTCTCACTGCGAGATGCGAGGTGATTTTAAGATCCTTGGCATAACCTGATATCCTAGTTGATCCAACCTCTCTGTTGGCTTGTCACACCTTACCCCTCCTCTAGGTGGGTCAGTATTGAGAGGGCAGCTGTGCCTCATCATACACTCCAATACTGGTTGTAGGCAAGGGGTTTTGGCACCCAAATAGTGCAGGCATTGCTATAGGAGTCCAGATTTTTCCTTTCATTAAAAATAGTGCCAGTCCAAAACATTATGTTGCCTGAAGTGAAGCCCAAATGGTGCACATAATAATTTATTATTTATACCCCACCCATCTGGCTGAGTTTCCCCAGCCACTCTGAGCGGCTTCCAGTCAAGTGTTAAAAACAACACAGCATTAAACATTAAAAACTTCCCTAAACAGGGCTGCCTTCAGATGTCTTTTAAAAAGAAGATAGCTGCTTATTTCCTTCACATCAAATGCGAGGGCGTTCCACAGGGCGGGTGCCACTACCAAGAAGGCCCTGTGCCTGGTTCCCTGTAACCTCACTTCTCACAATGAGGGAACCGCCAGAAGTGTCCGGGCTGAACAATCACATTTTATTTGTAAAAGCCTTACTGCATCACTCAGACACCAATTCCTGCCTTCATCTAACATACACCCTCCCATGTTGCCAACTGAAACAGCTCACTTCACCAAATGGGCGGGGTATAAATAATAAATTGTTATTAAATTATTATTATCCTGCGTTGTAAACTCAGCCCTGATTGGAAGGTGCATTGTAGTCACAAACTTGGATATTATTCAATCTATCTTTGCTATACCCGAAACTCATGAAAAATATATCTATGCCAGGCATGGCCAAAGTTGGCCTTCCAGCTGTTTTGGAACTACAGTTCCCATCACCCCGACCACTGGTCCTGTTAGCAAGGGATGATGGGAGTTGTAGTCCCAAAACAGCTGGAGGGCCAACTTTGGCCATGCCTGATCTATACAGTGCACAAGATCTCAAAACCAAAACAACGTAACTAAACAAAATGGAAGGAAAACACATGGAAGAAGCTGAAGAGCAGAACAGGTTTGCTTGGCAAAAAGAGCAAATTATGTTCCTGAGGAAGCTTGCTAAAATGAGTGCCTAAAACTCTCATCCAGCTTTGTTTCACTTGGTAGAGAATTCCATAACCCTGATGCCACCACACTAAATGCACAATTCATGGTTGAGGACGATCTAACACTGTCAGGGACCACCAGATGTACATCGGTGGTGGATTTCAAAGATCAGGCCACAGTACAGGGAAGAAATGTGGTTTTTAAACCACATTTGAACATTTTAGTGGGGCTAATAATGCTTGTCTGGATACAGCTCCAAGGCTAGGTGAAAAAAGATCACTCAGCTGCTCAGCATCTTTATTTGCTTGTTCCGATAGAAGCAGTGATGCGGGTGGCACTGTGGTTTAAACCACAGAGCCTAGGGCTTGCCGATCAGAAGGCTGGCAGTTCGAATCCCCGTGACGGGGTGAACTCCCGTTGCTCGGTCCCTGCTCCTGCCAACCTAGCAGTTCGAAAGCATGTCAAAGTGCAAGTAGATAAATAGGTACCGCTCTGGCAGGAAGGTAAACGGCATTTCCGTACGCTGCTCTGGCTCGCCAGAAGTGGCTTTGTCATGCTGGCCACATGACCCGGAAGCTGTACGCTGGCTCCCTCGGCCAATAAAGCGAGATGAGTGCCGCAACCCCAGAGTTGGCCACGACTGGACCTAATGGTCAGGGGTCCCTTTACCTTTACATATAGAAGCAGTGATAGCACCTCCTGATATAATAAATAGAATTGTAGAGTTGAGAGGGATCCCAAGGGTCATCTAGTCGAACCTCTTGTAATACAGGAATCTATTTGCCCAACGTGGGGCTTGAACCCACGACCTGGTAGAAGAAGTTCTTCCTAGGAGGCAGGGCTGGGGTGAGAAAAACTGAGGTCTCTGCCTCTTTGCTCGCTTGCATGTTGTGTATGTGTGCCTCCCTGCCTGTCTTTCCTTTGTCATAGTCAATAACAAGGCATCGCTTCAAAATGTCCAATATGCTCAGTGTTCTAATAGAAAACTCACATCATCAAAGAAAAAAAAGGGAAAAAACATTAAGGGGAAAATATGTATATGTGGGGAAAGTGAGACAATCTGTGCAAATGAATTGCTTTTAAAGATCCCTCGTGAGATGCAAGCCAGAGCTGACATTGAGAAGATTTTGCGGTAACACACCATCTGAAACACAATGTCAGATTTCACAAAAACTTGAAAAGGGACGATCCTCTGGGAAGTGGTTTTTTTTAAAAAAAGAAACCTGCAAAGAATTAAGATCCAGTCCTATTTCCCCATTTGTTCTTTCGTCCTCCACCAAATTAAAGGGTTTCCTTAATCATTTTCTTTGGGGGGCGGGCTGATCCTCAATGAATTTCATAGATGCAGGGCCTCTTGAGATGAATCAAATGGACTTGAAAGAGAACTGGCAGCTGTAGGAGGATCTTTAAAGAATTTCAAGCACCGTCTTTGAAAAGACTTTGTGTCTCATCAGGGCCTGGTAGCAACTTGAAACGAGTGGCATATCTCTGGAGGGTTCTCCACATAACCCAGGACTCTCAGTGCGAGAGAAAGTTTTATGTAGGCAGCCCCACTGAAGAAAATATGTACATGCTTACCTTTGTGTGCATGGGGAAGCCAGGGGATTAGAGTGATGTGGCACCTCCACTATCCTGGTTATTTTCAGCTGTTACTGCCTTGCATTGTCTGCTGCTTCTTAGGATGCCATTTCTAGCATCCTTCTTGCCTTCCTGAGTCTGGTACCTGTGCTTTCTTTAGCAAAGAAAGAGAGCACATATTTGGTCAATTAAAAATGGTTTCCTGACAAACTCTGCAAAGGTCAGATTCATGTGCTTTTCCAGGCAGCAGCAGCAGCAGGAAGAAACAGGCAGTATGACTTCGGTTCCCAAATGGCAAATGTTTCACAATTATTTGTATAGAAGCACCAGTGTTGCTTGCTTAAGCTGCGCAGTCTAAACTTGGTGCATCCGGCTTAGACTGCCTTGCTAGTAGCATGTGGAATGTGTGAGAGAACAAAGAGTTTGGTAACCTTTCCTCCCAAGGTGAAACAAAGTGATCTAGCTAAGCTGGGCAGGACAGCCTACTCTGTGGTCTTAACCCCTTCATGGGTATCCTGCACACCTACACCACAGGCTCCCTCCATTGACTGGAATGTGAGCTGCATCCTGAATGCATGATCTGTGCCCTGAAATAATTGTGGTTACAGATTACGTGTTCAGCATCTATGCATAGTGTGTGTGTGGGGGTGCACATATAGGGCTCTGTGCACAGTTGGTGACTGAAAGCCAGGGAGTAGGGCCAGCAAGTTCATTTCCGCCCTGACCCACTGAAGCAAGGCAGCCACCCCACAACCCTAGTGAGTTGTGACCCAGATTTCTGCAAGAAAGCCTCTGTCCGGTGACAAAGGTATCCTTTCTCTGGAGGAGAACTTACTTGGAAATGCTTCTGATCAGATGATCCCATTCAATGGGCTTTGATATAACTGTTGTGTATTTAAATAGGGATTAGTGGAATGGTTGGTACTTAACTGCACTCCTGCTAATACTATAACCCTCTTGTACTGCTTGGCTGCGAATTTTCAATCCATTCTTTCGCTCTCTGGTATTTGGAAGAGCGGCAGTCATGAGGAGTTTAGAACTCTTTTACCACTGGTTTCTTTCCAGAGCACAAAATTAGATACAGGAACGTGTCTTGGTTGTCATGACAATCATAATTCCCCCAAATCTCTCAATTCCTGATCTGCACTGCATCTGAATCCTCTAAACCTTATTTGGTTCTGTGCTTTGCTCCATATTGCATAGGAACTGGAGGTGGCTGTGGATTCAAAAAAAGGGGGGAGTATTTAGTTCACTGTGGGGTAATGGGGTCCTTTAAATGTTTGGTTCAGTACCAAGTACGTAGCCAGTAGCTTGACTCTATTAATTTGGGTAGCCGTTAATTGAATGCAATAAATGCTCCAGGAGCATGGCAGCTGAATATCCCATAAGCCTGGAAGAGCATGCTGCTTAAGTTTCTATAAATATCTCTGAAGCAGAGTGGTGTAGCAGGATGAAGCGCTGCATGAGGAATCAGAGCTTAGAAGGAGCTCAACCAGCTGGTTTGTGTTGCATGCGACAGTGGAGCACATTCAATGTGGATAACAGACAGGAATGAAACATTTATACAAAGACATGCTGATGACTGGGAAAACATTTCTGATCCCTATGAGCTAGAACTGATAAAAACAATAAAACATTGAAGCATTTAAAAAAACAAAACAACCCAACCCATCCAGCATAATTCATAAGGTCCCTCATGAAGTCAGATTCTATCTCTACTTGATCATCCAATTTATGGAACATTATTTTGACTGATTCACATGACAAGAGTCACACAGTAACGTCCGAAGGTAACAGTCGCACAGCTCAATCTGGCATTATGATTTCCCCGGTTCTAAGCAGTTTTGGAGGTCAATAATGTGAGGGACGTGTGTGGCTCCGTGGGTTAAACCACAGAGCCTAGGACTTGCCGATCAGAAGGTCTGCGGTTTGATTCCCCGCGACAGGGTGAGTTCCCGTTGTTCGGTCCCTGCTCCTGCCAACCTCACAGTTCGAAAGCACGTCAAAGTGAAAGTAGGTAAATAGGTACCGCTCCAGCGGGAAGGTAAATGGCATTTCCATGTGCTGCTTTGGTTTCGCCAGAAGCGGCTATGTCATGCTGGCCACATGACCTGGAAGCTGTACACCGGCTCCCTCGGCCAGTAAAGCAAGATGAGTGCCGCAACCCCAGAGTCGGTCACGACTGGACCTAATGGTCAGGGGTCCCTTTATGTGAGGCAGAGGTAGGGAACTGAACCCAGCCTGCAAGCCAGATTCTTGTCTTCCCTCAACCTCTGTGAGCCCAGTTTGACAAAACTGCATAGTTCAGTAAGAATGGGCTTAGAAGTGTGTCATGAGCTCCTCGTGACCTTTCTGAACCCTTTCTGAGCAGGATCATACAGCTGTCATAGGATAGGTCTTCAGTGTCTTAGAGAAGCCTGTGCTTTTCCTTATGTCTAGTAGAATATATTATGCAAAATAGGGATACGGGTGGCACTGTGGTCTAAACCACGGAGCCTCTTGGGCTTGCCGAGTGGAAGGTTGGTGGTTTGAATTCCTGCGACGGAGTGAGCTCCTGTTGCTCTGTCCCAACTCCTGCCAACCTAGCAGTTCAAAAGCACGCCAGTGCAAGTAGATAAATAGGTACCACTGTGGCGGAAAGGTAAACGCGGTTTCTGTGCGCTCTGGCTTCTGGTGTTGCGCCAGAAGCGGTTTAGTCATGCTGGCCACATGACCCGAAAAGCTGTCTGTGGACAAACGCCGGCTCCCTTGGCCTGAAAGCGAGATGAGCACCGCAACCCCATAGTCACCTTTGACTGGACTTAACCTTCCAGGGGTCCTTTACCTTTATGGTACCTATTATGCAAAATAAGTAAAGGACGCAAATTATGTGCAGATCATGGAAACGGGCTTTTCACGCTGTGGTTTTGGATTGTCTTAGTGGAGATTAAGGTTTCAGACATGTTGTTGTATCAGTTCTGCTCATGTATTCCCCCCCACACACAATGGCATCCCCTATTTCTCTCTCTAAGATTTATTCTGATTTGCCCTTTCTGTAGAAAATGCAATACGTTAAAAAAAGGAAAAAAGAAGAAGTGCTGGCAACAGTCCATTTGCAAGATCTGAATAACCTGCTGACTATATTAATCTCCCACCTGGACCAGCTCTAAAGAGCATGTGGGAGGGAGACAATTGCAAACCGCACATAGTTTTGAATGGGCTATATTGCAGGCACAGCAGCAAAGAACATAGTAGCCACACCTGCACGTTTCGAAGCAAGCCACCGCAGGCAGTCTCTTCTATCCTCCTACCGTATTCAGCTTTGCCATATTGTAGCTCAGCATCATGAGACTAACTCTCCAAAGTAGGCAAGGTCTTGCTATCCTCCCACGCTCGCCCACCGCTTGCATATGTGTAAAATTTCAAAGGATTTTTGCCCCTATCAAAATTTGCTTTGCTATCTGCCTTAACGAAACAAAAAAAGCAAGCTCCAGCTCTTTCCAATACACTGTCTACTGTCAGAGGTAGCAATGTTTTAGATGAGTATTCCTCGAAGCCACTGTTCAGAGTAACGCTTCCTGTGACCTGGAAACTGCTTTTAAAGTGAGGCCCTTTGCCAAAGAAAATGTGAGTTGAACCCCTAATATCTTAAGGGGGTTTTTTCTACACAAACATGAGAGAGAGAGAGAGAGAGAGCCCTTCATTTGCAAAAACGTTTGCAAGCCCTACCAGACTTTGAAAAGAAATATCAGTGCCACTTTTCTTTTGCAAGATGCTGGTCAAAGTAGCTGAACAAGAAGTAACAACAACAACAACAACAACAACAACAACAACAACAACAACAACAATTTATTATTTATACCCTTCCCATCTGGCTGGGTCCCCCCAGCCACTCTGGGCGGCTTCCAACAAAACACTAATATACAATAACCTATTAAACATTAAAAGCTTCCCTAAACAGGGCTGCCTTTAGATGTCTTCTAAAAGTTTGGTAGTTATTTTTCTCTTTGACATCAGGTGGGAGGGCGTTCCACAGGGCGGGTGCCACTATCGAGAAGACCCTCTACCTGGTTCCCTGTAACTTGGCTTCTCGCAGCGAGGGAATCGCCAGAAGGCCCTTGGAGCTGGACCTCCGTGTCCGGGCAGAATGATGGAGGTGGAGACGCTCCTTCAGGTATACTCGACTGAGGCCGTTTAGGGCTTGAAAGGTCAGCTCCAACACTTTGAATAGTGCTCGTGTAGGTCTTTCAAGACTGGTGTTATATGGTCTCAGCGGCTGCTCCCAGTCACCAGCCTAGCTGCCGCATTCTGGATTAGTTGTAGTTTCCGGGTCACGTTCAAAGGTAGTCAAAGCTTCAATCCCATGCACAATTTCCCGCGAGTAACTCCCACTGAATGCGGTGAGGATTACTCATGAGTAAATATGCCTAAGACTGGGCTGTAAAATAACCAACCCAACAGCATGCGAAACTAGGGATCCAAAGCAGACTTAACTGACCCACAGCAAATGGATCCCGGTGCTGATTGGAATATGGCTCCCCTTTGGAATCTGCAGCCCACCAGATCACTGCAAGATGGCCCAAGGCTTTTATTTCCATATATTACCTTCCCTTCACCCTAAAGCTCCCACCTCCTTTTCACTCTGCCATAGCCCCCTTAGTGATTCTGAACACTTTATCATTTATAAATCATCTAAAAGTGATTTCACAATTTCAGTAAAACCATATACAGTGGTACCTTGGTACTCAAACGCCTTGGTACTCAAACAACTTGGAACCCAAACACTGCAAACCCAGAAGTAAGTGTTCCGGTTTGTGAACTTTTTTCAGCAGCCAAACATGCTCCGTTTTGAGTGTTACGCTTCTGATTTGAGTGCCACACTTCCGTTTTGAGTGTTACGTTGAGGTCTGTCTGTTTTTGTTGTTTATTTTGAGTTTTTGTTTTGCGGCTCTTTTTTTGTGACTGTGTGGAACCCAGTTTAGCTACTGGTTGGTTGGTTGGTTGGTTGATTATGTGACTGCAGTACATTGTTTATTGCTTTCATTTTATGGATCAATGGTCTCGTTAGATAGTAAAATTCATGTTAAATTGCTGTTTTAGGGATTGTTTTTAAAAGTCTAGGACGGATTAATCCATTTTGCATTACTTTCTATGGGAAAGTGCACATTGGTTTTGGAATGCTTTGGTTTTGGAACAGACTTACGGAATGGATTAAGTTTAAGAACCAAAGTACCACTGTATAGAACAAAAGAATGGATAAAAACATTGTAAAATGGTTACATATATAAAAGTTTCAAATCCAATGCAGGTTCCGACCTGGAAAAATATCTGTTGAAAAAATAAAATCTTAATAGATACTGGAAAGACAGTAGAGGTTGTGTCTGTCTGATATATTATGGGAGGGAGATTGAAATGGTAGCTGCCACCACACCAAAAGCCCAATTCTGACATCAGGCAGAATGGACAATCCTGATAAGATGCTGTCTTCAGCTGTCCTCTCCCGCAGAGCAGGGTGATCGGTTGGGTATACATACTGCATATACTTAAGCAGTGTATACCAAGGCCTGTAAATAAGCATGTATCCCTTTTCGTGGGAGATTCTGGTTGCAATAACTTGAAAGACCTGGAGCAACCTTATGTATCTTGAGATGCCGTTTACAATAGGTAAACAGTCTCTGCGGCATTATAAAGGCAAAAGAAGAGTGGAGGTTCTGTTGGTCTTCTCTGAAACCATCAGATACACAGGGTTGTCTCCAATGCTAGTCTTACCCAGAGTAGACCCACTGAAATTAAAAGTCATGACCAACTCAAGTCCATTCATTGCATTGGGTTTACTCTGAGTGGGACCAGCACTGAACACAACTCATAGCATCTCAGTCATTCTGAACACTTCAGATGGAATCAATGAGCCTCCTCGGCCATTTAGTCTGGTCCTAATCAGGACTCCCTTTGCCCCTCATCCCTACCAATGCTTCACCTAACTAAGGGGTGGAGAAACTATGATTCCAACTCCCATCAGCCCCAGCCAGCATGACTAATGATCAGGGATGATGGGTGTTGTGGTCCAGCCAGCAACATCTGGAGGGCCAGATGTTGGCCTTCCTTAACATAGCTGCTCCAGACACCCTCTCTTCTGTTTATCACAAGAATTGGTGGTCATTGCTGCCACCGCCAGCCTTTTTTCTTTTCTTTAAGCCACTGCTTCCTTGCCTGGCATCTGGTTCTTGAGGATTCCTGGTCCATTTCCCATTCTTTCCCATAGCATTCTGTCCTTCCTTTGTTCCCTTGTTGTCCCAGCACAGCCCAGGTACCTGCACCAAGGTGGAATGGCTAATGGTCAGGTGAGCCTTGCTGGCTTTCTTCATCCTCAACGGGTGTCTCCCCCCTTTTTTTTTTAAATCCAGAATTCTCCTGTGACCCCAGGCCAACTGGCTACCAAATAAACAGAAGTTATTAAAAGACATGTTGATGTTTAAGGTCAAGCCATCTGGTTTTGATTGTAGAAATAAGTAACTTCCCAAGCTGTCGGCATGTTCTGGGTCCCTTCAAATTGTCTCTGCCAGCTGCTCCTGAGAGAGATTTACTGTACTTGCTTCGCTTTTTGTTCTTTTGCTTTCTTTGGACCTTACATCCCCCTGCAAATCTGGAAAGCAGAAACATTGCGATGAAGACGAAAGTGATTTAATCCTACGGAGGGTAGCAAAACCAGCCCATCTCTTGCTTTTTCATAAGGCAATACTATGTTTGTTTATCACTTTTGGATCTCACCCTTTCTCCCAGGAGCTTAGAGTTCTTCCATAAAACTCTCCATAGCACTAAGAGCCAAACTACCCAGTTGTTGTGCAACTCTTGCTGAATAATATTTCTGTAGTCTGCAGGAGATGCACTACATGTTTCAATGATCCCTCCCATCAAGCTCCTTTTGTACGGAAACTTCCCATGTCACATGTCAGGGAACTGACATCTAAAGCGCCGCAGGTGCAAAGGCTCCCTGAGGTTGAGAGAGCAGTAGCAGCGGAAGAGGGAACCAGTAGAGGGCGAGCAAGAACTCCAAGGGAAAGTGAGTCGGAGGGATGGCTCAGAGACGCTTCAAGCGAAACCAGTGGGGAGGTCTCAGGACCTCCTATAGGGACACCCACACCTCGACGGAAACTGTCACGCCGAGAGGCCAGACGACGTGTTTCCGTTAAGGAGCTTTTATGTTGGAAACGTTTCCGAAAGCAGCCACTTTCGGATTCTACTAGTGATTGACGCAGCCATGCTGGAGGGGCTCCGTCACAGGCAGAGGTTTGAAAACCTGATCAAACTCTGAGGGACTTGCATTTTACGCACAAGCAGCTCATCGTCCCATCACAGCAATCCGAAAGTCTCCGAAAGCCAGCTTGTGCAGAGAGAAGCATCATGAGCAACCCAGCCGGAACCGGGGGTGCAGGAGCAGCTGGAGGGGGTCCAAGCCTGGAAGAAAGGTACAGAGCGTTGGAGATCCAGTTGGCGCTGCAAACGGCGAGGCTTGAGGAGAGGAGGGCTCAGGATGCAGAAAAGGGAAAGGAGAAAACCACCCCGCTCGCCAGAAAGGTACCAGGATTGGTGCAGAAATTCGGGGGGGATCCCAGGAACTATCATGCCTTTAGAACAGAGATGCAATACGCTCTAAACTTGCAGTTTGATGACTTCCCCGACGAGGAATCGCGAGTGGCGTATGTGATTGGCCATCTCGAATCCGGGGCGAAAGATTGGGTTAGACCCCTGATGGCAGCGAATAATGAGATCTTAAAGGACACGAGGAAGTTTTTTCGTGCCATGGACCTGATGTTTTCCAGCGATATTGAGCAGGGGGTGGTGCGAAGGCAGTTAATGGCTTGCCAGCAAGGAAGCAGATCTGTCCGTGAGTACTGGACTGAATTTACTATGCTGATTCATAAATTGGGGTGGGACCTATCGGCGGAGCCCATCCAAATGCTTTTCGAAGAGGGGCTTTCTTCAACCGTCAAAGATGAGCTTTCCCGGGGGCCCAGGGCGGAGTCTATGGACCAATTAACCAAATCTGCGCTGGCCATAGGAGCGCGCCAGGAGGCGAGGGCTTTGGAAAGGCGGGAAGGGAAAGGAGACCGTTGGAGGGAGTTCCGCATTCCAGACATTCCAGAGCCATCTTTCCCGCCGGCAGAGCCGATGGAAGTTGGAACAGCGCGGGCGCGCGCAGTTTCAAATCCCAGTGAAGGGCGGAAGAAGGAGGGAAAGAGCGCCAAGAGATGTTATCTCTGCCAACAGCCAGGGCACTTTGCCAGAGTCTGCCCACAAAGAAAGGAATGGCAAGGGATGGCAGGAGCTGTTGGGGGAAAGGAAGAGGAAAGCAAGGAGCAAGTAAAAGCCAACGCCTGGCTGCCACCGTCGGGGCACAGCAGCCAGGCCAAAGAGCAATGAAAGTGCCCATGCCAGAACCTCCCAGACCTGCTTTAGTGATAGAGGTGTTACTAGAACTGCCAAACGGACACCCACTAAAGGTCAAGGCGCTTTTGGATTCAGGCAGCTCCTGTAATTTCATGAGTAAGGAGTTTGCAGCTGAGCACCAGATACAGACCATCCCTTTAAGTAACCCCTTGCAGGTGACTACGATTGACGGCAGAGAGCTGTTGGGGGGAGAAGTTAGCCAACAGACTGTCCCGATGATAATGAGAGTGGCAAGGCACACCGAACAGATAGCGTTTAATGTGGCCATCCTGGGAGGAGCGCCCATCATTTTGGGGATGAGCTGGCTGGCGCTACACGATCCGCTAGTGGGCTGGCATCAGAGGGTGGTCTCCTTTGGGTCAGCGCATTACCTAGAACACTGCAAGGAGGGGAAGGTCTCGGGAGGAGACAGAGTCACCCTAGCGGGGATGGAAGTGATGGGCAAAGGGAAGGTGCCCCCGCAATACGCAGATCTGAGCAACGTATTCAGCGAAAGGGAAGCAGACAAACTGCCACCGCATAGACCCTTTGACTGTCAAATCAACCTACTCCCAGGGGCCCAACTCCCAGTAGGCAAGCTGTACGCCATGTCAGACAGGGAGATGCAGGAGCTGAGGGAGTTCATTGACAAAAACTTGAAGCGAGGTTTCATCAGAGAGTCCCGAGCGGTGGGGGGCAGCCCAGTGTTTTTTGTGGACAAAAAGAACACAGACAAACCGAGACTGGTGTGTGACTTTAGGGGCCTCAATGCCGTGTCGGAGCCCCTGGCTTTCCCTATGCCCCGAATTGACGACATTTTGACCAGAGTAAGGAAGGGAAAGATTTTTACAAAACTGGACCTGCGGGGGGCGTACAATCTGATACGCATAAGGAAGGGAGATGAATGGAAGACCACCATGTTTACCCCTTTGGGAGCCTTTGAATACCTCGTTATGCCCTTCGGTCTACAAGGGGGCTCCGCCTGTTTTCAAGCTTTTATAAACCACGTTCTGGGACCTTTGCTCTACAAGAACTGTGTGGCCTTTTTAGACGACGTGTTGGTGTATTCGGAAGATGAGGAACAGCATGTGAGGGGCGTTCGAGAAGTGTTGGGCAGGCTGCAAGCCAACCAGCTGTGGGTGAAACTGGAGAAGTGCCAGTTTCATACCAAGGAGGTGGAATTCCTGGGGTACCGCTTGTCAGACAAGGGATTGGCCATGGATCCAGGCAAGGTTCAAGCGGTACTGGAATGGAAGACACCGAAGACCAAGAAGGACGTGCAAAGATTCTTGGGGTTTGGGAACTTTTATCGGAAGTTCATCAAGAACTTTGCCCACTTGACGGCGCCCATCACCGACTGCCTCAGCAGCAAGAAGAAATTTGTTTGGACGGTGGAGGCGGATCGAGCCTTTGAAGAACTGAAAAGGGCTTTCGCCTCGGAAGAACAACTTCTGCATGTGGATTTACAAAAACCCATGAGAGTGGAAACAGATGCATCCGACCGGGCTATAGGGGCGGTCCTTCTTCAACCGGGGAGGAGTGCGTCGGAGTGGAGACCGTGTGCATTCTTCTCGCGGAAACTGAATAAGTCCGAGAGGAATTACACGGTGTATGACAGGGAACTACTTGCCATTCACGAAGCATTCCGGAGGTGGAGACATTTATTAATTGGGGCACAACACAAGGTGCAAGTGTGCACCGACCACAAAAATTTAGAGTATTGGAGAACAGCTCGAGTGCTCAACCAACGACAAGTGAGATGGGCACAGGAATTCTCCAAATTTAACTTTGAGATTTGTTATGTGCCAGGCCCAGAAAACGTCAGGGCGGATGCGCTCTCACGCAAACCAGAATATTGGGAAGGGGAGGAGGTGATCGAAGAGAGACATGTCATCCCGGAGGACCGCTGGGTGTGTGGGGCGGCGCTGGTGGGGCAACGGGAACTGGTGGAGGAAACGGAAAATGATGAATATGCCCAGGATAAGCTCAGAGGTCTCAGGGGGGAGGGCGAGAGCCCCGGAGGTTTTGAGGAAAGAAATGGGGCATTGTATTACAAAGGGGCACTGTATATACCCGAAGGTGAATTGAGGGGGAGAGTACTCAAGCAGTTGCATGATAGCCCCACGGCGGGACATTTTGGGCAACACAAAACCATGTGGTTGGTTACCAGGGAATTTTGGTGGCCTAAGGTGAGGGAAGATGTAAGGGAGTATGTAAGAGGGTGTGACCAATGTCAGCGAGCCAAAGGGGAAAGAAGGGCGCCGGCAGGGTTATTAGAACCTTTACCCACACCAGAACGGCCTTGGGAAGCGATATCAATAGATTTTATGACGGATCTGCCAAGGTCCAAGGGGAAAACAGCCATCATGGTAGTAGTAGACCTGTTAACTAAGATGTGCCATTTTGTAGCATGCTCACATGCAGTCACAGCGGAAGAAACGGCGAAGTTGTTTGTGGAACATATCTTTAGGTTGCACGGGGCTCCCTCGAGGGTGATCTCAGATCGAGGCAAACAATTTACTTCCAGGTTCTGGAGGAAGCTCATGAGCTTGCTACACGTGGAAGTTAATTTTTCAACTGCCCGGCACCCTGAAACCAACGGGCAGGCGGAAAGAGCAAATGGCATTCTTCAACAATATCTTAGGTGTTATGTCAATGACAGAGAGAACGATTGGGTCGAAAAGTTGGCGTTGGCAGAATTTGCCTACAATAATGCGGAGAATGTGTCCACAGGGATGAGTCCCTTTTTGGCTAATTACGGGTGTCACCCCAGGGCATTTCCAGGGGAAGGAGGGGAGAGATGGAGCGTTCCAGCGGCTGAACATTTTGTAGAAGAGATGGAAGCCATCCATCAGCAGCTCCAGCTCAACTTAGAAAGGGCCAAGGCACAATATAAGAAGCAGGCAGACAAGAACAGAAGGGAAGGTGAAACCATAAGGGTGGGGGATCAAGTGTGGTTGTCAACCCAAGGGTTGCCGTTCAAAGGGGGTTGTAAGAAACTGAGGCCCAGAAGATTGGGACCCTTTGAGGTGATTCAGCAGGTCAACCCGGTAGCTTTCAAACTCCGATTACCCAACCACATGAAATTGCACCCAGTGTTCCACAGGTCGTTACTGTCACCATACAGGGGGGGACGTGAAGGGGAGCACGTCAGGGGACCAGCCTTGGAAGAGAGGGAACGCCGCAACCATGTAGCGGAAATCCTCGATTCCAGGTGGAAGGGTAATCAGGTGGAGTATTTGGTGGCGTGGGAAGGGGAACCGGAGTCAGAAAACACCTGGGTAAGTGCAGAGGAAGTCAATGACGAGGTTTTAACAGAAACGTTCCACCAAAGGTTCCCGAGGAAACCTCAGCCTATAGCAAGGTTTAGGAGGGAGTATTTCGGCACCACCGATGAGGAAGAGGAAATGGAAGGGTTCACGGAGTCGGAGTTGGAAGATGGAGTGGACTCTGATGACGAAGAGTACCTAGAGAGTAGGAACAGCAACAAGTGGAAGGAAGTGTTCGCGACGTCGGAAGATGAGGGAGGTTCTTTCAGGGGTTTTACCTCCTCACCGCCAGTAGGAGAGGAGACGGGAGGGGGTGAAGGGGGCCCTGGAGGGGAGGTGGATGTCAGGGAACTGACATCTAAAGCGCCGCAGGTGCAAAGGCTCCCTGAGGTTGAGAGAGCAGTAGCAGCGGAAGAGGGAACCAGTAGAGGGCGAGCAAGAACTCCAAGGGAAAGTGAGTCGGAGGGATGGCTCAGAGACGCTTCAAGCGAAACCAGTGGGGAGGTCTCAGGACCTCCTATAGGGACACCCACACCTCGACGGAAACTGTCACGCCGAGAGGCCAGACGACGTGTTTCCGTTAAGGAGCTTTTATGTTGGAAACGTTTCCGAAAGCAGCCACTTTCGGATTCTACTAGTGATTGACGCAGCCATGCTGGAGGGGCTCCGTCACAGGCAGAGGTTTGAAAACCTGATCAAACTCTGAGGGACTTGCATTTTACGCACAAGCAGCTCATCGTCCCATCACATCACACATAACACATACTGTATTTTTCACTCTATAGGACACACTTTTTCCCTTCCAAAAATGAAGGGGAAATGTGTGTGCGTCCTATGGAGTGAATGCAGGCTTTCACTGAAGCCTGGAGAGCGAGAGGGGTCGATGTGTACCAACCCCTCTCGCTCCCCGGGCTTCAGGCAGCTATCCGCAAGCCTTCAGAGCATGGCGGGAGTTCCCGTTCCCAGCCCCGCAAGCTCCGGGAGTGATGGCGAGGTTGCGTGCAATCTTGCCGCCGCTCCTGGACCTGTTTTCGGGGCTGGAGTCGGGAGAAGCTCGGGCTTCCCCAGCCCCGTGGCTAAAAAGGAAGCCAAGACAGCAAGCGGGATCCGTCCCGCTCGCTGTCTTGGCTTCTGCCAAAGCTGCGTGCAGCCTCTCCTGGCTGGAGAGGTTGTGTGTGGCTAAAGAGGAAGCCAAGACAGCCAGCGGGGTGGATTTTTTCCCTTTATTTCCCCCCAAAAAACTAGGTGCACCCTATGGCCCGGTGCGCCCTATGGAGTGAAAAATACAGTAAGTTCTCTTGTAGCCTTCCTGACATTTAGGGTGACATTCAGTGTGCTCCTCAGACCGGACCCACTGAAGTTAATGGACATGACTAAATTGCGGTCATTGATTTTCATGGGTGGGATTCATCTATGTTGTTGTGTGCATGGAACAAGGTCTGCTCACACAACAGGACTTCTTCTTCCCCTGCAACCCATAAATCTGCTCTGGCAGGTTGGGGGGAAACTCCAGAACTGGTCTAGGGACTACACAGGGAGGAAGGCTTCTTGAGGAAGCAGACCTTGTTCCCCACATGCGTGCCACACTTGAATTGCACCCTGTGGGTCTGCTCAGAGTAGGACTTTGTTGACTACAACCCTTGGTTTTCTTTTTCTTTTTTTGAAGTAATTTTTATTTGGTTTTACAAACATGAAATTATAACAATACAAAATACATCTCCATACTTAGAGATTCCTCCAAATCTCTGAACTTCTCACCTTTCCTTCCATGGGTCCTATTGTCAACCTTTTCAACTGCATATTATTCAATAATCCATATTTTAAGTCACTCCATTTTGTCCATAATATTTGCCACATTACAAATGTTATTGCAATCTTGCTAACGTTTTCATCTGCTTACAGTGGTCTCCCAGATAAGTTACAAATTTCCCCCATTCTTTCTTGAAGTTTTTGTCTTCTTGGTTCCTGAGCTTTCCGGACAGTTTTGCCATCTTAGCATATTCCAGCAGCTTAATTTGCCATTCTTCTCTGGTAGGGACTTTGTCTTCTTTCCATCTTGGGGCTAATAACATCCGTGCAGCTGTCGTCACCTACATTAAAAGTCTTTTCTGCTCCTTTGGAATATTGGTACCTATAATTCCTAATAGAAAAGCTTCTGGGATTTTTTATAAAAAATATTTCAAACATTTCTTTCAATTCATTATATATCATTTCCCAGAATGCTTTTATTACCTTCCACATCCACCACATATGATAAAAGTGCCTTCTTTTTCTTTACTTTTCCAGCAGGTATTTGTACTTGTCTTGTACATTTATGCTAATTTACTAGGAGTCAGGTACATCATTTTCATATAATTTTATTTCAGCATACAGTATGCCAAGAAGATAACCCTTAGTTTTCTAGAAGGAAGGAGGGTTTCATATTGCTTTACATTTGCCCATAGATAGGTGCACAGAGAGCATTTAAATATGCAATGCAAATCTATATAGTCTGACTAGCTCTATGCCACATGATCCCATTGATTTTGCTCAGTCCTAGGCTTGGGGGCAATGTGGTGCCCCAGCCTTGGTTTTCTGCTTGAGAGCAGGCTTCATTCTCTACCATGCTCCGATAGCGTGTGCTGTGATGCTCACCGAGGCGCAAATCAGGTTGGCGTTTTGTGAAGCATCAATACACTGTAGCACTGCAGCAAGTTAAGTGTTACTAGCAAACCCAGCGTTCAGCTTACAGAAAATTAACAGTGTAGCAAAGGACAGTTGCTAGGTAAAGACTGGGTTTCGGGATGTGTGCTTCGGGAGAAATAGAACAGTTCAGTTTCTAGCTGTTCAGCTTTAGCAGAAACCTTGGTCGATCTCGACTTACTCCTTTGGTCCCTACACGAAAGCCAAACATGTTTGCATAAATGATCAGTTAGACTTCGTTCAGTCTTCAGGATTTTCCTGATTCTCTGGTTCGCTTTTGCTAATGTAAAATCACCGTGCTGTGCTTTTTCTGCATATTGATTGAACTTTCCTTCTGAATTTCCCATGTGTTGGAGAATTTTAGCTTTTTAGAGACACAGCTTTGCCACATTTGAGCCTCCACTAAATCCCTTTTTTCTTTTTCTTTTTTGTCATTCCTTTTTCCTCTCTTGGCATCCTTCAGGCATGGCCAAACTTGGCCCTCCAGCTGTTTTTGGGACTACAACTCCCATCATCCCTAGCTAATAGAACCAGTGGTCAGGGATGATGGGAATTGTAGTCCCAAAATAGCTGGAGGGCCAAGTTTGGCCATGCCTGGCATACTTGATAGATGGTCTCAAGATAGACGTGACTTCGATGCAAATACATTTGGGATTAATACAATAATAATTTTATTGTTTATACCCTGCCCATCTGGCTGGGTTTCCCCAGCCACTCTAGGCGGCTTACAGCACATATCAAAACATATATGGCAAATGAAAATGCAGGATAAGCGTTGCATCGCAGTGTGGCTTGTCACATAAAAAATATTGATCAGAGCCAGTTCTTGGAGTCAGTAGCTGGAGGGGGTTTTTTCTGTTATAGTCTGAACTCTTTGGTGCAAGCTTATTTCATTTTCTGAAATACAAACATTTGCCTCTGGGCTTCATCCCTCGTTGCTTTTTACAGTTCAGTGTTGGCAAATACTTGACAATATACAGAACCATAAGATGTACATCTGCTTCGGTGCCCAGATGCCTATGCAGAAGTGATAGCCCATAATAGTCCCATGCAGGACTCGACCATCAGTTCCCTTGTTTCACTTTTCAGAAGCCATATTGTCGTGCATTTGCCTGCAGCAGAAAACCTGTTGCTTTCTCTGATCTTTCCAATATTTTTTTTTCTTCTAACTTCACTGTAGCAGAGGATTTGATGAACTTATTTGTAAATTTTGACAGCAAAGCAGACCTTATGATTAAATTAACCTCTGAAAAACAAGGCCTTTGAAAATCCACCCGGTGCTTCAAATAGGTCTGTTGATTGTTCCGGTTATTGCCTCTGCTCAGACTAATATTTTCCCAAAGCATGTTGTTAAATGGAAAACATTTTTATTTGTTTTTGCTCGGGGAGAGGAGAGTATTTACATGTCGGAATTTCTATTTGTCTCTGTCCAAAGCTCTCTGGATTTCCCATTCAGTTCCCTGATATCTCCAGTCACAAAGACCTCAGGTAACAAAATGATTCGGAAAGGCACTTCCTGGGAGTCAGGAATTTATTTGATGGGGTTGTTAAATGTGTCTTTGCCTCTTAATAAGCAGGGTTTTTTTAAAAAAAGCAAATGCCTCTGCTGTGGGGACTAATAAGGAGGAGTTTAACCCTTTTCTCTCCCACTCCAGTCCTAAGAAATATCACTCATCAGATGTTAGTATTTCGTTGAGTGGAACTCCAGCTTCTGAAGAGGAGCACAAGGGAGAAAAGGGTTAAATTCTCCCCTGCACATCGGCTTGGATTCTATAAAATTATCAGTGCCCCCCCTCCGATGCAATTTGCATTTTAAATGTGTGGACATGCATTTAACCATCCGCAACCTTTGGAGAGACTCTCAGTTAAAGTAGAAAACAGTGGGCTAGCTGGACCCGTGACAGATTTGCACATTTCTAAAACACTTCCTCCCACTAAATGCAACCTTGGAGGGAAAATTTGAACCCTCCCTCCTCACACCCATGCATGCACACATCCGCACCGCCCCAGACTAGCCCTCTTCACTGATGCTCCCCACATGCATGTCCGGGAGGGCGTATTTCCAATATCACAATGTTCCCCCCAAAACAGTAAATCTGGGATTATCTCATTGGACTGATTATGTCAAAGCTCTTTAGCCACAGCACTCTCAGAGGGCTATAAATAAGTGGCAAGGCAGGCGGTAATCATTTCTGTGCGTAAGCCGTCTCTGCTATATTGTGTGGCTGTGTCCGTGATGTTGGGTGGACTTAGGGTTGACCTGTAAACATTTGCTTTCCAGTGAAGAGGCAGGATCAGGGTGGAAGAGACAAAAGGCCCCAAGCCTTTTGCAGCGGATACACACCTGTAGCTCCATGTGCACAAAGGTTTCATCCAAGCTAATGGCAAAAGTTCTTCAAACGTGCTAAAATTCAGCAAGCTTATGTACACATTGGTGTGTGTCCCTATTAGGAGTTTCTGACCAGTCAAATGCACCGGCTGCCTGAGACAAACGATTCACCTTTATTTCAAATGACAGCCATAGCAGCTGTGGTGGGCAGTTTGTTTGTTTTTTAAAGTATTTTTTATTAGCAATTTCAGCATGACAAAATTTCAAAACATATCCTATTCATTATTTCCCCCCTTTTTCCCACCCCCATCAAACCCTCCCTCCCTCCCGAGACTTCCCTCAGCTCCTCTCTCTGATTTCTCAACACATGCTATTCTCTACATGTTATAAAATTATACATATCCTTACATTATCTATCTATCATGTTATCAACCAATAAATTTGTGTGTGTGTTTATTCAAACCCTGCCAAGGAGCCTAGTTCATTTTATTGTCTTTTTATGTAATTTGTAAAAAGTTCCCATTCTTCCTTAAAGTCACAGTTGTCCTTGTCCCGCCGTTTGTATGTCAATTTAGCCAGTTCTGCATAACTCATCATTTTTTCTTGCCACTGTTCTTTCGTTGGAATTTCCTCGTTCTTTCATCCTTGTGCTATCAAGACTCTTGCCGCTGTTGTAGCATACATAAATAAGTTTTTTTATTTTTCTTGGCAGGTCTTGTCCTAGAATCCCTAACAGAAATGCTTCTGAGTTTTTTTACAAATGTCATTTTAAACATTTTTTTTTTCAGTTCATTGTATATCATTTCCCAAAAATATTTCATTTCTCTACATTTCCAGCTGTGGTGGGCAGTTTGATGTGTAATAATGGCACCATCTACTTTTCCCTCTCCCTCTCTCTTTCTCTGAGAGTGGCAGATGAGGCGATGATGGCAAGCCAGTCAGTCCCTGAGGCAGAGATGCTATCTCTCCCCCTCCATTATATTTCATTAAGTTTCAATATTTTTAACACACACAATCAAAACACAATTCCATCTTATTTTTGTCGATTTCCCGCCCTTTTTTTCATTTTTGTTTTTCCCCTTCTGCTACACCCTATATTCTGCCTATCGAATCATAACCACAATATTTCACTCTAATTATTTCTGGTGCTCATATCTCAAATCCTGCTTGCGAGTTCATCATACTATAATATTTCTTTAAGTTGCCCAAAAAGGGCATCCACTCTTCCATAAAACGTTCATCATTAGATTCTCTTAATTTTGCTGTTAATTTTAGCAGTTCTGCATAGTCCATTATCTTACTTATCCATTCTTCTTGGGTGGAAACTACTTCTTCCTTCCATTTTTTGCACCCCTAAGAGTTGGCACACCTGACCTGAGGTCCCTTTTCCACCTAATGACTGCTCTGAGCACTCATGGGGTCCCTCTTCATCGATCCAAAGAAAACAAGGGAGGAACCTTTCTAGATCTTTAAGGGAAGACGTCCGAACTAAGCCTCGGATTTAGTGCAGTAGCACCGCTGTGATACAGAACACGGACAGTACAGATCCATAGCTTTTGAAATATTATGGCTGGTATTTAAGCCCACTGCATGTCAAGCCCTGATCCTTATAGTGATATTATTAGATATTTGCAGCTTACAGGAATGCCCTGAAGCTACGGGATGAATGATTTTTGCCTTTGGCTATTACAGCGTTTTAAGTTCTCAGTTGTGCTTCTGTTAATTGTTACCCTATTCGAAGGAAGACAGTTGATGTAACAGGGTTTTTCTGATTTGTTTATTTGTCAGCAGCTTTTGAGTATTTATTGGATGCGAAGGTGAGATTAAAATGTTCTAAAATGAATAAAAATAGAGAAATGTAAACAAACAAAAATATGTGTTGAAGACAGACATAACGTTCAAAGACAGAAATAACGTTCGAAGACAGACATAATGTTCTAAGTGTGATTTGAAATGAAGGAGTGCTGAATATCACACACACTCTTTTGCAGGGTCATTTGCCTCTGAAAAGAAGGTTGGGGGAAGGAATATTCATCGCCTTTCAGAAGGGGGCTGAACTTAACTGAAATTTCGGTTTTATCTTAAATACGAGGTTGCCATCACTGCCAGGGGCCACACAGCTGCTTCAGGCAGTGGCGAGGTTTTTTGGATTCCAGAAAGCAAAGTCCTCAGCTACCTCATATCTGAGATTCCTGCATTGAAGGGGGTTGGACTAGATGTCCCTCGGGGTCCCTTTCAACACTACAATTTTATGATCAAAATTACCATTAAACTCATCTGTTTTCTTAAGATCACCCCAGTTTTCAGGAGTGGTGTCACTGCTTCCACTACATCCACCACCTGCACCTGAAAATTATGAAAATCACCTGAGCCAAATACTTTGGAACAGCACTAGGTAAAGGGACCCCTGACCATTCGGTCCAGTCGTGACCGACTCTGGGGTTCATCTCGCTTTATTGGCCAAGGGAGCCGGCGTACAGCTTCCGGAGGTCATGTGGCCAGCATGACTAAGTCGCTTCTGGCGAACCAGAGCAGCACACGGTAACGCTGTTTACCTTCCCACCAGAGTGGTACCTATTTATCTACTTGCACTTTGATGTGCTTTTGTTTTTTTTTGTTTTTTTTTTAAATAATTTTTATTAAGGTTTTCCAAATTAAAACAAATAAAATCCAATTCATAAACTTTTTCCAATATCCAGGACTTCCCCTCCCCACCCCCTCTTGTGTTCCAAATCTTCCAAAAAAGCAATAATATTCAACAAATTCTTATTCCCAAAATACACTCATCATCAATAACTCAATTTATCCAAATTTCCATCCCCTAAGGTCGACCTATTCCCTTCCACGAGTTCCCCCCTTTCAAATATAGTACAGATGAAAATAGAATAAAAACAAACAATAATTTTACAACCTTTGGATTCCAAATTTCCCTCCCCTCTTTCCCTGTTGCGTTCCTCCTATCCCTCCACTTCTAATGTCTTCCTGATGAACCCACATTTCACTAAACCCACATCCCTCTGGTTCTTTACCGGTCTTTTTTTTTTTTTAAAATTACAGATGTCCAATCATAGAAGGAGTCTATCAAAGGGGGCCCATTTCTTCTATCCAGATTTTTATATCCAGGAGTATAAACTCCAATTTTATATCCATAAGCTTGTCAAATCTGGATATCCCAAATGTTCCCACTCCAGTTCTGTCCAGTTCTTGTTGTTTCCTTGTTCTTGTCAATCACTCTCCTCCTTTTTACTTCCCTGTTCCCTCGCAGAAATGTTCTTTTTCCAAAGGCTTCTAGTGTCTCTACAGAGGCTTGTTATTCAGGAGCAAAACATTACATCATGTTCCTTTCATTTTTCAACAGATTAATCCATTGTTTCCAGTAAAGTGTAGGCCTCTGTAGACAAAATAATGTTCCATTTCTGCAGTTTCCCAGGAGATTAAAAGTTCTATCCAACTGTTCAAGTTTCCCGTCGAAAACACATGCAATGTCCCTCAGCTCCTCTAGGTGGATTACAATAACAAAGTTCCCTTCCAGATCACATCCGCCAGTCCAAATAACTTATAAATCCTTATTTGAAACAATTTATCTCCAATTTATAACAAATGTAACCGGCAAAGTCCTCATATCAAAGTCTCAATTTCATTCTTCCGTTTTGACAGCTCTTTGACAGCTGTCAAAACCTCCGTTATTCTTCTCCAGGCATTTTCACGAATCGCTCCAGGGATTCCGGGGGGGTTGCTTTTTAATACGAATTCCACTTTTCTCCTCCAGCTCAATCTTATAAATTTCCCTCGCGAAGTTGCTAGTTCGGCAAGATAAGGTTCCTCTCGATCTTAGTTATCCAGTCCTTTGTTTTGGCTCTTCTACAATTTGGGGGGGGGCTGACTTCCTTTTTTCCACCTCCCCCGTTCGCTCCAAATTCTAAAAATTTATCCCTCTTCTTAGTCCATATTCCAATTACTCACGGGTTCTTCTTTTGGGTCCAAATTTTCAATAGAAGAAGTCAGCGCTCTCCGCCGGATG
Organism: Podarcis melisellensis; assembly: GCF_964234715.1. Taxonomy (NCBI): domain Eukaryota; kingdom Metazoa; phylum Chordata; class Lepidosauria; order Squamata; family Lacertidae; genus Podarcis; species Podarcis melisellensis. The sequence goes on from NC_138529.1 coordinate 17,755,699, forward strand.
GCATGCGGCTGCGCTCGGCAGGGATAGCAGAGGACTCAAAGCACCACGCTCCTCCCCGGCACCCGATCCGTAGCCTTTAAAAAGGCTCCTTCACGAATCGAGAGGGCGCTGACGGTGCCAGCCGAGTCTCCATGTCCACGGCCTCCGTGGCCGTGGTTTTTAAGGGTCCCCGCATCGCCGGTGCGGTAGGACCCAGCCCCTGCCGAGCAGGCTCCCTCCGGAGCTCGGAGGGAGCCCGCCATTCGGCGATGGCGCCGACCCGGAAGTCCACTTTGATGTGCTTTTGAACTGCTAGGTTGGCAGGAGCAGGGACTGAGCAACGGGAGCTCACCCCGTCACGGGGATTTGAACCGCCAACCTTCTGATCAGCAAATCCTAGGCTCTGTGGTTTAACCCACAGTGCCACCAGCATCCCCTTGGAACAGCACTAGTTTGGAGCAAATATTTGCTCTGTTCTCAGGTGTTCTGATCATGACAGTTTTGCAGGTTCAATCCCTGTATGGGAGAGCTGGAAATGATTCCTGCATTGCAGGGGGAGGTCCTCAGGGTCACTTCCAATTCTATGGTTTCTCTCTCCTCCCCTCACTCTCTGAGGGGTTGCCAGCATGCCCCCATGGATACATAGATGCCCACAGAGACCATCCCTGGTGCCCTCATGTTTCTCTCCCCCAGCTGAAGTGAGCCTTGAAAGGAGCATCCTATTGTAGCCAATAGATTAGGTGGTGTGGTGGTGCCCACAACATGTACCCTGGCTTGCAAATGTGCCCATAGCCCCAAAAATGCTGGCAACCCATTACACATTGTCTTATCAAAGATAAGTTCCTCCCCTTGGGGCAGGAACTTCCTTATGTCCTTCTATAACTATCATGTAAATCAATGGTGACGTTCCCTTTAGTTGTTAAAATTTGTTGTTTTACTCAGAGTAGCCCTTTTGAAATTAATGGACCTAATTAATTACGTTCAGTGAACCCTTGGTTTTGTTGGTTTTTTTAAAAAAAGAAAAGACCCGTGGACAGTTACGTCCAGTCAAAGGCTACTATGGGGTTGCGACGCTCATCTCGCTTTCAGGCCAAGGGAGCCGGCGTTTGTCCGCAGACAGCTTTCCGGGTCACGTGGTCAGCATGACTAAACTGCTTCTGGCGCAATGGGACACCGTGACGGAAACCAGAGCGCATAGAAACGCTGTTTACCTTCCCTCCGCAGTGGTACCTATTTATCTACTTGCACTGGTGTGCTTTCGAACTGCTAGGTTAGCAGGAGCTGGGACAAAGCAACGGGAGGTCACCCCATTGCGGGGATTCGAACTGCCAACCTTCCAGTCAGCAAGCCCAAGAGACTCAGTGGTTTAGACCACAGCGCCACCCGCGTCCTAAACCCTTAGTTGGATACCATGCTTTTATTATTGATTATAACCATCCGAAGTAGGTTCCTGATAAACGTATTTTCTCCTTGACTGCACCTCTCCCTTCACCAAAGTAGCTTCCAAACCTACAGAAATTTGTTCTCTACTGCCTGGCAACACGTAAGTTATTTAAGGGCTTTCAAAACGCTCTGGAAACAAAAAAAGAAAATGCCTTTCCAATTTACCGAGGTTTCCCTGCCAGTTGCCTTAATGCAAGTGTTACTTTCCATAACTGTCCCAAGATTTACAAAGCTGGGCCCAGCTGAGGTCAATGTCATCTGCTTTCAGGAAGCAAGCAAAAACTTGCATTTGTGCAAACCACTTTGAGCGTTGCTGTTTGTTGGTTTGTTACACTCAAGCGATGTAAGAATTTTATGAAATTAATAAATAATAAATGTTCAGCCTTCTCATGTTCCTAGTCCTTAGTGAGGGGGCAATTTCCCACCAAGGAAAAATGCTTGCGCATTTCTTTGGAAGGAGACATCAGGGGTTAATTGGTTTCCTTTTCCCCCCAATTCCAGTTTCCAGCTATTGGCGTTTTTGTTAATATTTAAATATGCTTGGAAAGGTAGCATAGCTGTGCGCTTTGGGCTCTCATTTGAGGTGGAGGAAGAAATGGAATACATATTGAAATTAGTCGTAGCAGTAGTAAATTTTAGCAACTAAATAAAGGTATAATTAGCAGTCATAATTACCTTTACTGTGTGTCTATCTGCGGCTTAACATTCATCCTGAGCTCTCCTCTTGAACCTGCTGGCATTAAAGGCTGCGGAAAAGTGGAAGGAATCATCTCAGCCAGCCAAATCCTGTTCTTATCCAGACTACATTTGAGAAGCAATTCTGGCAGCAACAACCAAAAACCTTCAGCCTTGATTGTAGTAGTAAAGATATATGCGGCCTGTCTGCTCGAAAGATGGGTTAATCTAATTAACACACCTCAAGTTTAAAATGGGAAAGAGTTCCCCCGGTCTGGATTTATATAGTGTTCGTGGTCATAATAAGACAACCTCCTTCATCCCTGCTTTTGCCTGTCATGTTCAATTTAACATTAGCTTGGCACAGCTGGGAGAAAGGCAGGAATAGAGGGGTGATGCCGTCATTCATTCACCCATCATCCTCAGAACAGAAGGATCTCTCCACCGGTAAGTCAGGGCTGTAGCCCTGTGACGCAAAAGCTAGCCTTCAACTATTGAATGGGGGAAACGTGACCGAGCGATTGCTGCGGCGAAGAAGGAATAGCCTTCCCACCGCTCTCAAGGGGCCTCGGGCTGGCTATGCATGAACACACAGGGGGTGCAATGTGCTTTGCCTCGTGTTTCCCCGCCGTCAGTGTCCCCTCGCTTTGCTCCCCCCCCCCCAATCACACACCGTGCCTTCATGCCGTCTCGCCATGCAAACTGTTTTCCGGACACAATGGGACTTTTTTTGCAAAGGAGGCTTGCAGGCTCCTGCTGTGCTCATTTAGCACACATCTCGCCAGGCTTCCTTCGTGGAGCAAACAATGGTACTCCCAGACTGTCGTCAGGTGGTTTTGTATGGTGTCAGGATTCGACCACGTTGTACTGAGCATGCCAGATAGTCTCCCCGCCCACCCTGAATCCTGCATTACATCTTTGCTAACAATAAGATGTCAAGTAGATAAAGAACTCCACAACGTTTAAAAGGCATCTGAAAGCAGCCCTGTATCAGGAAGTTTTTTATGCTTTGTTACATTTTTCTATGCGTTGTCAGCCAGAAAAAGACCTTGACACCTCCACCTGCGTAACCTACTCTGGTGCTTCAGGTACAAGAAACCCCCCAAAATCTGCATGAAGAACCCCAGGAGAAAGATTTAATCCTGTTGCGGAAACAGGATTCCTCTGCATAGACCAGTTTGTATGACACTGAGCACAATGTTTTTGTGTCACAGACCCTCCAAGTGTCCCTATTTTCCAGGGACAGTCTTGGATTTACAGAGAAGCTGTCCCGGTTTCTGATTTGACCCTGGAATGTCCCACTTTTTCTTAGGACATCCCTATTTTCATTGGAAAAATGTTGGAGGGTATAGTGTTATGCAAACCCCAAGCCAAGGAGATAAGTGCAACCTTTAAGAGGCTTCTGAAGGCAGCCTTATATAGTGGTACCTCAGGTTCCAGAGGTCCGTACTTAACCTGAAACTGTTCTTAACCTGAAGCACCACTTTAGCTAATGGGGCCTCCTGCTGCTGCTGCGCCACTGGAGCACAATTTCTGTTCTCATCCTGAAGCAAAGTTCTTAACTCGAGGTACTATTTCTGGGTTAGCAGAGTCTGTAACTTGAAGCGTATGTAACCTGAAGCGTATGTAACCCGAGGTACCACTGTATCAGGAAGTTTTTAATGCTTTACAGTGGAATCTCGGTTGTTGAATGCTTCAGAAGCTGAACGTTTCTGCTTTCAAACGCCGACAACCCAGAAGTGAATGCTTCCGTTTTCAAACGCACCTCAGACGTCTTCCAGGGCACGTTTCTCCATTTTTTCAATGGATTTTGCCAAACGCCATTGCACCTTGGTTGTTGAACATTTCAGAAGTTGAATGGTCTTTCAGAATGGATTACGTTTGACAACCGAGTTTCCACTGTATTACATTTTTCTATGTGTTGGAAGCCGCCCTGAATGGCTGGGGCGACCCAGCTAGATGGGCCAGGTATAAATGATAAAATGATGATATTGATGATGTGGGCCTCCGGTCCTGTCTTTCTGGCCCTCAGGGCTATTCATGGGTCATGCCTCTTCCCGTATCCTGCTTCCTGCCTACCTACGGTGCTTTCATTGAATATGCTAAGTCCCCAAAGTGTGATGATGCCTCTTGCCATGTATGTATGTGTTTATGTGTAAGCCTTTGATTTATTTTCTGTAAAATTAAGAGTCACGTCCGTTTCTGCATCCAAATTTGCCTCTGTCCCTAGTCACCACTGGTATGAGCCCCCGACTCCCTGAAAATTCCCCATTCGGAGATAGCATTTAACACCCACCAGATTGGCAAAAATGTCTTTAAAAAGGAAAAGGTATATAGTCGTACCTTGGAAGCTGAACGCATTGGCTCCCAAACAAACCGGCTCCCGGACGATCGAAACCCAGGAGTGTTCTGGTTTTCGAACAATTTTCAGAAGCCAATTTTTGAACGGCTCCAGGAGTCCAACAGACTCCTGGAACGCATTCTGCTTAAGAACCAAGGTATGACTGTATGTTGAAAATGTAATGAAATTGAGGGATGAAATTGTAGAGGTCCTCTAAAATAATTAAGGAATATTGGGAAACTGTATATAATGAATTTAAAAAGATACTTTAAAAAAACTTCCCCTGAGATTTTTCAACAGAGGTCCCCAAAAAACCCCACAACAACACCAAAAGAGTTTATTACTATACATCACCACCACAGCTAGAACCTTATTGGCACAGAGGTGGAGAACAAGTATAGTACCTGCTAAGGAAGAATGGCAGTGTAAATTGTTTGACTGTAAATTGTTGAACTGGCTGGTCTGACGAACAGGATAAGAGAAAACAAAGATAAGGAATATAAGGAGGAATGGATAACGTCTATTGAATATTTTAAGAACCAGTATAGACAAATACATAGCTCAGCAGGTCTCGAGTCAATCCGGCAGAGTTGAAATAGAGTACTTAATAGATAACAAATTGGATGATTGAAAATGTGGATTACGCAGAGTAGCAGAAAAGCCAAAGGAACCAGGAAAAGGGTGGAAGGGAAGTCATGTGGTATATGTATACATGCTGTACTTGGTACAAAGTTGTAAGTGGGACAAGGGGAGGGAAGGGGGTATGTCCCACAGAGGACCTTACGGTCTTCAAATAAAAACACCTTGGAGATCCCGGGCCACAGGGAGGTTAGGCTGGCCTCAACCAGAGCCAGGGCTTTTTCAGCCATGGCCCCGATCTGGTGGAACACTCTGTCACAAGAGACTAGGGCCCTGCGGGACTTGACATCTTTCTGCAGGGCCTGCAAGACAGAGCTGTTCTGCCAGGCCTTTGGCCAAGGCACAGCCTGACCTCCTCCTCTGGTAATCCTCATAGAACGCTAGCCCAATGGTTGCCATTAATTTGACTCTGAATTGATTTTAGAATGTATTTCAATTAATTGATTGTGATTTTATGTAAACTGTGTTATTTATACTGTTGTTAGCCGCTCTAAGCCCGGCTTTGGCTGTGGAGGGCGGGATATAAATAACATATTATTATTATTATTATTATTATTATTATTATTATTATTATTATTATTATTAAATATGCTCTCTGTTCCTGAAAATTCCACATTCGGCAATTGAGCTTTCAGGCCAAAAAGTATTTTCCACTTCTGTGCTAGAGTTACCTTTCACTTTCTGATGCCTCCCAGATGCAGTGGACTTCCAGCATCCATCCAACCTAGCCAGCATGACCAATGGTTAAGGATGATAGTAGTCTAGAGGCAATTTACAACCATCATCCCCCCTTCCCTTCCACCACCACTAATGGACAGAGGCATTTCTTAAAAGTTCTGGCACATTTGCTGCTGGGCTGGAGGTTTCCAGAAAAGGACGTTTCTTCCAATGAAGGAGGCATGGCTTTAAAAAGTAATGGACCATGCGGAAATGTCAAAGCTGGCAGCAATATTAAGATGTCAGAAAGATGAACTTTTTATAGAAGTATGGAGGCCTTTTCTGGACTATTTGGGAAAGCACTACAGGCAGGATTCGAGAAAGGGGCAGCAGAAGAAAAATGATCAAGTACCGTATTTTTCGCTCTATAAGACGCACCTAGTTTTTGGAGGAGGAAAACAAGAAAAAAAATATTCTGAATCTCAGAAGCCAAAACAGCAAGAGGGATCGCTGTGCAGTGAAAGCATCTGTGATAGCTGTGCAGCCTGCATTCGCTCCATAAGATGCACACACACATTTCCCCTTACTTTTTAGGAGGGAAAAAGTGAGTCTTATAGAGCAAAAAATACGGTGACTGTTTTAGAGGGATTTCTGCAATAGACAAGAGTTGGATATATAATGCAGGAGAAAAGGGTTTGAACGAAACACAGAGGGGTTGGGGAGTCAATACATGAAAAATGTAACCATTTAATTTGAATATTTTTTTTTGGAAATTCAATAAAAAAATTATATTGAGGGGGGAAGAAAAGGATATTTCTGAGTAAAACGTGCTGCGATTTATTACTTCCCTTGTTATTCATTGAAACAGTTTGAATTTATTGACTTGGCTGTTTATGGGTGTTCCAACAGGTTTATTAAGTGTATTTCTCCTGGCCCGCCTTATGTAGTAGGTGGAAACATTACTGAGAGGCTATTGTGGCATTTTGATTGTTAAATCGTCTTTCCTATTGGTTTGTTGGTTGTTTCCTTCGCTGTTATTGCCTTCGTTGTGGTATGTTATTGTTAACTGACTTTGGACTTCCTGTTGGAAAGAAAAGCAGGTCACTGGCATTAAGCTGAAATAAAATGGAAATGAATGTTTCGGGCAAGCACCCTGAGGAAAATAGGCAGTTTTTCAGAGGACGCCTAAGGTGGTTACAGGTGGAAGAATACCTACTTTTTACTCAACCTCTTGGCTGGAGCGCGTTCCCCAACCCTCTCCATTTTATTTAGGGTAACAAAAGAGAATGGCATTGGGACCCCTCTGTGGAGTTTCTGGCTCCCACCCCTATTTACGAAGCGATGGAGGCAGACTTATGGGAACTCTAGCAGTGGGGCAGAGCCAGGAAAGGCAAAGGGGAGGGATAGCAAGCTGGCCAGAAGTCCAGATGTAGCATTATTATCGATTTACGACCGGGTGGAAGGTTATCAGGCTTTGAAAGACTTGCTCACAAATTTATTGACAGCTGCAGGAATTATCATAGCTAGGAAGTGGAAGGGGCAAGCAGAATATAAAATGGAAGAGTGGTATAAAGAGGTGTGGGATATAGCTATTAACGATAAATGTGCCATTAAGGTAAGACAGGGAATATGCAGGAGCAATGATTTTGAGGAGATATGGAGGGTGTTTGTAGAATTTGTACGGTTAAAACGGAAAAGGGTCAAACCATCGCGAGAGGTGTTGAAATTTTGGGAGATTGGATAGTTACAATGGAATTGTCTCAGGGGTGGGGTGCACATTTTGATTCTTATTTATTTGTGATTATTATTACTTTGTCAAGCAAACAAACAAAACAAAAAGAAAATAAAAAAAGGGGAGGGAGGGCATAATTCAGCTTCAGAGCCTGTTTGTAAATATGTGAGCATCATTTCGGACAGCATCTTTCCGATGTCCTTATTTCATCAGATTGTTAAGTAAAACTTCTTTTAAAAATCCTAATGAAGGTGTTGACAAAGCCAGTAACATGCTGTTAACTTGGGCTATCACCTTAACAGGACTTCTGGGTTTCCTTTGGTGCGGTCCGACCGCCTTATACTTTTACTTCCGCATGAGCATCATTTGTTCATTTGTTTATTGATGGGCTACTCTGGATACTAAGAGGGAAATAAATTACAATTTTACATTTTAAAACAACGACAGGAGAACAGCAAATGAAGCCGCTAGGGTGTGTGATGGTTAGGGTAGCCGTATGTCCTACTTTCCAGGGACGCAGGTGGCGCTGTGGGTTAAACCACAGAGCCTAGGGCTTGCCGATGAGAAGGTCAGCGGTTCGAATCCCCGCGAAGGAGTGAGCTCCCGTTGCTTGGTCCCTGCTCCTGCCAACCTAGCAGTTCGAAAGCACGTCAAAGTGCAAGTAGATAAATAGGTACCACTCCGACGGGAAGGTAAACGGCGTTTCCGTGCACTGCTCTGGTTCGCCAGAAGCGGCGTGGTCATGCTGGCCACATGACCCGGAAGCTGTACGCCGGCTCCCTCGGCCAATAAAGTGAGATGAGTGCCACATCCCCAGAGTCGGTCACGACTGGACCTAATGGTCAGGGGTCCCTTTACCTTTACCTATAAGCAGGGCCACCCTAATGATTGCTCCCTTGAGTCTTTGTAACTTCCAGGACACCCTTTACAAGTGGCTCTCCCTTCTCCTTTGAGGGGGGCTGGTGGAAGAAGCCACCATTTATAGGGAAGCATGATTTGCTTTATTGTCAGGAAAGGTCTTCCGTTGGTAAGCTTTTAAGTTTCCAAGTACTTGGTAAGCAGTACATTTCCGAGCACAAGTGTCGGTTCTGACTCTAAAAAATCCTAAACGGCCTGGGCCCTGGTATGCCTAAAGGAGCATCTCCACCCCCATCATTCAGCCGGGATAGTGAGGTCCTCCTCTGAGGGTCTTCTGGCGGTTCCCTCACTGCGAGAATTGAGGTTACAGGGAGCCAGGTAGAGGGCATTATCGGCAGTAGCACCGCCTTGTGGGATAAACTCTTATCAGATGTCAAGGAAATAAAGAACTATACAACTTTTAGAAGACATCTGAAGGCAACCCTGTATTGGGAAGTTTTTAATGCTTAGCATTATGTTTTTATATGTGCCGGAAGCCTCTGGGGAAACCCAGCCAGATGAGCGGGATACAAATACAGTGGTACCTACGCTTCAGTTTACATACGCTTCAGGTTACAGACTCTGCTAAGCCAGAAATAGTACCTCAGCTTAAGAACTTTGCTTCAGGATGAGAACAGAAATCGTGCTCCGGCGGCGCGGCAGCAGCAGGAGGCCCCGTTAGCTAAAGTGGTGCTTCAGGTTAAGAACAGTTTCAGGTTAAGTACAGACCTCCGGAATGAATTAAGTACTTAACCCGAGGTACCACTGTACTGTTGTTGTTGTTGTTGTTCACTCTTTCTTTCTTTCTTTTTATTTTATTTTATTTTGCTCCCTTCCAGCCACGTGACTCAGACAACGTCCTGGATCCATCCTGTCACCCACGTACTGGCCTTGCCACGGTCCGAAGAGAACGAGGAGGAAGAAGAGAGCTTCAGAGAGCTTCCAGATCCCAAAGGCTGAAAACATCTGCCGGCAAAAAACAGATGCAAATGGTGGTATCATCCCAATTGTCAAGAGATGACCCACTTCCAATAGTCTAGCTCCCATGAACTAGTTCTGTCTGAAACAATTTATCAACGTTCCTCTCGCTTGTGTGATTTGCCGGCTAAATAAGGCACTGCCTGCGTCAACGGACTTTCTCTGGCATATAGATAAACCCAGCCACACAGATCAAGCACCTGTGACGATTTGCAGCAAGTATTGCAAGCACATCTGGGTTTTTAAAAAAACAACGGCAATTCACACCTGCTTCTCCGTCTAATGCTATTGGTCCTTTGTATATCTATAGCCTGTTTGTATAAAAGGCAATCCCCAACATTCCACCAGTAGTTTTTTTGCTCATATATGTGTAGATGGTTGCCATTTACGGAGAAAAATAAAGCAATACAATCACGGGCAAAGTAGTAGCTTGCGCGAAATCTGCCCTCCGCCCCAATGGTGTGACCCAGCCCTCAGCGACAGTGGTTTTTGGCAGATTTGGGGGATTCTGCCAGAGCGGATGACGCTCATCCACTTTTTGTTCCAGCTGGATCAGCAGAGGAAGGCTTTAAGACAACAGAATCTGCTGGAGTTATCAAGAGACGATGGAAACACAGGGGTGTTCAAGCTTGTTTCAACAGATCGAGAGAGTATCGGCTTAATGACTCAGCAGCATACTTCTTGAATGATTTGGACAAAATAGCCCAGACTAGACATTTCTCTTTGGCAAATTAAACAATCTATGGCCTATTAAACTGTGGGGAGGGAGGGGTTATTGTTATTGTTTGTTGTTATGCTACCTATTTTTCTGTTCTTATATTGTACATCGCCCTGCAATCTTCGGATGGAGATTTTCATCATCATTAGCCGTCATTAGCGAAACCATTCGAAAACCAGGGCTCAGCTTCCGATTGGCATTCAAGCGGAAGCCGTGGAAGCTGCGTCAGACGTTCAACTTCCGAAAAACATTCGCAAACCAGGACACTTACTTCTGGGTTTGCGGCGTTTGGTAACCGAAATGTTCAGCAGCTAAGCCACTCGGGAACCAAGGTACTACTGTACTCCGAATTATTGCCTGAAACCAATATGTGCTCACATCTCAATAAAGGTTTCAGACTTTTTGAGCACCCCAGCAGCTGTGATGTATCAGTGGCTCAAATGGCCTTCGCCCGAGCGGCTGGGCAGTGTATTTCCATTTGGGGAAGCCAGTTGCTCCAGAAGGAAAGACTCAGCCTGCCCGCTTGGGCAAAGCCAAAGGCAGGCAGATGTACGGAGCCCGAGAAGGTGAGCCTGTGACAGATCTGTGTGAGACAGAGCCAGAGACAGTCACACATAAGCCAGAGAGGCATTGGAGCATCAGTAGGCCTGGGATTGACTGCTTCTTCCTATTCTCCTAAGGTGGGGAGCATATGGCCGTATTTAGCTACTGATATATCACGTTGTTGAAAACCAGATTCCGCCCAGCCCTAGTGGGTAAGACTCAGTGGGCTCCAAGTGGCTAGTGGGTTGCCTTTTGGGGGAACATGGAGCTAAGGGCATCCTAGTTGCTGGGAATTACAAGGGGAGAGAGGCATCTGGTTGGACTCGATGGGCCTTTGGTCTGACCCAGCAGGGTTCTAGGTCAACACCTATAATCCTAAATCACTTCCCCTGCCATGGTTTCCACACACTGAGGGACCCTAGAGAACCGTCACTCCTTAAGGTAGCAGGGATCTCGGTATGATCCTGCAGCAAAGGTTCCCAGGGTCCTTGAGAAATGCCGTGGCAACTAAACTAGCTCAAATCTGTAGCCCAATTCAGACAGCGTTGCTTCAGGGCAACCCAGCACAGTGGTCATGGCTCTAATCTGAAATGGTCTTCTGTTAAAGGAAGCAGAAGCAATTCTTGCTTCTAGCAAAGAATGGATGCATTTTCCTCCCAGACCCAAATCTTCAGTTTCATTGCCTTTCCAACCAAGGCATAAACTGAGTCTAATTAGGTCAAGGTTTTTATCCCGCTAATGGCCATAGCTACAATCTTCATCTCCACCTGATCATGTTTCAGCAATCTGGAGATGTTTTTGTATCTTTGCTTTCTAGTTAATGGCTTTTCTGAAGTGGATTGCTATTCCCGCTTCGCCGCTTCTTAATGCTAGCTGGTCACATAAGCTACCACCGGATCACAATTTTTACTACCACGAATCGATACCTGGAGTGTATATTAAAGCAGATTATGTTTGCAAGCATACGACATTGCAATCCTGCTTGCTTGCTTTCTGTGTTAAGTCACAAGGTAAATTTGATTACGCAGAGAACTGTAAGTAGAGATGACAGATTGAAGATACAAATCCTCAGCAGTTTGTAACAGACGTCAAACAAGAATGTCCTTTTAGAAGTTTGTAATAAAACGGATTGTGCTAACTTTTGGTTTTTATTCTTTGCCTTTCCCGTGCCTTGGTCTTCTGGATGGCTTCTTTCCCAAACCATTCAGGGCTTGGGGCTTGTGCAACATACCCACTCTTCCTCTCTGCTTAAGGCATATCATTGGCCGGGGGGCAGGGAAATAGGGTACTGTCCTTGCATTTAGTCATAGTCTCTGGATAAATGCCCCCCTTCTAAAAAGTTACCTGTTGAATCTCTGGCCAGCCTCACTAAGATTAGCTCTTACTGAGCTGCGTTTTCATGCTATGCCCTCCACTGTCCTAGATGGATGATATAACAGGGTACCATACGAAGACAGGCTCTGTATCTTCTTCTTTGTCGATCACTCGTAGCTGAGTAAGATTGTCTTCCATGAACATGGTTTTAACAGTGAGTCTGTAAGTGACTGTGGAGGCCAATTCTGGATTCACACGTCCTTCCACAGTGGGGACATAGGTTTCCACAGTGGGGACATAGGTTTCCATCGTTCTGCCCGGACACTGAGGTCCAGCTCCGAGGGCCTTCTGGTGGTTCCCTCACTGCGAGAGGCCAAGTTACAGGGAACCAGGCAGAGGGCCTTCTCGGTAGTGGCGCCCACCCTGTGGAACGCCCTCCCATCAGATGTCAAAGCGATAAACATCTACCTGACATTCAGAAGACATCTGAAGGCAGCCCTGTTCAGGGAAGTTTTTAATATGTGACATTTTAGTGTATCTTTCATCTTTGTTGGAAGCCACCCAGAGTGGCTGGGGAGACCCAGCCAGATGGGCGGGGTACAAATAAATTATTATTATTATTATTATTATTATTATTATTATTATTATTCTGGGCAGGAGTTGGTGAGGGTTTGCCAAATGGGCCTTCCTCTTAGCACATTTCTCGCTTTCATCCTGAGTTCGAGCATCTTCAAAGCCCGTGACACCTTTGGTCAAGGCTGTTCTCCAGTTGGAGCACTCTCAGGCCAGTGTTTCCCAGTTGTCAGTGTTTATACTACATTTTTTAAGATTTGCCTTGAGAGAGTCTTTGAACCTCTTTTGTTGACCACCAGCATTACGCTTCATAATTTTAAGTTCAGTATAGAGTAGTTGCTTTGGAAGACGAAAATCAAACATCCGCACAACGTGACTAGTCCAACAAAGTTGATGTTGAAGAATCTCTGCTTCGACACTGGTGATCTTTGCTTCTTCCAGTACACTGGCATTAGTTCGCCAGTCTTCCCAAGTGATGTGTAAAAAAAATTCAGAGACACCATTGATGGAATCTTTCGAGGACAGGCTCTGCATATGTGGGTAATCACAGCCGGAAGACATATTACACTATTTACTACATTGGCCACTATACATTGGACCCAGAAGGCGATTTCTCACCTTACCGTCTGTAAAGGAAAGATGTGTCTCCCCAGCAGAGAATGTCCAATGGCTTCTTAGCAATGTAAACACTTCAGTGACTCATAGAATCATGGAATCATAGAGTTGGAAGAGACCACAAGGGCCATCGAGTCCAACCCCCTGCCAAGCAGGAAACACCATCAGAGCACTCCTGACATGGTTGTCCAGCCTCTGCTTAAAGACCTCCAAAGAAGGAGACTCCACCACACTCCTTGGCAGCAAATTCCACTGTCGAACAGCTCTTACTGTCAGGAAGTTCTTCCTAATGTTTAGGTGGAATCTTCTTTCCTGTAGTTTGGATCCATTGCTCCATGTCCGCTTCTCTGGAGCAGCAGAAAACAACCTTTCTCCCTCCTCTATGTGACATCCTTTTATATATTTGAACATGGCTATCATATCACCCCTTAACCTCCTCTTCTCCAGGCTAAACATGCCCAGCTCCCTTAGCCGTTCCTCATAAGGCATCGTTTCCAGGCCTTTGACCATTTTGGTTGCCCTCCTCTGGACACGTTAAAAGGGTGACTCATAAAGTCACCCTTTTTGCTTTAGCGGCCAGAAAGAAGACCCTGGGCAATATAGCAGAGAACTGTAAGGGAGACGCAGAGATCTAAATAGAGACTATTATTTGTGACATGACACCCCTATTGCTTGTGTTAATTTTTTATTCAGATTTGTCATGGCCAGTGGCTAGCACAATAAAATTATTTGGATTGGATTGGATCAATGAAGTTTTCGAAATTTGGGGCAAAGCTGTCATTAGCAATCATGAGGACTAGCCTCATTCAATTGTGTCTGAAAAACAGCTGCAGACAATCCCCCAAAGATCCTCTGTGCCTTTTTTGTGCACTTCAGGGGGAGTAGAGGTTGTTAGCTCAACACACCCCTTTGCACTTGCACAGACATTAGCACCATTGAAGTTAGCAGGGAATCCACTGGAGAAAGGAGACTTCTGTGTCCACAGAATCTGCAAATCACCATATCGCCAGTTCTACATATATCTGTGCTGCCTAACAAACAGGTTTGCGCCAACAGAAAGCTGTAAAAGGAAAGGAAGTTATCTGTCCCCAAAACGCACTTGCCATAGGTAAAGGTAAAGGGACCCCTGACCATTAGGTCCAGTCGTGACCGACTCTGGGGTTGCAGCACTCATCTCGCTTTATTGGCCTAGGGAGCCAGCGTACAGCTTCCGGGTCATGTGGCCAGCATGACTAAGCCGCTTCTGGCGAACCAGAGCAGCGCGCGGAAATGCTGTTTACCTTCCCGCCAAAGCGGTACCTATTTACCTACTTGCACTTTGATGTGCTTTCGAATTGCTAGGTTGGCAGGAGCAGGGACCAAGCAATGGGAGCTCACCCCGTTGTGGGGATTCGAACCGCCGACTGCCTGATCGGCAAGTCCTAGGCTCTGTGGTTTAACCCACAGCGCCACCCGCGTCCCGCGCTTGCCATATCTTCTTCATATTAATCAGATCTTTGCTTCAGAATATAATTAGATCGCGGGAGCGGTGGATTTCCAAGCACATTGTTTCTGCCAGAAAAAAGAGGCATCAAAATTTGGAATAACGATAACCCACTAGAATGCTTTTCAGCTGCAATCCTGTACACTGACATGGGAGTAGGTTCCATTGGACCCATCAGGACTTACTTCGAAGTAGATCTGTTAGCTGATAATACAGGATGGATCTTTGCAGTGTGGTCCTCTGTCTGTCCGTCCGTCCGTCTGTCTCTCTCTCTCCCCCCTCTCTTGTTCACTCTCTCTGCTTTTTCCATTTAATAGTGAGGCAAGTGGCCAACAATTTCCAGAAGGCCCATTCAGCCGACTCTCACCACTGCTCCACATGAAGTCAGCTCCAGAATCGTCATTCTTTCCATGCAATCCACTCCATGGTTCACAAATTTGTGGTTGGTTATTTTACATCAGCTTCAGGCATGCAGACGGGAAGTGTGTCACAGTGGGAAAGAGGTGTTTTTGGAGGGGGGAGAGTGAATCAAGTAAATGAACATTATTTTTAAAAGGGAAAAGAAAGAAAAACTTTCCCAAGGTGAACAGTCCCAACTGGCTAACTTTAAGAAGTGGAGGAGCATGGCTGCAATCTCCCCTCTGGAGAAATCGTAGTTTGGCTTCCCACGTTCTGTGAACCAGACCAGTGTCTCAGATTACAGCCCAGCTGCTTTGCTCTATAGAACCCAATAGCAGCCACTGATAACAGAGCTATCTTCCATAGAATTGTACAGTTGGATGGCATGTCTCCTCCAGCTCAATGCAGGATGCAATTGCACAGCCAGCCTCTGCTTGAAAGAAGACCCCCAACACACACCCAAGAGGATTTGTTCTGTTGTAAAGCATCTCTTAACTTTTCCTAATGTTTAACCAGAATCTGCTACCTTGCCATTGCCATCCATTGATTCACCTAGTCCCATTCTGCACCTGTATTGGAATTGCTTTTAAGACTTTTGTTGTTGCTTTTGTTTCACTGCTTGTTGTTTGCTGTCCTGGGCCTCTTTGGGTAGGGTAAGGTATAAATGTAAATTCTAAAATTATATATATAATTTATACTTTTCAGATATATATACATTTCACTCATTTTACATTCATGTTGACATTTGAAAACTTGACTTCCTTCCCCCTCTTACTGTGGTTCCTTGAATTTATTTTTACTATCTTCTGCATATCCAAATTAACTTAACTTCCTCATTTCTCTCTCTCTCTCTCTCTCTCTCTCTCTCTCTCTCTCTCTCACACACACACACACACACACTTATATAGCTGCAGGTTATTACAATAATCCTTCCAGTGTTTTTATCTGTTTACAATTTATCTGTAGATATTCAATAAACCATTTCCATTCTTTTATTTAAAAAGTTTGTTATCTTGATTCCTTATTCTTCCAGTGAGTTTTGATATTTCTGCATATTCCATAAGTTTTTGTATCCATTTTTCCTTTGCTGGGACTTCTTCTTCTTTCCATTTTTGGGCAAGTAACATTCTTGCCGCTATTTCTATACAAATTAGGTAGTTCTATCCCTATAATCCCCAGTAGAAAAGCTTCTGGGGTTTTTACAAACGTTATTTTAAACATCCTTTTCATTTCATTATATATCATTTCCCAGTAATAAATTGAAACAAACAAACAAACAAACTGGTTCTGCTTCTGCCCTCTGGAGCATCTAAGCTGTCTTCCGCTGTTTCTGCCCTTAGCTCTGTTCTTTTGCTATGAGTGCAGTGCTAAGAATGGGAGGGAATGTTACGTATACAAAATGCATCACATCTCAAGGGTCCAGGAAGCAGATCTCTGTTCTATTGACAGTTCTTGGAAGTTGTTGCCCTGTGAGCTTTTACATGACACTCTAGTAATCATAGCGCTGCAGATTTTCTAATGAGGAGGAAGATGAAATATCTGATATGTAAATGATTAATATGAAATTCTGGGATGCTCCTAAAACCCAGCATGTTTTTGCCTAGTAATGTGCAACCGTTCTACCCTCCATAATTTTTCTGAAGAGTTTTAAAGAGGAAACGATCCAGCGTTGAATTTAAGCCCTTTGAAGTCTTTCATATTAAATCCCTTGCTCATTTTTTCCTGCTTAGTATTCACAGTGGTTTGGGGGCTGTTTTCAGGAGACCAGTGGCAGATTTTAAATCCATTAATCACTTTTGGACAGACTGAGAAGAAGGCTAAGGAGAGATCATGGCAAGGATTACTTGCTCATCAACAAGATGGTTTGGGTCCCTGGAGGTGAATTAGAAGCATTGCATAGCTCCAAAATCTGTTTCGCTGCTAGGGCTCACTCCCAGAAACTGTAAAGTAGGATTAGGGGGTATGTTGATGGGTATCAGCAGAATGAATGAAGGAGCATTTCCACAGCAGTCGTGAGAGAGAGTCTGGTGCACTGTAGCAGACCTGAAGGAGCATCTCCACTTCCATCATTCAGCCTAGACATAGAGATCCATCTCCAAGGGCCTTCTGGCAGTTCTCTCACTGTGAGAAGTGAAGTTAGAGGGAATCAGGCAGAGGGCCTTCTCGGTAGTGGCACCCTCCCAGGAGATATCAAGAAGATAAGTAACAATACAACCTTTGGAAGACATCTGAAGGCAACCCTGTATAGAGATTTTTTAAAATGTTTTATTATGTTTCTGTACATAAACTGACTGGCTGAGGGAACCCAGCCAGATGTGTGGGCTACAACTTCTTCTTCTTCTTCTTCTTCTTCTTCTTCTTCTTCTTCTTCTTCTTCTTCTTCTTCTTCTTTTTTTTATTATTATTATTATTATTACATGGTGTGCATACTAAGTGCACTGCCATCTGGTCACATTCCCCAGATCTCGCAGAATCAACTTCAGCAGATTGGGACAAAAGGAAAATGAATGTGTGCATAGCATGGAAAGGATGATTGTCCACTTTTAAGTCCTTCTAGCAACAGTCCTCTGTATTTCACTGCTAAGCTGTGGCTAGTTTGATTAAAGACTATGTAAACCCGTGAGACAACCGTCAGATGATGGGAATGCATATGAAAATGTGGCCACGAGAACAGACTATAACTGAGCGAGTGCCGGCCTAAACCTCCCTTCTGGTGGCATTTCTGAACAACCCGTTCCTTGAGCAGCCATTCCGATTTGTTTGCAGGAAGGTTAGATGATGGGTAAAAGCCAGTGTTGTCACACACTTCATGGAACATTTCCCCATTACTTTCCTTACTGCCCAAATAAAAAGTGGTATTTCGGGGAAGTGGCCTTGATGCTGTACAAGACTTTCCAATAAACGGTCACTTCCCACCCTGAATCTTCAGTATGTGATTGAAAATAATGTCGGTCTGGATTCACCCTTGGTTGACGTTGACCTGCTCTTCTTTCCCTCCCTCGCTCCCTCCCTCCCTCCCTGTTTTGTTTTTTCCTGTTTGCATTTATTTATAGTTCCAAACAGTTGCTGCACTGGCTATTGCTCAGCACTGTGTCCCCATCTGTTCTGGAGTCTTTGCTTCAGGGTCTGGAAGAGGAAGGTAAGCTTCACCTATTTCCTTACAGCGAGTTGTGTTGGTTGCTAGACATGGAAATAGACGTGAGATTAAGCTAGTGATTTGTGGCTTCTGATGCAACAGCGTTACTAACAGTGTTAGTAACGCTGTTGCATCAGAAGCCACCAACGCTGTTAGTAGGGACATACTAGGGATGTGAGTGGCACTGTGGTCTAAACCACTGAGTCTCTTGGGCCTGCTGATTGTAAGGTTGGCAGTTCGAATCCATGCAATGGAGTGAACTCCTTCTGCTTTTACATTCAGGTAGGTAGCCGTGTTGGTCTGACAAAGTCGAAATAAATTTTAAAAAATTAAAAAATTGTCCAGTAGCACCTTAGAGACCAACTGAGTTTGTTCTGGGTGTAAGCTTTTGTGTGCATGCACACTCCTTCAGATACACTGAAACGGAAGTCACCAGACCCTTATATATAATGGGAGGGTGGGGTGAGGTCTTTCTCAGAAGGGTAGTGGGAGGTGGGTGATTGACTCAATGGGTATGGTAAACCTGTTGACAACTGTTAGTGACTGCAGTTAGTTCTACAGGAAAAAGCATGCAGATGACCAAAAATAGCTTTAGCATGTGTAATGAGACAAGAATCCAACATCTCTATTCAGACCTGTCTGTAGAGTTGGAACAGATGCGGCTGTAATGTAGGGCCTGGCTATATACAATTGATTGCTGCTTTGTCCCAGCTCCTGCCAACTTAGCAGTTCAAAAACATACCAGCACAAGTAGATAAATAGGTACTACTGTGGCGGGAAGTTCATGAACTCTGGTACTCGTCACAGTGTTCCATATGCCAGAAACAGTTTAGTCACACTGGCCACATGACCTGGAGATGTCTGTGGACAATCGCCGGCTCTCTTGGCCTGAAAGCCTCCCATAGTCAAATTAAACTGGGCTTAACCAGTTGACCTTACTTACGTATCCTTTCAGCAAAGAGAAAACTCTTTCCCTATTTGGTTCTCATATGGAAGAGGGTTGTGGATGTGTGTATAGTCTTTCCTAGTCAAACCATTTCCCCTCCAAAACACAGTGTATTATCTTCCCTTGCTTCTCAGTTTTCAGTCAGTTATTTTCTTGCCCGAGCCATCAGTAGTTCTACAACAGAAGGATGAAATATGGGCACTTCCAGAGATGTGCAATACTGTTACATAAGATGCTCCCTTCTTTTCATTGGGTGTTGTTTCCTTTTCCAGCTCAATGCCGATATTTAAAATCTGAGCAGTTCCTCTTCCTGTAACTGAGCTTTCTTCCCTTGCACCCAGCGCCAGGGTTGAATGGCACCCAACGGCAAGAGGAAGAGGACTTACAGAACTTGTTGGACAAGTTCAACAGGGAAACCAGCAGGTGAGAGGTCAACAGCACAACTATGTCCCAAGACCATAATTACTGGGATTGTTGGGAATAGTCACATATGAGGACGTGAGTCAGGTGAGCCATTCAAACTCATGCGTCACTTCCCATGAGTCCAGCTAAGCTTGAGTTGATATTGGTTTTCCTTGTTCAACTTCTGCATCCAGTCACCCGGGACAGCCACCAACCATGCAACACAGTCTTAACGTCAATGTGGAAGGTAAGGCAGACTTCCTGGCATGGGACAGGCAATAAAAAGGGGGCACCATGTGTGCCTATTGAATCTCCATCAGATTCTCAGGATCCAATGCACAACAAACAATGTCATGTACAAAGACAAATGTTTCTTGCCTTCCATTTTTTATTCAGTATTTACAGAGAGAGGCTATAGAACCCAGCCTCTTGGATAATGGAGTTGTCCTATCCACCCTACCCCCATCTCTCCCACTTCCTCATTCATCATTCTCATTGTCTCTCCTATGGGTGCTGCTAAGTGCCCTCTGCCTTTGAGCTCTTTGCTCTCCTACTTTCAAGGCTCGCCAGGTTCTGGGTGAGAGGGGGAGTCTGGAATGCTTTCTAAAGACACTGTGTCCATCAGCCGTCACCCGCCTAGTGCTTCTTCCTCCTCCTCCTCTCCAAAACAGCTGGAGACCCAAGTTTGGGAAACCCTGGTTTATTGTTTATAATCACAAAAACTATGTTATATATTGTGACTGGATTTTGGTGTGTGTGTGTGTGTGTGTGTGTGTACACACACAAACATGGTTTAACGATGGAAAGGCATTATGCAAATAAATGGTGATGGTTAAATGTAGGGGGGTTCAGGATTGGTTCTAAACTGTACACACAAGAATTAGTACCATGATAAGGGATGATGGGAATTATGGTACCATGAACACAGTTCCCTCCAGATGTTGCTGGAATACAACCATAATAATCATAATCATAATATACCCCACCCATCTGACTGGGTTGTCCCAGCCACTCTGAACAGCTTTTGACATCATAAAAACACAACCAAAAATCAAACATTAAAAACTTCCTGAAATAGGGCTGCCTTCAGATGTCTTCTAAAGGTGATATAGTTACTCATCTCCTTGACGGAAGGACATTACACAGGGCGGGTGCCACTACCGAGACGACCCTCTGCTTGGTTCCCTGTAGCTTCACTTCTCACAGTGAGGGAAGCACCAGAAGGCCCTTGGAGCTGGATCTCAGTGTCCAAGCTGGATGATGAGGATGGAGACACTATTTTAGGTATACGGGGCCTAACCCTGTATATCATCCTTAGCCACAAGCTCTACTGGCTGGGACTGATGGGAGTTATAGCCCAACATCTGGAGGGCACTGTAGCATAGCAACATCTGGGGCACCACAGAGCCTCCACCTCTGCTCCAAAGTCTCATTTTTGTATGCTCTACAGTGCAGTTGTGTCCGCTGTGGCATGCTTTTGCTGTTCCTGTTTGTGATTTTGACATTACATTTGTTATGTGATGCACACATTTCAATACAGTTGTGTTCACTGCCCCTTGAGAGCCTCTTGGCTGGGATAAAAATCTTAAGAATATATCTTAGGTTCTTCTCTCTCTTTTTCAATATATTGCAGACACACAAAAAAAGGTTCATTAAACTCCTGCTGCAAAGGTATTGCTTTGTTCTCCTACAACATAATCTTATGCATGACTCTGAAGTTGGTCCCACTGTGTGTAACAAAATGAAAAAATTCCTTCCGGTAGTAACTTAGAGACCAACTAAGTTTGTTATTGGTATGAGCTTTCGTGTGCATGCACACTTCTTCAGATACACTGAAACAGAAGTCACCAGGCCCTTATATATAGTGAGAGGGTGGGGTGGGGTATTACTCAGAAGGGTGGTGGGAATGGGTGATTGGCTGATAGGTGTGGTAAACCTGTTGACGACTGTTAACGACTGTAATTAGTCCTACAGGAAAAAGCATGGGATAGTATGCAGATGATCAAAAATAGCTTTAGCATGTGTGATGAGACAAGAATCCAATATCTCTATTCAGACCAGGTCTCTCCATAGTTTTCAGTTTAGTAAGAAGTTGTAATTCAGCAACTTCTCTTTCCAATCTGTTTCTGAAATTCTTTTGTAATAAGACAGGTACTTTGAGATCTTGTACAGAATGTCCTGGGAGACTGACGTGTTCTCCTACTGGTTTCTGTGTCTTGTGATTCCTGATATCAGATTTAGGTCCATTTATCCTTTGGCGTAGGGTTTGGCCTGTTTGTGCAATATGGATAAATGGGCATAAATCTGATATCAGGAATCACAAGACGCAGAAAGCAGTAGGAGAACACTTCAGTCTCCCAGGACATTCTGTACAAGATCTCAAAGTACCTGTCTTATCACCCCTCCCCCTCACTATATTTAAGGGTCTGGTGACTTCTGTTTCAGTGTATCTGAAGAAGTGTGCATGCACACGAAAGTTCATACCAATAACAAGCTTAGTTGGTCTCTAAGGTGCTCGGTCCCTGCTCCTGTCAACCTAGCAGTTCAAAAGCATGTCAAAGTGCAAGTAGATAAATAGGTACCACTCCAGCGGGAAGGTAAACGGCATTTCCGTGCGCTGCTCTGGTTTTCCAGAAGTGGCTTAGTCATGCTGGCCACATGAGCCGGAAGCTGTACACCAGCTCCCTCGGCCAATAAAGCGAGATGAGTGCCGCAACCCCAGAGTCGGCCACGACTGGACCTAATGGTCAGGGGTCCTTTACCTTTAAGGTGCTACTGGAAGGAATTTTTTTATTTTGTTTTGACTACGGCAGACCAACACGGCTACCTACCTGTGACCACTGTATACATATATACATACTATATACTGCTTGTAGCCTTGTTCTCTCCCAGTTTGTTGTATATAGAACTCTTTCCTTTCTGATCTTCCTTTCTCACTGATTCAGGTCTCTTTCAGCTAGCCTCAATTCTGCCACCTGTTCAGTTTTGCCCGCAGTTCTCCTCCCTTTTTACACGCCCAGCACTGCCTCTCGCATTTCCATATCTCATGATCTCGCATGCCAGCTCCCCTGCCATTTCATCCCATCAATGGCTTCAGTCTTCTTTCCCTCATTTGCTCCCGCAAGGTTATCATTCAACCTTGTGAAAGTGACTTTTTCCCCTTAAAGAAAGTTAGAAGAAATCCATTAGATTGCCTCGTCTAGAATACACCCAAAGGGCTCTTGAACTATTCTGGGCAGCGTAATGCAGTCTTTGGAGAGCTTCCAAAATGTCATAAGACTTCAGCAAAACCAAGGAATGAAGTGGCCGCATTCAGTTATGACCCGGGAAAAATCAAGTATCTTTTCATGTGATGGTTCTCGGACTTACAGGAGTATCAAGAGTTGTAACTCTGCAACGGCTGGTGCTAAGTGCCCTGAAAAAGATATCACTGATTCGCTGTCATCACTGATTCGCTGGCATGATTAGCATCGATCAGGATCAGGCCTCTAACACCTGCTTAGAACACAAACAATGGTAATCATTGCTAACACACAGCTGCTTCCATGTATCTCAAAAGGCTAACATCAATGCCATTTCCATTAGACAGTGATCTTTAAAGCACTCTCTGACCAGAAAAGGTCATGGAAGTAGATGGGGCTTGAACCAGGAGAACAGCACTGAGATCTGAAGATGAAGGCAACCAGCCTCTTTGTTGTTGTTGTTTAGTGGTTTAGTCGTGTCCGAATCTTCATGACCCCATGGACCAGAACACGCCAGGCACTCCTGTCTTCCACTGCCTCCTGCAGTTTGGTCCAACTCACGTTGGTAGGTTCGAGAACACTGTCCAACCATCTCGTCCTCTGTCATCACTTTCTCCTAGCACCCTCCATCTTTCCCAACATCAGGGTCTTTTCCAGGGAGTCTTCTCTTCTCATGAGGTGGCCAAAGTCTTGGAGCCTCAGCTTCACAATCTGTCCTTCCAGTGAGCACTCAGGGCTGATTTCCTTCAGAATGGATAGGTTTGAGCTTCTTGCAGTCCATGGGACTCTCAAGAGTCTCCTCCAGCACCATTCTTTGGCGATCAGCCTTCTTTATGGTCCAGCTCTCACTTTCATACATCACTACTGGGAAAACCATAGCTTTAACTATACGGACCTTTGTCGGCAAGACGATGTCTCTGCTTTTTAAGATGCTGTCTAGGTTTGTCATCGCTTTTCTCCTAGCATCTAATTATATAAAGAGGATTGACCTCCTACAGAGCTGTTTACAAATGCATCTTTGGCAGCCTCTGCGCACAACCCTAGTGGTGTGTTATCAGTACAACAGGAGTGCTTTGCATCAAGAGATATATATATCTCTTTCAGATAAGGCACATTAGTGAAGATCAATTAATTATGCTACTCCACATTCAATCTGCGGCTCTGATAGGCTTATATACAGACACACTTGGGTTTGCTTTCCCTTCCCCCAGGGAGCTTTCATAGAAATACAAGAAATATTGATGACTCAGAGGAAAAAAACCCTGCCAAATACTAACTTTCAGAATTGGGCTGATCACAGGTCAGGAGAGTCCTTTCTGTTGGGAATAATTCAGACAGAAATTCCCAAGTGTCCAAAAAGGTTATTTATGCATGCTACTACTGCGGCCCGTGTTTCGTTAGCTCCCAAATGGAAAACGAGCAAGGTCCCAACCAAAGAAGAATGTCAACTGAAGTTGACAGAATATGCACAACTCGCAGACTTAACAGATAGAATAAGAGAACAAGAATGACAAACGTTTAAAGAAGATTGGAAAACGTTTATTGAATATGTGGGAAATAATTGTATACAGCTGAAAATGCTGGCAGGGTTTAAGATAAATTCAGCAGTTTAAATAAGTTTTGATGGATGCAATAATGGAATACGGAATGGTATTGTTTTTGTAAAATATGCAGGGCTTTATGATATGTAAAATGAGTCACGGAAAGAAAAGAAGGGAAGTCATTGATATCTTAAGGATGTAAAATGAGTATTTTCAATTGTAAGAAAGAATGTTTAATAAAAATTATATATGAAAGGGAACAGGAACAGGAAAGGGAAATATTTGCTTATTGAACTAGCAACTGCTTTCCTGGGCAGGTGTAAAGAATTATCATTAGGCCAGTTGAAGAGCTTGGGCCTTTGCACTTAAGATGGCAAATACAGTGGTACCTCGGGTTACATACGCTTCAGGTTACATACGCTTCAGGTTACAGACTCCGCTAACCCAGAAATAGTACCTCGGGTTAAGAACTTTGCTTCAGGATGAGAACAGAAATTGTGCCGTGGCGGTGCGGCGGTAGCGGGAGGTCCCATTAGCTAAAGTGCTGCTTCAGGTTAAGAACAGTTTCAGGTTAAGAACGGACCTCCGGGACGAATTAAGTACCTAACCCAAGGTACCACTGTACCATTCAGCTCCCTGTAGAACTTGAAACCCAGTAGGCGTTTGCCACAGCAAATGGTTCCCTTGGACTAGATCAGTGTTTCCCTAACTTAGCTAGCAAAACCAGTGGTCAGCGATGATGGGAATTGTAGTCCCAAAACAACTGGGGACTCAAGTTTGGAAAACCCTGCGGCAGAGCAATTTTTTAGCTGAATGCCGTACACATACAACACTCTGCAAGAGAAAAGCAGCCGCCAGATGTGTCGATCAGCTGTTACTTACATTCACTTAACAAGGAACGGTTGAAAGGGTATCCAAGCAGTGAGTAGCGCACCAGACCAGGATAAACACGGAGGACAAAGCTAGTCACTTCGAAAATGGAAAGGAGAATGAGTCATATTTGCCTGGACGTGCAAATCCTCTTAACAGCCCTATCTCTTGAGTAGAGACTCTGGACCCAGCCAGATGTTGGAATGGAGCTGGCAGCCAACACTTCAAAACACGAGGGACGTCTCTTGTAAAAGCCAGTTGAAGTAGCGAGTGGGTTTTTCTGAGAAGCTCACAAAACAGTATTTTCCTAGCAGCATCGAAAGACAGTTGAATTGTTTGTTTGCAGTGCGGGCTGCCGAGAGTCACAAAACACCGTCAGAAGTCCTATCCACAGCCTCTGTGCAACATTCAGTGGACTTTGTTGTTGTTGTTTAGCCGTTTAGTCGTGTCCGACCCTTTGTGACCCCACGGACCAGAGCACGCCAGGTACTCCTGTCTTCCACTGCCTCCTGCAGTTTGGTCCAACTCATCTTCGAGAACACTGTCCAACCATCTCGTCCTCTGTCGTCCCCTTCTCCTTGTGCCCTCAATCTTTCCCAACATCAGGGTCTTTTCCAGGGAGTCTTCTCTTCTCATGAGGTGGCCAAAGTATTGGAGCCTCAGCTTCATGATCTGTCCTTCCAGTGAGCACTCAGGGCTGATTTCTTTGATCTTCTTGCAGTCCATGGGACTCTCAAGAGTCTCCTCCGAATTCTTCGGCGATCAGCCTTCTTTATGGTCCAGCTCTCACTTCCATACATCACTACTGGGAAAACCATAGCTTTAATTCTATGGACCTTTGTTGGCAAGGGGATGTCTCTGCTTTTTAAGATGCTGTCTAGCAGAGTTCATTGCATTAAGCAGGGACATTTGTGATGTCGTGGCTATCAATAATGTTCTTCACCTGGGGGATATAGGCTGGCATTTCCCGCCACAATAATGCAATGCTCTACCAGTCAGCATGACGCTCTTCGAGGACCGATTCCCATTTTCGTATTGTAACTTGTAATCAACTATGCTGTCCAGCTAGGGTGGTTTTTTCTGCGTGCCACAGTGTAGCTTTACCATATGGATAGAATTGTTTGTTTGCTTATTTCTTTATTAATTGCATCAACATCCCACCTTTTTTCTCTCTTAAGGAGCTCAAAGTAGCAGGCACGGTTCTCCCCCTCCTCATTTAACCCTCACAACAACCCTGTGAGGTTTACCTTAAAGGTAAAGGACCCTGTGAGGTAGGTTAGGCTGAGAGCGACTGGCCCAAGGTCACTCAGAGAGCTTTATGGCCAAGCGGGAATTTGAACTCTGGTCTCCCAGGTCTGAGTCCAACGCTGTAACCACTACCCCACACTGTCTCTCATGCTCTCTATTTCCCCTTTAAACTATTGCCTTGGGGTAATAGTACACATTATGCAGGTGAGCATTTTAAACACGCATCTTCTGGTTCATATGAATGCAGGGACAGAAGTGACAGTCGCAGTGAGAGGTACTAAATTCTCCCCATGCCTTCATATTCTCCCCTACAAATTCTTTGGGGTTTTGTTTTTTGCTGTAGCTGTTTGTTTGCTACTTCTCCCAGAGCTTTGCTGTGACAAATAATAATAACATTTTTTAATTTATTTTTTGCAAAGCTGGGGAGTCTTTCCTTGGGAGAATTGGCAGGTGGGAACAGCGTTTAGTACAGGGCATGGTGCATCTGTCAAGGCTGTTTTCTCTCCATTTCTCCTTTTCCCAATCTTAAATTCAGTTCTCCACATTTCAGCTTGTGGGTTTGTTTTGTTTTTAAAAGAAGTCCTTGTGAAAACGTCTCAGCATTTTAGTATGACTTTCTCCTAATATACCCCTAAAAGGGAAAGGGAAAGGACCCCTGACAGTTAAGTCCAGTCACAAACGACCCTGGGGTTGTGGCGCTCATCTCGCTTTACAGGCCGAGGGAGCCGGTGTTTGTCTGCTCCACAGAGAGTTTTTCCAGGTCATGTGACCACATGACCTAAGCTGCTTCTGGCAAAACCAGAGCAGTGCACAGAAACACCGTTTACCTTCCCGCCAAAGCGGTGCCTATTTATCGACTTGCACTTTGACGTGCTTTCGAACTGCTAGGTTGGTAGGAGCAGGGACCGAGCAATGGGAGCTCACCCCGTCGCGGGGATTCAAACCGCCAACCTTCCAATCGGCAAGCCCTAGACTCAGTGGTTTACATCACAGTGCCACCCGTGTCCCTAGATATACCCCTATATGTATGCAATTTTGTCATATACATTTCCCCCAAATATAATACATATTGGAATCTACTTTACACCCATTTGCATGCCATTTTCACTATATTTTGAGCACACTTTAAAGCAGCATACACATTTTTTTTTTGTACACCTTAGTTGGCTGGAGAAGTGCATTGCAAAATTCAGAAACATTTGAAGGTTGGCTGAATGGTTTTGCTTCCATTCATTTTGTTTTGGACAGCATGAATTAGGAAGGTCTACCTTAAAGTGTGGACTGCATTTCTCCCCAGTCCCTTCTTGCTCCTGCAAATGAGAACCCTCCCTTTGCCCCCATAACATCTAGTTCCACCTTTAAGTAATAAAACACAGCTGCGAATCATTCATTTCAGAGCGCCTAGGCCAGAAACATCATGTAATTATTTATCAGAAGGTAGTTTGTCAGAACTAATGTTGTTGCCCTCTGGTCCTCAGTCATTAAAAAATGGAGACCCTCCAAGTTCCCCTATTTTTCAGGGACAGTCCCAGATTTGCAGAAGCTCTCCCGTTTTCTGATTTGATCCCAGAATGTCTCGCTTTTCCTTAGGACATCCCTATTTTCACTGGATAAAGATTGACGGGTATGGTTGGACGTCCCTATTTTCATCGGAGAAATGTTGGAGGGTATGCAAATATTGTGTGCAACCTTTGTATATTCTGTGCGCATGAGACCTGCTCGGTATTCTACCATGGAGAATATCCATCTGACTGCAAGCCAAATACCAAATTGCTCATCTGGCCAACAATGACAAGATGTCATGACAGCCACATGGAAGAGGGTTGTTTTCTCCTGCTCTAGAGGATAGAACTCGAACCAACGGCCTCAAGTTACAAGAAAGGATATTCCGACTGAACATCAGGAAAAACTTCCTGACAGTAAGAGCTGTTTGACAGTGGAACCACCCTTGGAAGGTCTCCCTTGGAAGGTGGTGGACTCTCTTTCCTTGGAGGTTCTTAAGCAGAGGTTGGAAGGCCAGCTGTCATGGATGCTTTAGCTGGGATTCCTGCGTTTTAGGTGGTTGGACTAGATTATTGTTGGGTCCCTTCCAATTCTATGATCTGGTGGGTCACAGCTTAGCCACTCCTGCCATAATCCCAGGCAAGCTGACATTCAAGCACATGAACATCTGGAAAGAGTTATCAAAATTCCATTCACGTTCTCTGACTTGGAGAAAGAAAAAAAATAAAGATAAACTATTTCTAATACAAATGAGCTAAAGCCCTGTCCAGAAAGAACACAAAATTATCCTGTCTGGCCCTGTCCTGTGGCTCTCTCTTATTTTTACAAGTATGGCAAACACAGTATTTACACAGCTGAAGAAATGTACACACTGCCATATGGAAATTGAAATGCAGGCCTGTCATCAGCACCCGGTTCTGTTAGGCAGCTGCCAGGGCTATGATGAGCCCTATTGGCACAAATGCATCCCAAGCTTCTGGGTGTGGGAAACCAGCATTTGAAATTCCCACAATGCCCTGAAGGGATGCTATGTCAGGCACTCCAGGGCATTGTGGGAAATTCAAAATGGCAGCTTCCTGGACCCAGCCACCGGGTAAGCCTGTAGCATGAGGGCCCACTAAAATAAGGGGCCCCACCAGATAGCATGTTGTTGGTGACGTCAAGCCAGGACTCTTTAAGAGCAGCTACGTCTCCATTTGATCAGTAATAATAATAATAATAATTTATTAATTATACCCCGCCCATCTGGCTGGGTTTCCACAGCCACTCTGGGTGGCTTCCAATTGAATATTAAAAACAATACAGCATTAGACATTAAAAACTTCGCTAAAGAGGGCTGCCTTCAGTTGTCTTTTAAAAGTAAAATAGTTGTTTATTGCTTTGACATCTGCTGGGAGGGCGTTCCACAGGGCAGGCACCACCAGATAGCATCAAATGCTGTGACTGTTTGATGAAATAATTCTGTGGATGCATCTGGCACTAACAGAAGATACAGCTGCCCAAATTTCTCCCTTGCAGTGGTGTAACATGGGTTGCTGGCACCCTGGGCCACGTGGAGGGGGGGAATTGACACAGTATGCATATGCATTCAACTGCCTAACAGTGTCTGCACGACCCAGGAGGTTGCAGTCACAAAGAAAAGATAAGAAGAGTTGTTGCGTTGTCTGGAGAGGTCACTTTCTGGTTCACATGGAGAAACCATTTTCAGCAGACCCCAGCGCCGGAAGCATGCAGCTGTACTGAAGCAGCACCAGGTGTTGAAATTTTGCACCCCTAAGAATTCTGTGCCCGGGGCAACTGCTACGCCACTGCTTCCATGTATGCTAGAAGGAACAGGATGCAACACAGCTGTGGTCCCAGTCAGTGTAAAGCAAGACTGGGGAACCTGAGACTGTCCTTTTGTTCTTGGATTCCAACTCCCATCAGACTCAACCAGCATGGCCAATGGTCAAGAATGATGGGAATCAGAGTTTGGCCACATCCGGAGGACCATGGGTTCCCCAGCTCTGGTGTAAACTATACTGAGAGAGCTGGACAAATAGTCTGACTTAGGTGGAGAGCCAGTGTGGTGTAGTGGTTAAGAGCGGTAGACTCGTAATCTGGTGAACCGGGTTCGCTTCCCCGCTCCTCCACATGCAGCTGCTGGGCTACCTTGGGCTAGTCACACTTCTCTGAAGTCTCTCAGCCCCACTCACCTCACAGAGTGTTTGTTGTGGGGGAGGAAGGGAAAGGAGAATGTTAGCCGCTTTGAGACTCCTTAGGGTAGTGATAAAGCAGGATATCAAATCCAAACTCTTCTTCTTCTTCCTACATTCCCCTTAAAGCCTGAACATGTTTCTAATCATATGTATTTCTTTGTCGTGCTTTTCATCTCTAAAGGCTGTGAATAGCTGCCAGTCCCCCCCCCCCAATGTACGCATAGACTTTTGGCTGCTCACAAATATCCGTACAATAACAGCAAGCTTACTCGTTGACATTGTGTACCCACCTTTCCGATGCTGTTCCCCAACAGGTGGTTTGTTTTTGTTTGTGAGGCGGAAGAGAGAAAGTGAGCACAATAAACTTAGCTTTGAAAAAGAAAACCCGACAAAACTTTCCCCACCAACACATAGCACTAACAAAATATCACCTCAGCCTACTCTGTGTCTTTCCTTGTGTGGATCCAACACAACATCAACACCTTGGTTCATCTTGCAAGAACGTGAGAAAAAGAGAGGAGGGGCATCTTTCCCACACACAGAACGATACCAATAATTTAGGAGCTTTCACCACTGAACTAAGTTTTCCTGCCGTGCAACTTTTTCTGAATGCTGTATGAGAAAGCACATGCATCGGACCTTTGGAGGTTTTGTAAGTAAACCAAACATGCGGTCTTTTTCTATGCTAAGGGAAGAGGGGAGTTTTGGTACTCCCGTGGGCATATTTTAAAGATCTAACAGCCTAGATTTCCATGCTTTGCTTTGTTGCATGTTTTGTGATTTTAAATCTCTGCCAGGAGATTTTAAATATCAACAAAGGGTGTGTGCCCCAAACCTGGATCTAGGTCTCCAGAGAATTCTCCTTTTAGACCTATTTTTTTCCTTGCATCAACAGGGATGGGGAAGCTGAAGCCCTTCAGATGTTGCTGTGCACCAACTCCCATCAATCCCAGCCAGCATAGCCAACAGTCAAGGCAACATCATCAAAACACATTTGGAGGGTCACAGTCTCCCCATCCCTGTTCTTGGCTTGGTGCACCTACACCTTAGGTATAATTGGATCACACTGTTTTGATGCAGGGCTTCAGCCCAAATTACCGTATTTTTCGCTCTATAAGACGCACCAGACCACAAGACGCACCTAGTTTTTGGAGGAGGAAAACAAGAAAAAAATATTCTGAATCTCAGAAGCCAGAACAGCAAGAGGGATCGCTGAGCAGTGAAAGCAGCAATCTCTCTTGCTGTTCTGGCTTCTGTGATAGCTGCGTAGCCTGCATTCACTCCATAAGACGCACACACATTTCCCCTTACTTTTTAGGAGCGAAAAAGTGAGTCTTATAGAGCAAAAAATACGGTACCTACCCTTGAAGAAGGCTGCCCATGGGTAAATGGCTGCTCTGGACTCCCCTCCTTCCAAATCAGGGGTCACACATTCAGAACACCAACTCTTTTAGAAAATACAAGAAGCTGAGCACCTCTTAGAGCAGCTAATTCTTATGCTCCCACTGGAAACATTTTCAGGCTTAAGAGCGAAGCATGCCTCCAATTTTATTGCAGGAAGCAGGGAAATGCATACTTCTGGTATCAGAGGTTTGTAGAGGTGACACTGAAATATGGTATGTGTGACCACTTTGCAGATATAATCAAAACAACAACAATGTAGATCCACATTGCTAAAGGCAACGTTCTTTGGAGCAGATCAAGCAAGATGTCTGAGTACAGTAAATTAAAAGTGAGCATATCAAGCTTCTAGCTGACATTTCCTCTAGGAAACAGATACACATGTAAATTCTATATAATTAGCAGGAAATATAATCACTTCTCTTCGTGGCATAGAATGTTTGCTTTGTACACGGTTAATTGGACTTAAATTAGGCCTCATTTTTTAATTTAAAAAACCCTAATTAAAAACCTGATTAGTAATGTTGGCAAGCAGCCACGTAAAAAGTCTTCTATTTCTGCCTTTGAAAAGGTTTAGGAACAGCCTTCATAAATGGAGAAGGAGGGAGACTACAGCTTGATTTCCTATGCCTACCAAAACAACGTGTTCTTTAACACATTTCTCTGTTGCACATTTTTGTGTCGTGCTCAGTGCTGATATCTCTGGTCTGAGTGTGAATCTTGATTGGAAGGAGGCAAACCCAGAAAAGCGTCTCACCCAGAGAAGCAAACAAGGCCAGCTTCTCTCTAAAAGAAAATTATTATGCCCCATCCTTGTATCAAAATAGCATAGGAGGAGCTCAGGCAGTGGCGTAGCGTGGGGGGGTGCAGAGGGGCCGGCCGCACCGGGCGCAACATCGGGGGGGGGCCCTCGCACTCGCAGCTCTCTGCCCCTACCTGGCTCACTCACTCTCTCACACTGCAGTGCTGGCTGTGCAAATCCGATCCGAGCCACCGGGTCGCCGCCCACTCTGGAGGGGGTGGGTGCCAGGCGTGCGGTGCGGAGAGAGAGCGAGGAACTATCTGGGGGAGGGACAGTGCAGCGGCCACCTAGCGCAGCGCTGAGCGCAGGAGAGAACCACACCAGACCAGACCAGGCAGCAGCAAGAAGAAGCTGGCAGCGGCGGCAGGTTAGGGGTTAGGGGGCGCAAATTACTTGCCTTGCCCCGGGTTAGGGGGCGCAAATTACTTGCCTTGCCCCGGGTGCTGACAACCCACGCTACGCCACTGAGCTCAGGTATGTTGCAGAGGGCTTATGTCCAAGTCCCTAGACTCAGCAGAGTCCAAAGCTGGGGTGCGTTAGCGTTGCCGCAAACAGAATCCCTGATTTGGACCTTGTGCTCATCTTCCTGAGTCTGGTGAAGGTGGCAGAGCAGCTCAGGCCCATGGACAGAGGGAGGCAGGCAAGGTGCAGCACAGCCATTCTTGGCTCCGGAGGGCAGGGGTGCTCTGGCAGATTCAGTGGTTTGCCCACCCCAGACTCTGGCAACCCATGCCATGCTGCTGCACAATACACATCCGATGTATCCGTTGTAGCTAGCAGATGCCAAATGAGAATTGTTGCCACATTGAAGCACATGGCTTTCCCCAAAGGATGCTGGGAACTGTAGTTTTCTCTGAGTGCTGGGGAATGTAGCTCTTTGAGGGGTAAACTACAGTTCCTGGGAAAGGGACGCGGGTGGCGCTGTGGTCTAAACCACTGAGCCTCTTGGGCTTGCCGATCAGAAGGTCGGCAGTTTGAATCCCCGTGACGGGGTGAGCTACCATTGCTCTGTCTCAGCTCCATTCAACCTAGCAGTTCGAAAGCACACCAGTGCAAGTAGATAAATAGGTACCGCTGCAGCGGGAAGGTAAACAGCATTTCTGTGTGCTCTGGCTCCCGTCATGGTAACCGTTGCAAAAGAAGCAGTGTAGTCATTCTGGCCACATGACCCAGAAAGCTGTCTTGTGGACAAACACCGACTCCCTTAGCCTGAGAGTGAGATGAGCATCACAACCCCATAGTTGCCTTTGACTGGGCTTAACTGTCCTTCACCTTTACCTTTTTGGGGGGAAGCCATGCACTTTAAACGTAGGTTATGGATGCTATCCTCCCACTGTATTGCACCCCCCATGGTCCTTTGCCCTTGACAGCTCCATCATTGGATATGAAAGCAGTGGCTGTGCATTCCAGGTGTCCTCCTGTGGAATTAATGCTTTCATAATGCTTCCATAGTGAGGACTCTGAGGATTAACCCATGTCCTTACTCCACTTTTGCTCTTCACGCAGGGTGGCTGTTGCGCGCCCCGCCCACTTCCGAAGCGCTGCTCTGAAAAGGGAGTTACTCTCCAGATCATGATTCTTGCACAGTTCAAACAAGGTCAGTCGCCCATGAAAGTACATGCACTCCTGTTGCTGTTGCCTCAAGCCCGACCGTAAACTTTGGCAAGGCAGGGAGAGTATGGGGGTGGGGACACCCTATTAATCTTTCAGTCCACGGGCACTTAAGTGATGACTGAGAACACCTATTTTTCTGAGAACGGGAATGCAGCTTGGAACCACGCCAGGAGCCACTCTTGCCATTGGCCCAGGAACAGCTCCAAACTTGCCTCTCCCATATTCAATTGCTCCTCTAAGCGCAGGTGGAGCAGGGGTAAAGGAGGGAGGGAGGGAGGGAGGGAGGGAGGGAGGGAGGGAGGAGGAGACAGTTCATTCCACAGTTATTTTGCTCTCTGCTCATGAGGGTTCATGTGTGTTTCCTTTGCCACAAGCCAAGCCAAGCAGAGGAAGGAAAGCAGCTCAGCGGTAGGGCATGCAGAAGGTGAGCGGTTCTGTCTTCAGCATCTCCAGGTAGTCTGGGAGAGACTCCTTCCTGAAACCTTGCAGAGGCACTGCCAGCTGCAGTAAACAAGCCTGACCTAGATGGTCCTATGCGCTGACTCAGTAGAAGGTAGCTTAGCGTGTTGAAAGCAATTCAAGGCCACCAGTGACAAAGTCAGGCTGTGACTAATAACACCGGGATTTCTGCCTGTAATAGGGGAAGACTGCTTTGTGCTTCTATGGTCAAAGTCTCTGCTCAACTCTCACTGTTGATGGGGCATAAGGATGAACTCAACTGGACTGTGATTTTATAGAATAATAATAATAATAATTTATTTATTTATACCCTGCCTGGCTGGGTTTCCCCAGCCACTCTGGGCAGCTCCCAACAGAATATTAAAAACACAAACATCAAACATTAACAACTTCCCTGTACAGGGCTGCCTTCAGATGTCTTCTAAAAGTCAGATAGTTGTTTATTTCCTCGACATCTGATGGGAGGGCGTTCCACAGGGCGGGCGCCACTACTGAGAAGGCCCTCTGCCTGGTTCCCTGTAACCTCACTTCTTGCAGTGAGCGAACCGCCAGAGGTCCTCAGAGCTGGACCTCAGTGTCTGGGCTGGATGATGGGGGTGGAAACGCTCCTAGTGGGCTGAGTCCGTTTAGGACTGCAACCCTAGGATTCTAACCCTGGAGCTTCTTCAGAGATGGGTACCTGGCCTTACGGTTTGACTTTGAATCTTTCTTGTTGCATTAGACCTGAACATGTATTTGACCACTGGACTCCTCTTGAGCATTGCCCATGGGACTGTGTACACTATTGGGACTTACCTCGGGGTATGCCTGGACTCAGGACACTGTATCACAGTCCATCTGTAAATTAGACTCACTGGCACAAGTCCATAGTTTGCTATTTTTACAATGTACATGCTAAACAAAATCACGATATATTGTGTACAATATTATTCGTCCTTGAAAATATTGTGCTTTGTTACTTTCAAGCGTAGGTGACCTTTCTGCCTAATGGCACTTGAAGTAGCATTGAATAAAAGCAACAGGCCAACAGAAAACAGCATAAAAACCTTAATGGATACATACAGTTGTGATACATAACAAATCAACCTTTAAAGGGGAGCAGGAGTAAAACTACCACAAATTGTTCAGCAGCAGAATTAAAAACTGGGTGTGTGCAGCAGTCACAAGATTTTGTTCAGACTCTGTTGGAAAACACCTTGGTGTCAAGGTGTTTTGTAGGCTGCCTAGTTTGGCTTGAGTTCTTTCTGAGTCTGCTTCATTTTCGCCACTCCCACAATTTACTACAGGGAAATTTGAAAAAAACAGCTGCTGGTTTTTTCTTTGGCAGAAGGGGATGAAATTTGCAGGCATTCTCAGAGTGAATAGAGCATGGCAAATTACAGGTAAATAGTTTCAGGGGCTTCGTGCAAGCACACATTCTTAATGAGATGTCTATAGCTTTTTAATATTTGCTGCAGAATTGGTGAAATTTCCAGGCAAGGTTGGTCTTCTGAGGTCACAAATCTTGCCAAATTTCAAGAGAAAGAGCTGCAGTAATTTCCCACGAGGGCAACTGTTAGAGTTTTAAGGTGTGTGAAAATGAATAACTTAATCTCCCCAAGCATTTTGCAAGTCTGAAAACTGCAGACATGAAAGAGGTGCCCCTGGGTAAAAAAAAACAAAAACAGAAAACACTTCCTGAACTGCAAACATACAGCTTTAGGTACTTTTGTGCCAAGCACATTTAAAATTGATTTGGGCTTGGGAAGGGATTTGCTTTCTGGAAAAAAATCATTCCTTTTGATTACAAGCTTGACCTGTTTCTTTTTTCTTTTTTTAAGAATATTTATTAAAGTTTTCAATAGTAATACAATAAAAAAAGAAAGAAAAAAAATAACAAAAATAGAAAAATACAAAATAAAAATATTTAAAAACACATAAAGTTTCCATTACTTATTTTTCATTAACTTATTTCCCAGACCTCCTCATACCTCCCTTTTTTGTATTCCAATTCAAATTGTTAGTTCAGCAAATCCTTATCAATAAATTTTAACCTATTTCTAAACCTTTTTTTCCATATTCTCTTAAAGCATTACAGCTGGAAACCACATAATTTCTATCCGACATCAACAAGCTTGACCTGTTAGTCACAATAAAAACTCTCTCTTCACCCTCTCTCCACTGTGGTATTTGCTCTCTCTTCCTTATCACCCCACCCTGGCGCTAGATCATGGTAAGCTTAGAGGCATTTCTTTTGCTTTTAGAAGATGCTTGTCCAAGGCATTTTAAAATTTATTTCAGTGACTGCATCACCGAAGAACCACATCACTGAAGAACCACATTGTACAGATCCTGCTTCCCCTCTGACAAGCCAAAAAACAAACCCTCCAAGGTTCCCCTTTAACCAAATTTAATGGACCTCCCCCCAAAAGATACTGCACTGTCTGCAGAAAATACTTTTAGTCTGCAATCGTATGCTGGTTGACCTTGGAGGATATTCTAATGTAGGTGCTGGACCCACTGGTGGCCAAAGAGCTTCCCCTGTTGTTTTTCTTTTAAAGAAACAAATTAAGATCTTTATTGGGTTATGAAGAATGGGTGGAGGAGGAGGACGTCTTATTTTGGCTCCTGTCTCGACCTCAGTCTGTGCTATGAAGTAGGAAGGTGGATTCTTTCCAATGACAAGCAATGGAGCCTCCATCTTCAACAGTAGTTTATCCCTCAGTAGAGGGGTGGTGCAAGAAACCATTTCATCTTGCTCTGCTTCTGAGCTTCCCAGGAGCATCTGATGGGTCCCTGTTTTAGGGGGACTGCTACATCTGATTCACTGCCGGCTATTCATATGAACAAGGGACACGGGTGGCGCTATGGGTTAAACCACAGAGCCTAGGACTTGCCGATCAGAAGGTCGGCGGTTTGAATCCCCGCGACGGGGTGAGCTCCCGTTGCTCGGTCCCTGCTCCTGCCAACCTAGCAGTTCGAAAACACGTCAAAGTGCAAGTAGACAAATAGGTACCACTCCGGCGGGAAGGTAAACGGCGTTTCCGTGTGCTGCTCTGGTTCACCAGAAGCGGCTTAGTCATGCTGGCCACATGACCCGGAAGCTGTACGCCAGCTCCCTCGGCCAATAAAGTGAGATGAGTGCTGCAACCCCAGAGTCGGCCATGACTGGACCTAATGGTCAGGGGTCCCTTTACCTTTACCTATTCATATGAATTTTGTAGGTCTCTCAAATTGCTCTTCACCGTTAAGAGTCTCCCCATCCATCAGTTTTCTGCCAGGGTGTCTGAAAAAGAATACTGTTTGGCCAGCACGTTGTCAGAACAGAGCCAGTTTGGCGTGTGAAAGTCTCTTTGTGCATGAGCATCAGGAAAATCTGCCCCTCCTCACCCCCATAGGTGGAACATGACCTTTGCTACCTCACAATCTTGGCTGGCAAATCAGTCCATCAATAAAAATGTAACAAGAATGTGTGGCAATAATGTATAAAAATGAGTTTTGAATCTACTAGTTAATCAATACAAACTGATGTGGAGGTTTCATCACTGCAACAAGTGATGCTACAGGGAACTAGGCAGGGGGCCTTCTAAGTAGTGGCCCCCTCCCTGTGGAACACCCTCCCATCAGTTATCAAGGAGATGAGTAACTATATAACCTTTAGGCGACATCTGAAGGTAGCCTTGTACAGTGGTACCTCGGGTTAAGAACTTAATTCGTACTGGAGGTCTGTTCTAAACCTGAAATTGTTCTTAACCTGAAGCCCCACTTTAGCTAATGGGGCCTCCTGCTGCCACTGCGCTGCCGCTGCACAATTTCTGTTCTCATCCTGAAGCAAAGTTCTTAACCCGAGGTAATATTTCTGGCTTAGCGGAGTCTGTAACCTGAAGGGTATGTAACCTGACGTACCACTGTATAGGGAAGCCTTTTACTGTAAAATGTTTTGTTATGTATGTATGTATGTATGTATGTATGTATGTATGTATGTATGTATTATATATGCTAAATGCCACCTAGTCAGATGGACAGGATACTAAAATTGATATTATTAGGGTGTGGTACAAATAATATTTGTTTGTTTGTTTATACATACCATAGCCTGATGTTACTCAAGGCAACTTACAGATAAGAACAAGAACTGCTAAAAAACATAGAGAACTGAAGAACTGAAATAGAGAGATGTCATGCGAGGGGAAAAGGAATGGGAGGAAGGAGGGGAAAGCAAGCTCCAGCACGTTCTCACATAGTTTTCTACCTATGCAGATTCAGGGTGTCTAGAAGAGCAGCAACTCCTTGTTCACAATTCTGGCTGCCTTGTCCTCCTGGTAAGCACTCCCCACTGCAAGCACACATGGGGGAGGGAGAGAGAGGGGGGGAGGGAGGGAGAGCATCCCAAGTCCAACTTGAATCAGAACTCACAGGGGCTTAGACCCACCAAACTTATTTTTTAATGCCAGAGCTCAGATATGGGATATATCTGGAGCACATTTACAGTGCCCTCTCTGGGTTATGTGAGTAGCCAGAACCAGCCCCCACACAAACCACGGTTCACAAGGCAGAGGATGCTGCCCCACATTGAGCAAAAGATTCTTGCCTTGTGGTCCCTTTCAACTCTATGATTCTATAGAACCGCTCGTAATTTTAAACATATTCCCTGGCCATCTGTTTTACTTGTTAGAGAACGTGTCAAAATTGCACATTCCCCGACCAAGTGCATGAATGGCTTGCCTCGTACCGTGGCAAACTGAGTTTATTTCCACTCAAGCCATTCTTGGGGGTTGTTAAGCACAGATCACCAATCGTCAGCAGCATAAGGAAATGCCACACGGCTTGTCACTAGGATGCCAGCTTTTTTCTTCTTATCCCTGGACGAGCTCCTGTATTTTGAATAGTGACATGACAGGCAGAAATCAATAGCTGAACTTTCCTCATCTCTGGATTGCAGGGGAGGTGGGAGCGGATGTTGGTGTGTGCCTGTCAGCAATCTGTGCTTATTCGTATGATCGGTTGGCCAAACGAATGCTTAATGCCGGATGCAAAGAAAGAAGGCATGAGCTGCAAATTGAATTCTACCTGCAGTCATACAAACACAGCCAAATAACGGTTAAGTAGCTGAAGACGCCTGCTTCTTGGGAGAAAAGCAATGACAAACCTAGACAGCATCTTAAAAAGCAGAGACATCGCCTTGCCGACAAAGGTCCGTATAGGTAAAGCTATGGTTTTCCCAATTGTGATGTATGAAGTGACAGCTGGACCATAAAGAAGGCTGATCGCCGAAGAACTGATGCTTTTGAATTCTGGTGCTGAAGGAGACTCTTGAGAGTCCCGTGGACTGCAAGAAGATCAGACCTCTCCATTCTGAAGGAAATCAGCCCTGAGTGCTCACTGGAAGGACAGATCATGAAGCTGAGGCTCCAATACTTTGGCCACCTCACGAGAATAGAAGACTCCCTGGAAAAGACCCTGATGCTGGGAAAGATTGAGGGCACAAGGAGAAGGGGACGACAGAGGACAGGATGGTTGGACAGTGTTCTTGAAGCTACCAGCATGAGTTTGACCAAACATGGGAGGCAGTGGAAGACAGGAGTGCCTGGCGTGCTCTGGTCCATGGGGTCACGAAGAGTCGGACACGACTAAACAACTAAACCTGAAGCAGGAATGGTTTCCACTTTTAATTAGCACTTGCAAACAGCATGCTTTATTGGCAGCATAGGATAGCCTTGATTCCACAAACATGCCCCTTTATGCGCATCGTCCGTCCCCCTATAAATGTTGCTTAGCAAAAGAGGTTTCATGAGTAGTGTGGGCACAGCACCCTGTGCTTATCTACTGTATCTGAACGGGGCCTGACGTCGAGCAAGTTATCCCCGTTGCATAGCAACAGGATTCAGATGACCATGTAAAAGTACTGGCTGCTCTTCCACGGTGAATTGTCACATGTTCTGCACACGGTTCCTCCTGCCTGATTTGCTCTGCTGTAATTTGCCGGGACACAACCAGTTCTGTTAAAAGAAAAAAGAAAAAGGCTATGCAGTTATAATGAAAGGACCGACAGCTTTTACGTCGTTGTCGTTCTCATCATGAACCTTGTTCCTCCTAAGTTCGTTTCCTAGAGTCATGTAATTTATTTGTTTTTGAATAAATTGGTCTCTGCCAGTGTTTCCTCCTTCTTTTTTTGAAATCGTTTTTATTTGATTTCACAAATATGAATTTATAGCAATACCAAATACATATCCATATACAGTGGTACCTCAGGTTAAGAACTTAATTCGTTCTGGAGGTCTGTTCTTAACCTGAAACTGTTCTTAACCTGAAGCACCACTTTAGCTAATGGGGCCTCCTGCTGCTGCCACGCTGCCGGAGCCAGATTTCTGTTCTCATCCTGAAGCAAAGTTCTTAACCTGAGGTACTACTTCCAGGTTAGCGGAGTCTGTAACCCGAAGCGTCTGTAACCCGAAGCGTCTGTAACCTGAGGTACCACTGTAAAGAGATTTCTCTGAATCTTGAGAGTCCCCACCCCACCCCCTTCATGGGTTTTAGTGCCAACATTTTCAACTGTATATTATTTCATAGTCTATATTTTGTATCTATCCATATTGTCCATAGTATTTTTTACATTACAAGTGAGATTGAAATCCTGCTAATGTTTTCATCTGCTTACAGTGGTCTCCTAAATAAATTATAATTTTTTCCCCATTCTTTCTGGTCTCCTTGGTCTTCTTGGTTCCTGAGCTTTCCGGTCAGTTTTGCCATTTCAGCGTAGTCTAGCAGCTTGGTTTGCCATTCCTCTCTGCTAGGGACTTTGTCTTCTTTCCGTCTCTGAGCTAATAGCACATGTGCTGCTGATGCCGCATGCATAAAAAGTCTTTTCTGTTCCTTTGGGATATTGGTACCTACAATTCCTAATAAAAAGCCTTTTGGTTTTTTGGTTGTTTTTTTATAAAAGTTATTTTAAATATTTTTTCAGTTCCTTATATATCATTTCCCAGAAAGCTTTTATTACCTTACTTGACCACCACATATGATAAAAGGTACCTTCTTCTTCTTCTTTACATTGGTCTATGCCAGTGTTTCCTAAAGTGGGTGATACCCCGTCCTCAGGGGGGGCGCTGGAATGATCCAGGGGGAAAAATTTTTAGAAGTAAGCTACCCATTTTTTTGGGGGGGACCCAAAGTTGTTCAGCTTTTTTTTTTAGGAGGGGCGAGTTGTTGAGCTTTTTGTCGGGGGGGTTGAGTCAAAGGTCAAAGTTGTGGAGCTTTTCTTAGGGGGGCAAGCCACAGTTTTTTAGCTTTTTTTAGGGGGGGAATCTAAGTTGTTGAGCATTTTTTAGGGGGGAATAGCCAAATCTGTTCAGCTGTTTTTGGAGAGGGAAATCAAGAATTCTGCTGCTTTGGGGCATGTCATAAATTGCTAAACAAGAAGTAATCCCA
Organism: Podarcis melisellensis; assembly: GCF_964234715.1. Taxonomy (NCBI): domain Eukaryota; kingdom Metazoa; phylum Chordata; class Lepidosauria; order Squamata; family Lacertidae; genus Podarcis; species Podarcis melisellensis. Next base: position 17,797,454 of record NC_138529.1, read on the forward strand.
CCAGCAGTAACTCCCGTCTTCCGTTCTTGAAAATGTGTGTGGTTAAAGGAGAGAGCGAGGGAGGCGGGGACGGATGTTCCTTTCCCCCCACAAAGGAAACTGAGCCCGCGATTGACCGCGATCGACTTCTAACAACTGGGGATCGATCGGTTGGACATCCCTGAGATAGTACATGGGTAAAGGTAAAGGGACCCCTGACCATTAGGTCCAGTCGTGACTGACTCTGGGGTTACGGCGCTCATCTCGCTTTATTGGCCAAGGGAGCCGGTGTACAGCTTCCGGGTCATGTGGCCAGCATGACTAAGCCGCTTCTAGCGAACCAGAGCAGCACACGGAAATGCCATTTACCTTCCCACCGGAGCGGTACCTATGAAAGCACTTTGACGTGCTTTCAAACTGCTAGGTTGGCAGGAGCAGGGACTGAGCCACGGGAGCTCACCCCGTCGCGGGGATTCGAACCGCTGACCTTCTGATCGGCAAGTCCTAGGCTCAGTGGTTTAGACCACAGTGCCACCCGCATCCCATAGTACATGGGTAGATGGGTCTCAAAAGCCTGAATCACAAATTTTCACAGCCCTCTAGCAGCTATGCTCGCTCATTTACCAGAGGTAATGTGTTGAGCATTGACTCTGGAAGTAAGTACTTGACTGACCTCCTAGACCAGGGGTCAGCAAACTTTTTAAGCAGGGGGCCGGTCCATTGTCCCTCAGACCTTGTGGGGGGCCGGACTATATTTTTTGGGGGGGGGGGGTGGAATGAACAAATTCCTATGCCCCACAAATGACCCAAAGATGCATTTTAAATAAAAGCACACATTCTACTCATGTAAAAACACGCTGATTCCTGGACCGTCAGCGGGCCGGATTGAGAAGGCGATTGGGCCAGATCCAGCCCCCGGGCCTTAGTTTGCCTACCCATGTCCTAGACACCTGGGCACTGACAGCCAATGCTACACTGCTGGATGTGTCTACAGCTTTTCACACAAAAGAGCAGATTTGTACCAAGTCAGGCCCAGTTCTAGCTCAGTTCTGTCTACACGGACAGGCAGGGTATCAACCCATTTTCCTATGTGGAGATGCTGTGGTTGAACCCAAATCCTTATGTATACAAAGCCAGATGCTGTGACACTGAGTCATGGGCCTTCCCCAGGTACATCCCAGTGATCTCATTTAAATAAACAAAAACACGCCATTAAAACAAAAGCACTCCCTGCGTTGATCGCAACGTGAAATCCTGTAACAGCACGACTATGTACAGCTTGCTCAGAATCTGGAGAATGGGGCTGAGGATGGTTTAGAGGTCAAGGAACATCAACAGATGGGCCAGCTTCAAACCTCCAAGTGTAATTTTGAGACAGCCCAGGTGTTCAGCTCTAAAAACAGCGCACTCGGATTTTTAACATGAAGTCTGAAATTCCTTTGGTTCTGCTACGAGTCTCTGTTTTTAGGCTTTAAGTAGCTTTCTAAAAATAGCATGGTTCGAAATAAAATAGTAGAAGTTGCCGGCCTTGTGACTTAGCTGCGAAGTGCGTGCGCCGACAGAGCTTTTGGAAAAGAGCAAATTGCAATTTTCCTGTGCAGACTCAGAAAGGATAGAGCAGCAGAGTTCCTTGACTGTTATGCTGCCTTGCCCATGGTCCATGCTGCCTGGGGCTGACTGAAAGTTGCAGTCCAAAACTCCTGGATGGAACCAGGTTGGCAAAAGTTGATCTAACCACTGCTCTTCATTTCCATTTTTAAATTTCATGCTTCCAGTGGTGAACACCCATAACAATGGCTGATAGGTACTGTATAGTGAAAGTTCCAAAAACGGGACCTGGGAAATGTAGTTAGCAATGATGCTGGTAAAGGTAAAGGTAAAGGGACCCCTGACAATTAGGTCCAGTCGTGACCGACTCTGGGGTTTCGGCACTCATCTCACTTTATTGGCCGAGGGAGCCGGCATACAGGTCATGTAGCCAGAATGACTAAGCCACTTCTAGCAAACCAGAGCAGCACACGGAAACACCGTTTACCTTCCCGCCAGAGCAGTACCTATTTATCTACTTGCACTTTGATGTGCTTTCGAACTGCTAGGTTGGCAGGAGCTAGGACCGAGCAATGGGAGCTCACTCCATTGCGGGGATTCGAACCGCCAACCTTCTGATCGGCAAGTCCTAGGCTCTGTGGTTTAACCCACAGCGCCACCCGCATCTCTAGCAATGATGCTGGGCAGTTGCTAAAGCTATAATTCCCTTGCATTCTGTGCACAATGACAGTATAGAGCATGGGTAGGCAAACTAAGGCCTGGGGGCAGGATCTGGCCCTATTGCCATCTAAATCCAGCCTGCGGATGCTCCAGGAATCAACATGCTTTTACGTAAGTAGAATGTGTGCTTTATTTAAAATGCATCTCTGGGTTATTTGTGGAGCATAGGAATTTGTTCATACCCCCCCCCCTTCAAAATATAATCCCCCACAAGGTCTGAGGGACAATGGACCAGCCCCCTTCTGAAAAAGTTTGCTGACCCTGGTATAGAGTATAGAGTTGGAAGGACCCATCTAGTCCAACCCCCTGCAATGCAGGAATCTTTTGCCCAGCATGGGATTTGAACCCACAACCCTGCAATTAAGAGCCTCGTGCTCTATCGACTGAGCTATCCCAGGCCCAGTGGGTGACCCAGCCTTTATTGGGAAGGATTTCCACGGTGGACCACAAGCACACATATTCCCACCCCCCATCATCCATCACAATAATTGTTAATTGGTTAGTAATAAAGTGGGGAACAGCTTCCTCCAACGCAATCCTTGAACCTGACCTTCAAACGCGCCGAGTTCCTCTGAAGAAAGTAACAGCAGTAAAAGGAACATAAACACTGGCTGATTTTTACCTAGGAAGTTGATAATCTCTCTGCCATGTAGCGGTACAGCTGAGCGATTCCTTTGCTATGATCCTGCATGTCAGCAGTAGTCCCTCCCCCCCCCCCGGTCATCTCCAATCAAAGTGCAGTCCTTTAGATGCAGAATGATGACAGCCCATTGCACGAATGGGTGCTGCTAGGTGGTTTTTGCTTCACTTCCTCGGGAGCTGATGACGGGTAGTGGAATTAGGTACTGAATACCAACATGATGCAGGTGGCGCTGTGGGTTAAACCACAGAGCCTAGGGCTTGCCGATCAGAAGGTCGGTGGTTCGAATCCCCACGACGGGGTGAGCTCCCGTTGTTCAGTCCCTGCTCCTGCCAACCTAGCAGTTCAAAAGCATGAAGTACAAGTAGATAAATAGGTACCGCTCCAGCTGGAAGGTAAACGGTGTTTCTGTGTGCTGCTCTGGTTCGCCAGAAGTGGCTTAGTCCTGCTGGCCACATGACCCAGAAGCTGTACTCTAGCTCCCTCGGCCAATAAAGCGAGATGAGCGTTGCAACCCCAGAATTGTCCGTGACTGGACCTAACGGTCAGGGGCATAGCTGTCAACATTTCCCTTTTTTAAAGGGAAATTCCCTTATTCCAAATAGGATTCCTCGCAAGAAAAGGGGAAAGATGACAGCTATGGTCAGGGGTCCCTTTACCAACATGATTCTGCAAATTTACAACCCAACATGAAACATGCAGACTCAAATTTTCATACGTGAGAGAATGAGAGGTGGGTTAAAGTGTGAATTTTGGGTTCTCTCGATTCCCCATTTTTCCAGTTTTAAATTCAGTTCTTCAAATTTTCACATCAGTTTGGGATTATTATTTATAAAATTCCTCACGAAAATTCACCATAATTTTAGTGTGACTTTCTCCTAATATACACATTTTTGTGTGCAATTTTGCTTCGTTTACACACATTTGCAAAGTGGTGTTCCCCAATATAACACATCTTTTGTATATTGGTGAAATATATGCACATTGCTTGGGCTGGAGAAATGCATTGCCAAATTGGGAGAAATGCAAATTTTGAAGGATGGGTATGTTTCAATTCACTTAATCGCTTTGGAAACTGCAAATTTTGGAAACTCCGAAATAGGTAGATTTGTCTTTCAATGCAAGCTGAATCATGTTTTTCTCCTCCCCACACCATCCCTAATCAGACCTGAGAGTGGATTTGGATGGTTGTTTATTACATTCATATTCTTTGTTTCTTCCATGGAACTCAGGGCGGTGTTTTGAATATTTTGTTGGGGGCTGCCCAGAGTAATGATAATAATTCATTGTTATTTGGGGTCCCTGGTTGTCTATGATCCATGCAGGGTTGCTGCATCAAATCCCTGCAGGCCATGCTCTGAGTGTAGGCTCCAGACTCCAGACAGAGAGAATGCTTGGGTGATTTGCACAACAACACTTTGCTTTCTGGCAGTGATTCCCTGACACTCAGAACATCTCAGCTATGGGGTGATGCATGTGGTGGAGGTGGAACTTTGAGTGGCTCCTGTTGAATACCTATATGGTTAATAAACAGGTCACTTTCTACCCTTTTGTGCTAGTGATTAGATTCTTCTGGTTCACAGGAACCAACAGTTTGTATCGCAATCCAACAAGGGGACAGGTCCGTTTGGTTTTCCTGTCCAGCAGAATATCACATTTCATCTAATAACATTGTGCTGTGTGTTTGTTGCTTTGGGCTGAAAATATACGTTTAAAAGTTCGAATTGTCCTGCGCTCCCTTCTCAAGGGATCCTTTTTCTAAGACTAATCTCAGATTAATATTGTTTATCAGCACTTCTCAGATTCTCCTTTCCTCCTGGAGCTTATATTTCTGTTTACCTTCTTTCTCCCTTAACCCTAAACCTCTCAAAGGCTTCTTTCCGCCTTTATTTATGTGCATATCAAATAGGAATTCATTATGTACCATATCTCCCCCAGCAGCAGTGCCAGCCATTCTCCCTTGCTGGTGTCAATCGCCCTATATTTATGTACTTAAGTGTCCAGTAACTAGTAATTTTGGCATAGCATGGATGTGTCCAAATCTCTAATCTAGTGGTCCTTCCTGAGTGGGATGGCTTTTAACGCACTGTGCCCATGTTATGCTCTGAAACTCTCCATAGAAATCCATGATGGATCCATGATCAAGCCTCTTTAATAGCCTCTCTGTAATTATTTTCAGCATTAATAGGAGGCATTTTTTCCAGGTGATATACAATCAAGTCATAGTCAGAACAGACCAGTTGAGCTCAATAAAATTAGAATCGTAGAGTTGGAAGGGACATTGAGAATTATCTAGTCTAACCTATGCAGCTGTCCCATAGGGGAATTCAACCTGCAACCTTGGTGTCAGAAGCACCACGCGCTAACCAACTGAGCTATCCAGGCCGAGTCCATTTAATTCAGCAGTTCTACTCTGAGTATCATTAGCACCGGCAATAATCATCTGTCTCTAAAATACCTGCTGCATACTTTTAAATCTTGAGATTTTTTATATGCACAGGAGAAACACTGTAGCACAGTAGCTGTGTTAAGTCTGCAGCTGAAGAAGGCCCCCTAAATCTTTAAGAGATGATCCTTAAGACTGATCCTGTGGTCCTGCCAAGCTGATGGGTGATATTATGCCCCTGCTAGCACTGGTACAACACCGGTGCGATTCCATCGATGCACGCCCAACGGCAGAACCCACAGCTCAGTAGCAGCTGCAGAAATCAAAGCTAATGTGGTAATAACAACAAATGTTCCCACAGCGTCCCTGGAAACTGTCACCTATCAATCACGATTTTGCACATTGACCTTTTGTTGCACATGAGTGGAAGGCATCAATCAAGATGCGGCAATGGCAGAACAACTTATGATGTGACTGAACCTGGGACACTTTCTGGCACAACCCGGCAGCTAGAAAAAGATCATGACACCTCCATCTGCATAACCCACAATGTTTTTTTTTTTTTATTATTTTTAATTTCTTTATTTACGGCTATTAGCCCATAAAATATGTACAAACATAAAAACACAGAAGCATAAAAACCGGTACATCTAACAACAGAAGGGGAACACCACGATGCAAGGGTGGTCATTGAACAATGACAGTAACGGCTTGGGGCCCGGAAAGATCCAAGGGACGGTTCACAGAAAAAGGAGAACTGGAGACGAGATCCGTCATGCACTCTCATCATGACTGTCCGATTAGTTTTTGTTGTTGTTGTAATTTTTTGGTGGTTTTTGTGTGTGAGATAACCGCATTCAGGAATGACCCACAATGTTTGTGTATCACAGACCCTCCAAGTGTCCCTATTTTTCAGGGACAGTCTCGGATTTACAGAAGCCGTCCTGGTTTCTGATTTGATCCCAGAATGTCCCGCTTTTCCTTAGGGCATCCCTATTTTCATTGAGAAAAATGTAGGAGGGTATGGAGTTATGCGTACCCCAAGTCAAGGAGACCTCTGAAGGCAGTCTTGTATAGGGAAGTTGTTGGGGTTTTTTAAGTTTAATGTTTCGTTATGTTTTCATATATATTGAAAGCTGTCCAGAGTAGCTGGGGCTACCCAGTCAGAAGGGAGAGATATAAATAGTAAAATTGTTGTTCGCCTTGTCGTGGCGAAGGGACTTGAATAATTCCAAGAAACTATGAGCTATGCCTTGCAGGGCCACCCAAGACAGACGGATCATAGCCGAGAGTTTAGACTAAACGTGATCCACCTGGAGAAGAAACTGGCAAGCTACTCCAGTATTTTGCCAAGAAAACTCAATGGATGTAAAAAAGGAGACACTATGAGAAGGACGTGAGAGTTTCCAAGGCATGCTCTGGTCCATGGGGTCATGGAGAGTCGGAACAAAAATTTCATTGGAGAAATGTTGGTGGGATTGGTATCACTGTACGGCCAAGGGAACCAGCACTTTGCCAGCGAGTTGTGGGAGGGGGCATGCCCACTGCAGTCTCCCAAGACTCTTTCTGTGAATCGCCCTGAGACCCACCTGAGACCTGCCCTGAGACCCACCAAAGAAGCAAACAAACAAATACTGTACAACAATGGCTAACCATTCTTTCCCCTGAGGAAAGAGACGCTGCCTCTTTTAAACTGCAGTTGTATCTGGGGCATTCATTCATGCTCATGTGGCAAATTGTTTTGTTCCCACACGGTTTTTATTTTTTAGTTTTTTAAATGGAGCTGTCACAGGGCAACCAAGAAGAAAGCTTGCATAGCTCAGTTGGTTAGAGCATGGTGCTGATAACACCAAGGCTCCAGGTCCCATCCCTGCATATTCCTACATTGCAGGGAGCTGGATTAGAATTAAGCCTTTCCCAAATTTGGGTCTCCAGCTGTTTTTAGACTGCAACTCCCACCATCCCTAGCTAGCAGGACCAGTGGTCAGGGTTGATGGGAATTGTAGTCGAAAACAACAGCTGGAGAGCCGCGTTTGGGAAGCACTGCTCAGGCTTCCCTTCCAACTCTACAGTTCTCTGTTTCCAGAAGTGCATCTTGCAAGACAGGCGCTCCGGAACGAATTTAACCTTTCCCTTCCCCATCCTTTCCCTTCCTCTGCAGCTTCTCTCCGGTGCCCCCCTCCCCCCACCCCAAATCGCCTTTAAAAGTCCTTTCTCGCCCATCCTTTCTCCCGCCACAGAAGAGTAGTAAAGCGCCCGAGAAGAGCAACCGGGGTTGCGACGGCGGCGGATAAGCGGGATCCGATCGCGGGCCGGGGGCGGCGATCTGGCCGGCCCCTCCCTTACCCCGCCTCCTTGGGCGCAGGGCCGCCCTTGGGCGTCACGCTCGTCGGCGTCCGCACATGGACAGCCAACTGCTCTGAGCGCGGCGCAGGCGGCCTCCGGCAGCTCCTCGGTCTGGGCGGAGCGAGCGAGCTTGGTTGGCTGCCTGGCTGCCTGGCTGTCAGGGTTGCCTCTCTCCTTTCCTTTCTTTTCTTTCCTCTTTCTCTCCCCCACCCCCCTTTACTCCCCTCCTCCTGCTGCCTCTGTTGTTGTTGATGCGAAAGGGGATCAAGCGAGCAAAAGGACGTCCCCATTTCCTCGGAGCGTCTGGAGCCGGCTAGAACTTCGCCAAAAGGAGGAGCCCTTGATGGTTTTTATTTTTCAGAAAAATTATTAGCAGTGGGGTGTTTTTTTCCTTCCCCCCTTCCCTCCCATTCTCTTCCTTTTACCTCCTAATTTGGGGTTTCCCACCCACGCCCGCCCTCTTGTCCTCCCTCCTTTTTCTTATTCTTGGTTTGAAAAAGAATAATTTGGGGGCAGCGAGAAAGAGAGATCAAGACCATGGCTCGACCTCTGCCTCTGAATCCAACTTTCCTACCTCCAACATACGGGGTGCTGAAATCTCTGCTGGAAAACCCGCTCAAGCTACCGTTGCAGCATGAAGACGGTGAGAGAAATGGGGAGCGGGGGCAAGGGAAATAAAGGCTGGGGTAGTGGTTTTGGGGTCCCCCTCCCGGCTTTATCCCGCTTGCTTCTTCCTCTCCTCTGGACCAATACACACACACACACACACACACAGACACAGACACACACGGTACAGCGCGCAAAGATATTTAAAAGACTGCTTTCTGGCTAAGAAGCAGCAGCAGCAGCGCGCAAAAGCGCATTTCGTGCAAGCGCGCAAAAGCCCACATTTAAGTTTGCGCATCAATGCAGAGCGCGGTGCGTCCGCCGTGCGCCCCGGGCAGGAGCCGGAGCGCTTTCCTTTAGGGTACGGATCCTACAACTCCGTTGCTTGTTGAGAGGCGCCGTGCTTACTCTCAGGAAAATACTGCTGAGTTTTGCTCAGCTGGAACCTCGACTGGGGTCTAGGGGCGCTTACTCCCAAGGAAGTGTATTTAGAATTGCGCAGCCGGAGTTAGGCTTGTGCTGTAACCGCGGGGTTACTGTAACAGAAACATACATAGGGTTGGACTTTAATTTGTTTACTATGGCATGTGTAGTTAAAGAGTAAGCCAGCTGATTATTATTTTTATTGCTTTTTTATTATTCTCCTTGTTTGTCTGTAAAGTACACTTGGAACACTACTTCTGAAGGTGATTTAAATGGGAAGTTAAGGCGCTGGCGTCTTAGTGCTTTTAGATATCAATCAGCTCCTGCCATCGGTTTTCTTGGAAGTCTTAATCTTTTATTTCCGTGGATCCGAGTTCCAAGGAAGTCCATGCCTAGAATTACAGCTATTAAAAAATCCAGTCTTTCTCTCACATGGGAGAATATATTTATGTGTTAGATTATTATTATTATTAAAGTTTAAAGAGAAGAAGTCACACAAAATGTCTTTCAGCTATGCTTCTGGATTTGCACGTAAGCAAAACAGAACCCTTACCAAATACCTCTTTGCACTAAAAAGCTGCAATAGGTTTTTGTAAATATGTTGTTGCTGTTTAGTCGTTTAGTCATGTCCGACTTTTTGTGACCCCATGGATCAGAGCACGCCAGGCACTGGTGTGGTACTGGCACTGTAAACATGTTAGCAAAGACTTATTCTACATCTTTTGTAGGTTCTAAGAGTGTGAGTGTTTGGGGTGTTTTTGACATAGAGGGTGCAATGCACACTCCATTGGAATCCACAGCAATGGGGCTTCTTAGCTGTTGCAGACTGTGCAGCGCTCAGTACTTCCCTGTAGTTTTCTAGACAGCTTCATATAACCGCATGTGATATTTGAGTATTGCTTGTGCAGGCTGATCTAAGGCATGCTTCCTTTAGAGCAAGTCACACTTCGTTCAGTGGGACTTACTCCCAAGTAAGTGTGCATGGACCTGTAGCATTCGGTCTTGCGAGTGACACACAGCAATCCACGGAATCCATAAATAAGAAAAGGACACAGAGATTATAATGATTTTTCCAGAGGGAGCATATCTGGAAGGAAAGTTCAGAATTAATCCAAGATCATGGCAAATCAAAACGGTCAATTGTGGACAGCTGATCTCTTTCCCTAAATCCTAGAAACATATAGGGGTCTGTAAACCTTTTTTTAAAAAAGATACAGTGGTACCTCGGGTTAAGTACTTAATTCGTTCCGGAGGTTCGTTCTTAACCTGAAACTGATCTTAACCTGAAGCACCACTTTAGCTAATGGGGCCTCCTGCTGCCGCCACACCGCTGGAGCACAATTTCTGTTCTCATCCTGAAGTAAAGATCTTAACCTGAAGCACTATTTTTGGGTTAGCGGAGTCTGTAACCTGAAACGTATGTAACCTGAGGTACCACTGTATATTGATTAATATGTTGACCACTGTGTCCTTTGAGACTCTTAACTTCCTTAGAAATTTAGGCTGCAGTCTAGCCTGTCTATAGGATCCTCTACCCACCAGGGAGTAAGCCCCATTGAACGCAACAGAGCTTATGTCTGAGTAGATGTGTAACTCTGCTTATTCGAATCTTTGGGCTCTTATAGTGCCTTTTTTATCCAGCATAATGACAGGAAATCTCTTTTTATGCATCTCAATCTTAAACCCAGTTTATGTGGAAGTCAAGACTGAGCTACAAGATACGTTGGAAACCCTTGATTAGGTCTCTCTTCTTTCTGTACTGAAACACAGCTGTGGGGTGCAGTGAATATATTTGTTTGTGTGTGTATATATAGCATTTATATCCCACCTTTTCCTCTGGGAAAGCTCAAGGTAGTGTACATGGTCCCCCACCCCCGATTTATTCCCCACAACAATCCTGTGAGGTAGGTTAGGCTGAGAGGCGGTTACTGGCTCAAGCTCACCCAGTGAACTTGATGGCCAAGCGGGGCCTTGAACCCTGGTCTCCCAGGTCCTAGTCTGATACTCTAACCACTATGCTACACTGACTCCAGTGGCTTTACTCTGAGTAGTGGAAAGAATGGGTGTGTTGACCGTCTCCCTTTCCACACAGCCACTTCCCCAGTGAAAACCTAAATTATGGCAGCTGTTAGTCCTAAAGTGCCTGTATTCCTCAGTCCTAAGGGGGAAACAGTTCATATGCATTTGTGGCTTCAAGCAAATGTGAGCTGCGAAGAACAAAACGCAACAACAACTGCCCGCCCCCCCACAAACCAACACCCAAATGTTTTAGGTGTATGGGGCAGAATAGATCAGGACAATGGGGGACTTCAGCCTTGCCTTTCCAGCTCTCTGTTCTTGCTGCTAAAGCAGTTTAGTTAAAAACCAAGAGAGATCAATGTGTAGTTTGTGGGAACATCCTATGCAGTACAGCGACCACCATTTTTTGTTGGGAAAGATTCATTTAAATCACACAATTTACTTCCACATTAAATAACCTTTTGTTTGCTCGTTTACGTCTTTGCAATCAAAGACCATTTCTGCTCATGTGCTGCGTGTTTTTAATCACCAGGACATTCTGGTATATTGTAAACTCTGCTTTCTTGTGGACGATAGAGGCTATTATATTTATTTGTCTCAGTCAATGGGACCATGGTATGTCTTGTGAGCTATAGGCTCCGCAACTTTGTAAAACAGAAAACAATTCAGGTCATTCTTCAGAGCCAGACAATTAGGTTTTTTGAGAGGAGTGGGGTGGGGATCAAACTTCTCCTTTAAAAGTTTAGCTCTTGGGAAGTTCTCCCGTTAAAACCCTATTGGGATAAACTGGAACCCTGCGAGACTGATTCATCTCAGTGGGCATTGTGCAAGAGAACTTGCTGGCAGAGTAAGGGCCTGTTGGATTTTTCAACTTTCAGATTCCCCAAACGAGGGGTGTTAAAAAGTTGTAACATGACTTGGGAATTCAGAAGATGTTTTGCTGAAATGAAGACAGTCTAGTTTTGCTTGGGAAGGAAAATGTGTGTAAAATTGCACGGAAATCACTAAAAAGGATTGTCACGCACTTGCAGTTTTTATTATTATCATTATCATTATCTCATTTAGCGTTACCTGACATTTTCAGAAGGTAAAATTAAATCTCTTTGGTTTTCCCGAGAGCAGTTTATGTGCTTTTTAATTAGACGTAGAGTAGCAAAGCGAAGTGTTGCCCAATCAGAAAGATAATAGCAGGTTTGACTTACACACACACACACACACACACACACACACACACACACACTATTTTAAGACCGCCCCTCATTGAATAAATTGGCAAAAATTAAGTTTCATCCTCTAAAATGACACTCTCAACTTGTTGGGCATGTCCTTTGAGGCAATATTTGTTCTAATTTCTCCCTCCCTCCCTCCCCCCTCCCTCCCTCATTGCAAGGGGTTGGACTAGATGATCCTTGTTGTCCCTTCCGATTCTACGATTCTACCATCTCTCTCTCCCGCTTCCCCCTTTTCCCGCCTCCAATTCCGTCTTCTGCTGCGAACGCTCTGATGAAACCTCGCAGTGTTGTTTGGATCTTGACGTTTGCTCGAAGCCAAGTGTACAGATGAATTGCTAATTAGAAACAGAGGCGGAAACCCTGCATATATTTAATGAGTCGAAAATAATTTATCCCAGGCCCTTCAAAACCCTATACTGAAATGTAGAGCTTGCCATACGGAGAGAGCAGTAATTGCAGGAGGAGAACCAACTCTTAGGGTTGCTGTTGTCGTTTTCCTATAAAGCAAGAAAGAAAACAAACAAACTCCTCTGTGGACGTACTGACTTTTTGCCCCCTCTCTGCCCCTCTCTCTTTCTCTCTCTTTCCCTTTCAGCATTTTATAAAGAAAAAGACAAAGAGAAAAAGCTGGATGAGGACAATACCAATGCTATGGTCCCACAGTCCGCTTTCCTGGGTCCTACATTATGGGATAAGACCCTTCCCTACGATGGCGATACTTTCCAGTTGGAATACATGGACCTGGAAGAGTTTCTCTCGGAGAACGGCATTCCGCCCAGCCCGGCCCAGCATGACCACAGCCCGCACCAACCAGCTCTTCAGCAATCTACCTCAGCATCACCTTCCGTCATGGACCTCAGCAGCAGAGCATCCACGTCGGCCCACCCTACCATGGTTTCTCAGAACTGCATGCAGAGTCCAGTCAGGCCAGGTAAATCAGCCGTAGGAGATTTGTTGGGGAGACTCGAGTGCAAACAAACAGAATGATTGTGTGTGTTTTTGTGTGAGTCTGTGTGCGCGCATACATACACACTAGGGGCTGTTGTGCCTCAACAACCAACCCCCTCCTAGTCAGTCAGTCAGTCAGTCAGTCAGTCAGTTTTATTGCACATAGTCAAAGGCTGCCACAATGTACACAAGAATCATTTAACAATTAAAAGAAAATATGCTGGGTTAATACAAAAACTCAAAACATTTATATTATCAAGACATTACCTACTCTAAACAGAACTATAAAGGTAAAGATAAAGGGACCCCTAACCATTAGGTCCAGTCGTGACTGACTCTGGGGTTGTGGCGCTCACCTTGCTTTATTGGCCGAGGAAGCCGGCGTACAGCTTCCGGTTCATGTGGCCAGCATGACTAAGCCGCTTCTGGCGATCCAGAGCAGCGCACGGAAACGCCGTTTACCTTCCCGCCGGAGCGGTACCTATTTATCTACTTGCACTTTGACGTGCTTTCGAACTGCTAGGTTGGCAGGAGCAGGGACCAAGCAACGGGAGCTCACTCCTTCGCGGGGATTCGAACTGCCAACCTTCTGATCGGCAAGTCCTAGGCTCTGTGGTTTAACCCACAGCGCCACCCGCGTCCCTTAAACAGAGCTATAAAAGTACCTTAATATACAGGTTAAGACATTAAACAATAAAATGTATAGGTTAAAATCACCACATGGCCACTAACATATTAAAAAATAATGTTAATTAATACAGTGTGCAATTATATTCAGCGTTTGGTGATAAAGATAGAATATAGCTTGATGTAGATAGGGTGAAATAAATTCATCTCCTTTACAGTTGGTGGCTATCTTGGCTATATAATTTGCTCTAATTTCCCAGCGGTAGTTGCAAAGAGTGCTACTTGCCAGGTCACATGCTTATCTATGTCTGTGAGGATATATAAAATCATGCCAGAGGGGTTCTAGCCAGGGGACCTTGTCATTATAGGTGCTAAAAATCGTTCTCTCGCTTCATTATATAAGGGGCAGCGCAACCCCCTCCTAGAGCTTTTTCTTCCCACCCCATGTCTTACATCCCCACTTCCCACCCATTGATCGTGAATTCCACACAACCAGTGTTATTTTTCTAGAAAAAGAGTTCTAGCAGGGGAAAAAAAGCCTTGCACACAACATACCCTGATCATGAACTTACTTAATTTGGAATAAAGTTCCAGCTTATTCAAGGAGGTTTATTTCTGTGGCCAGTTTGTATGTTGCTAGCAACAAGGTTTGCTTTTCCAGCAGCTCCTTCCCGTGCCATCTCAGTAACCTTTATAAAATAACAATAATAAGGATACCAATATCCTGCCCATTTGACTGAGTTGCCCCAGCCACACTGGGGGGCTTCCAACATATATAAAAACATAATACAGCAGTTCCCAAACGCTTCCATTATCGTACGTTTCGGCTCCCGAACGCCAAAAACCCAGAAGTAAATGCTCCAGTTTTTGAACATTTTTCGGAACCCGAACGTCCAACACGGCTTCCTCTTGAGTGCAAGAAGCTCTTGCAGCCAATCAGAAGCTGCGCCTCGGTTGTCGAACATTTCGGAAGTTGAACGGTTTGCCGCAACAGATTACGTTCGACAACCGAGGTTTTACTGTAAAACATCACACTGCTATTTTTCTAGAAAAAGAGGTGCCAGAACTCACCATGAACACCTCTCCTTATTCTTTTATAATAGCAGTCTTTAAAGGTCAGCACCAACACTTTGAACTGTGCTCGGAAATGTGGTGTGCTTTAGTCCAGGAAGCACACAAGGGGTTCCAATTCCCATTCAGACATGGCCCTCCAGATTGAAAAACTGCTGTTTTTGCTGCAACAGTTAGCAGTTTTATTATGGCGCGAGCTTTTGTGGACCGCAATCCCCTTCACCAAATGTTATGAAGTGTTATCCTGAGTTGCAAATACATACATATGCATTCCTGGTTGTTTCTAGGGTGGGTTGGGAGGAGAGAAATGCAGAAAAGTACAGGCTGTGAGAATTGCCTTTCTTCAAAACAAAAAACAAAACCCAGACCCAGTTGTTGTTTATAACACAGAAATCCCAACATTGGTAAGCCAATCGACACATACAGTGTGATAAAAATCCTTTGATTCAATCTACAAGTGGATGGCACCCAATCTCTTGATGAGTTGCAATTCTGTGGTTTCAAGCTGCGTTTTCCCATTTGAAGTTTCTTTGTTGAAAGATGGCTGCTAAAGTCAGATCTGGAGTGACCAGGGTGGCTGAAATGCCCCCCCCCTCCCCACTATTATTTACTTATTCATTTTGCCATTTCTGGCACCAGGTTTGTATCCATTTGTTCTTTTGCGTCGAGACTGGCCTGTCGGTCACGACTTAAAATGGATGAAATTCTAGATTCCTGCCCCAGGGCTTTTGAACGATGGGTTCTCCATCAGTGGGAAAGAACTCCTAAAAGTAGCTACTGTCAAACACAGAAAACATCAAGAAACCTGCATCTTCCATGTAAGGCTTTTGCAGGCAAGCGGAACTTGCCGTATTTTTAGCAACCAAGTCCTCATTTGCTTTCCGTAGGAGAAAGTCATCTAGCTATTGAGTTTCCTATTGCACATTAGCCTAGAAAATAAAAACGGTTTGAGATTTAATGGATCTTGATAAGGATATGAAATTTCTGGCTTGGATTTTACCCCCCTTTTCTTTTGCAACCTGCAAAAAGCAGCATCTGGCTGCTCCAGCAGCAACATGTGCCAGCAAAGGCTTATATTAGTGAGGTGTTGTTGTTTTTTGCTGTGATTATGCCAAGGACCTGGCTTGCGAGGAGAGAGCCACGAGTCTGGATTTCCAAAACAAGGGACTGTGGGGCCTCATTGGGGGCTGATGTTGTGAGAAAAGCAAGCTTTCCTAACTGGCGTTTTCCTGATACAGCTAATGGGAGTGGGGAATAGCTTGGTCGATTCCTGATTCTTTCCTTCTGCAGGTCCCTGCCCTGCAGCTGGGCTGCGAAACTGGAAGCAAGCCCTGCTGTGAGTTAAAAGTACTAGGGGAAGGATGTGCAATGGGGAATTGGTGGGTATTAGCAGGAGAGGGTTGCACTGGCCTGCCTCCCACCTGCTGATTCTCCCTTGGAAAAGCAGCCTTGCATTTATGTTCTCTTGGCAAGGGCTCATTTGCACAGGCAGCATTGTGAGATCATTTGCATGGAACTGTTGTAAAAGGATTAGTTATCTATAGGGCCTGTGTTGAGTGGCATCTGTGAGCAGGATTTCCCCTGGCAGAGGCCTGTCAATGGGCTCATCCTGGAAAGGTTGTCCTCCCCACCTAACGTTTCCTTCTGGAAGTGCTCACATGACAACTTCGAAAAGCCTCTTAGCGAGCTCAGAACATCGTGTTGCAAACGGCCCCGGGGCTGCTGAGTTCTGAAATAAAATTGCAAAACGGCTCGGAGCATTTATAATAGAGAAGCAATCTGGAAGTGGTTTCAAATTAAGGGGGGAGTTCAAAATTTGCTTCATAGGGAATAAGCTTCACTGAATATAGTGGGCCTTCTAGCACAACCCTAGGAATCCTTACTCGGATGTAAGGATTCACTTTCTGAAACGATACGCTAACTGAAATTTAACCATCCTTCGAAATGCGCACTTTTCTGAATTTTGTTTCTCCAGGCAAGTAATGTGTACAAGCATGGGTTAAAGTGTGCAGATAAACGCATCTGTTCCTGAAGCATTATCTTCGGGGAAATCGCGTTGCAAAAATGTGTGCGTTGGGCAAAATTGCACACGCAAATGTGTTTATTTGGAGCCAGACGCAGTTTCCTGGAGCAGGAACTGCTCCTCTCTCCCCTATCCTGGGACAGGCTTCAAATCCGAGACTGTTTTCAAAAGCATGAGATAAGAAGTCCAGATAAATGAACAGAATGGGAGTGGAACATGGTGCAAACCTCCTCCTGAGGAACCTATAAAAACATGTTTCTTGTCTGTGAAAAGCAAGAACTGCGCTTGGTTCTTCTGCCACTAACTTGGCATTGTTTTTATCCTGTGGTTAGTTATGTTCTTCTGAAAACAGGGCCTAATGTCATAGCATTGCTTGATGACTTGTGTATCATCACAGATAAAAGTTGTGTTTTGAATGAAGTTGACTCTGATGGAGGACTTTCCCTTAAGTGTTGTCAAGTGTTGAGTAAACCAGTGATCTGAAGGCATGTGTGAAATGGCTCCCAAGTGGCTACCTTGAGTTGAAAAGGCTGCTCTTTGCGGTTTATGGAGTTTCGCTTGGCTTCCAAGGGCTGCTTGCGGTGTCATTCAGTGGCAACCCCATGGCTGGAATAAAAATATGTGTTTTGTGCGCATGACAGAGGACCACGGCCAATCTGGGCTTACTGACACGGTTACATGCACCACAAGTGTGAATGGGTCACATTGTTGCTTTTTTAGATGTATAAATAAAAAGCTTGTGTGTGTGAAGGAGTGTTGATAGAAATCGCTCAATAGGACAGATGTGCTTAAGTGTTCCTGGGTCTTGCTGATTCTCAACCTTCATTGCCAGGTTTCCTCCAGCTGGGCTTACTAGCAGCACATGTGAAAAGGATCTAGGGGTCTTTGTGGACCACATGCTTAACATGAGTCAACAGTGTGATGCAGTAGCAAAAAAAGAGCTAACACTAGTCTAGGTTTCATCAACAGTAGTGTAGTGTCTAGATCAGGGGTTCTCAACCTGTGGGTCCCCAGATGTTGTTGCACTACAACTCCCATCATCCCTGAGCTCTGGCCTTGCTAGCTAGGGGTGATGAGAGTTGTAGTTCAACAACATCTGGGGACCCACAGGTAGAGAAAGGCTGGTCTAGATCAAGGGAAGTCATAGGGCCACTCTATTCTGGCTTGGTCAGACGACACCTGGAATACTGTATTCAGTTCTAGGCACCATAATTTAAGAAGGATGTTGACAAGCTGGAACGTGCGCAGAGGAGGGCAACAGAGGTGATCAGGGGTCTGGAAACCAAGCCTTATGAGAAGTGGTTGAAGGATCTGGATATGTTCAGCTCGGAAAAGAGAAGACTGAGAGGAGATATGATAGCCATCTTCAGATATCTCAAGGGCTGTCACATGGAGGATGGAGCAAACTGCTCTGGAGGGTAGGATCCAAATCAATGGCTTCAAGTTACAAGAAAGGAGAGTCCTACTAACACCAGGAGAAACTTTCTGGCAGTAAGAGCTATTCGACAGTGGAACAGACTCCCACGAGAGGTGGTGGACTCTCCTTCCTTGGAGGTCCCTAAGCAGAGGTTGGCTGGCCATCTGTCATGGATGCTTTAGCTGAGATCCCTGTATTGCAGAGGGTTGGACGAGATCACCCTTGGAGTTCCTTCCAACTCGAAGATTCTATGATTCTGCTACAGTCCTTGGACCAAAAGGACCTTTTCCAATGGATCATTAAGTGGCATAGGAACGGCTGAGCAACCTGTTGATTGTTCCCTGTAAATGCCTACCACAACCTCCAGCAGAAGTTCATCTCTTGTTCTATGTAGGTCAGCCCTGAGAGAAGGAGAAAGGTCTCATAGCTTCTTTGTTTCAAAGGTGTGTTCAATCTGCATGAAAAGGCCACAAAAATTCAATAGTTTGTTTCCGAGAGCCGATTAAAATGTTTAGAAAGGCACGTGGTTTAGCCCTCAGCTATTTGTGTGTGTGCGTGTGCGTGTGCGTGTGCGCGTGCGCGCGCAAAAGGTAACCCAGAGCAACTTACAAATAACAGAATGTGCATCAAAGCTCATATAGAACTAAAGGAGAGCAAAAGCTAAAAAAGAAGTTTCATATATATATATATCTCAGAACTAAAATGTCATACACACTGAAGGAAGCCACAGATAAAAACCTCAGGCCTGGCTGAAAAGAAACGTTTTTGCTTGGTACTGAAAGATACATAATGATGGTGCCAGACAAGCCTTCCTGGGGAGAGCAGTCCCTAAGCAGGGAGCCACCACTGAGAAGGCCCACACTCTGCATCTCATCGTAGGGGGAACACACAGAAGGGCTTCAGTTTATTATTGCAAGGTGTTGTTTGGTTTATGTGGGGAAAAGTCATCCTTGAGGTACAGTGGTACCTTGGTTCTCAAATGCCTTGTTACTCAAACAACTTGGAACCCAAACACAGCAAACCTGGAAAGAAGCCAAATGTGCTCCGTTTTGAGTGTTGTGCTTCTGATTTGAGTGCTACACTTCTGTTTTGAGTGTTACGCTTCCGATTTGAGTGAAACACTTCCATTTTGAGTGCCACACTTCTGTTTTGAGTGTTACGCTGAGGTCTGTCAGTTTTTGCTATTTATTTAGTGTTTTTGTGGCTCTTTTTGTTTTGTTTTTGTGACTGTGTGGAACCCAGTTCAGCTACTGATTGATCGATTGATTGCATGACTGCAGTACATGGTTTATTGCTTTCATTTTATGGATCAGTGGTCTCGTTAGATAGTAAAATCCATGTTAAATTGCTTTATTAGGGGTTGTTTTTAAAAGTCTGGAACGGATTAATCCGTTTTGCATTACTTTCTATGGGAAAGTGTGCCTTGGTTTTGGAACGCTTTGGTTTTGGAACTGACTTCTGGAACGGATTAAGTTTGAGAACCAAGGTACCACTGTATTGGGGTCCTCAGCAGCATAAGGCTGTCTAGGTAAAATTGAGCCTCGAACGTAAGGGGCGAGAAGGTGTTTGCTAAAAGGCCCGGCTGGGCCCCTTTGGCATGCCTGTTCTTTCAAGATACAGGGAGTAACATTCAGATAAGCAACTTCCACACCGCTCAACAAGTTGGGAGTACTGTATCAGTTGCCTTGCCGGACATTTGAATCAGCTCTCTAACACAAGCCACAAGCACCAAGACGTGTCACAGGGGAGGGCAGATGATTAGAACGGCAATCTTCTGCTGTTTCGGGAGACTGCCAACTTTTTAATGATCACCTGTCAGAGTTAATTTGCAACCTCTGTTACGGGTCAGTCATTTGTGTGATTTGTGCTCTCAGTTGGTCATTCAAAGCCCCCCCCCCGGTCCCAGTCACCCCCCCCCCGAAGTCTGCATGCAGCACCATTGGAAATCTCAAAGCATGCTGATAAACTTTTCCTTAAGCAAAGTTGTTCTGGTTGCAGGTTTTCTTTTTTAATATTCATGGATTCTTCTCATACTGAAAGAACGAGGCCCAAGGCTGACTTTGACTCACCAGGGCTTAAGTCCAGGAAAGTTGTTTTCAGTTTAGCTCTGCAACATGCGAGACTAATAACAAGGAAAGGGGCTTTGGGGCATATGGAGAGTGCATTTTCTTCACCGCTCAGTGACCCAAGTAGCGCTTATGAGCTTTGGGATTCTGGATGTTGACTTTCAGGAAATCTCAGCTCTGCTCACTGTAGAAACTGGCTCAGTGGCAGAGCGCTGAATTCCTGTTGCGAGGACCTAAGGTTCAGTCACACGCAGGGGTAGCCAGTGTGCGGTGTCCTTTGGACATTGTTGGATAGCAGTTCCCATCATCTCTGACCACTGGCCATGTTGTCTGGGGCAGTGCCAGATTTATGTATAAGCTAAACAAGCTATTGTTTGGGGCCCCACTCTCTTGCGGCCCCCCAAAAAATTAAAGGGAAAAAAACTGGGTGTACATTTCCAAAATATAAGATCAGTTCAACAATTACTTTGATAAAATACATATTTTGTTATGTGCAAATGGATTTAGATACCTAATTCCAGGTCCATAAATTACCATACAGCATATATTCAGCACAAAAAACAGCGACAATTGATTGTTGACAAAGGACAGCTGGACATATAAAGGGCCCCATTACCTTCAGTAGCTTAGGGCCTCATCAGACCCTGGTCTGGAGCTGGTGGGAGGTCATAGAGTCTTAGACTTGGTTTAATGGAAAAATGGAAGCCTTTTCCAGACCATTTAAAGAAATATTATAATATGATCAATTCACAAGCAGGATTTGAACTACGAGCAACATCAAGAATGAGAGGTTATTGTCTTGTGGTTATGATAGAAAACAGTGAAGCTAGTCTTCTTGGACAAGAGAACAAAAAAAAAACTTTTAAAAAGAATGGGGGGAAATTACAATCTATTTAAGAGACGATTGCAAGCAGATGAAAACATTAGCAGGATTTTAATCTCACTTGTAATGTAATAAATATTATGGACAATATGGATTGATATAAAATATAGATTATAGAATAATATGCAGTTGTAAATGCTGACAATAGGATCCATGAAGTGGGTGGGGGGCAAGTCTTGAGATTCAGAGTTATCTCTGTATATGGATGAGCATTGGGATTGTTGTAATTTTATATTTGTAAAATCAAATAAAAAAAACCCTAAAACAGTGACGCTAGGGTACAGCAAAGGGGTAGAATAAAAAAAAGAAAAACACCATGGAAAATGGGATGGGAAGTCGATAGAACAAAAGAAAAATATATATTATGAATTGGAAACCTTATGGGAAATTTAGGGAAATTTAATAAAATATGTTATAAAAGAATTGTAGAAGTGGAAGGGACCACAAGGATTATCTAGACCAACCCCCTGAAATGCAGGAATCTTTTGCCCAATGTGGGACTTGAACCCACGACTCTAAGCTTCAGAGTCTCAAGCTCTACCAACTGAGCTACCCCAGGGCAACATATTTTACCTTCCCACTGGAGCAGTACCTATTTATCTACTCGCACTGGTATGCTTTCGAATTGCTAGGTGGGCAGGAGCAGGGACTGAGCAACGGGAGCTCACCCCGTTGCGGGGATTCAAACCACCGACCTTCTGATTGGCAAGCAGTAGGCTCTGTGGTTTAGACCACAGCGCCACCCATGTCTCTGCTGCCCAAATCTGTTGGAATAAGCAACAGACTTTAATTAAGACCCACGTACTGAGAGTCAGATAGCCACTAAAGCAGTGGCGACCTCAGTGGCCTTCTGGACTTGTGAGTTATATTTCTCCATCTCCTTCCCTCCTCACTTCTCCCATTAACGAATAATGGCTGCTGTTTTCAACTAAGAAATCCGGCTTCACCTTTATACCAGAGTCTGTCTTCCATCAGGCAAGGCAGAGCCTACTCTGCAACAAAAACGGTCGATGCCATGATCAGCCACCTCATTAAGCATGGATAATATTGTTGTGCGTCTGCGTTGAGGAGTCTTAATTCAAATTCAGCATCCCCAGAGCTGCTCATCCGTCACAGGGAATTGTGCTGAGCAGCGAAATAAAATTAAGAGTGTGCTTCTTGACTCCCCACTCCACCCCTCTTCCTAAATAAAACAATTTGAGTGTATCTAAATAAACAAAATGGACGTTTTGCATCCTCTCCCCTTTTGAAGGAAGGCCAGAAATTCCAAATGGGAAGTTGTTTGCTGTTCATCTGCTCTCCAGAACAGTGTCCTAATAAACCCCATAAAATGTATTTAAGGTGTGCAAAAGAAACGAGATGTTTAGGCAGACATAGGGTTACCTTGCAGTTAGGAACAGAAGTAAGTCAATAGTTTTATAGATGGTACTTAACACCTGCCAAAATAGCTAAAATGTATAAAACAAAAGCAAACCTGTGTTGGAGGTGTGGTAAAGCAGAAGGGACACTTATACATATCTGGTGGAGCTATGAAAAAACCAAAAGCTTCTGGGATATAGTATGTGATGAACTTTAAAAAATGTTTAAATATAACTTTGTGAAAAATACACAAGCTTTCCTATTAGGAATAACAGACACAGGTATGGCAAAAGAAGATCGGAATATATTCCTTTATGCCACAGGTGCGGCGAGGACCTTAATTGCCAGAAATTGGAAAAAAGAATTTGTGCCAACATAAAAGGAATGGCAGGATAAATTATTAGATTATACTGAATTGGCCAGATTAACAGAGACAATTAGGGGACAACCTAGACAAGAATTTCAAAAAGAATGGGGGAAATGCAGAGAACACTTTACCAGACAGTGCCCCCAAATAGACACCTGGACTTGTTTCGATTAATTTCTACAGGAGACTTTGCGGGTTTTAAAAGTCATAATTAGGAAAAATTGTAATAATCACATATAAAAGAAACAGTATACAAGAAGTAAATAAGGAAGCCATTTCCAGGATAAAGGATGTCTTTTATTTTTATGTTATGTTTTCTTTGTGTAAGGGGATAGGAGTTTAATTTCGATAATTAAATTGTCGATGGCGGTGGGTTTGTTAGTATGTATGAGTTGTTGTGGACTATGTTGTAAATAAAGTATAAAGAAGAATAAGAAGAAGCAAGTCAATAGGACTTAATCCCAGGTTACGTTTGTATAGGGTTGCTTCCTAAATCTGGCTCCTGAAAGGGAACACAAGGTTCTGAAAATCTGGATTTGGAGAAAAAAATGATAGAAAGAAGCCTTTGGATGTGAGCGCTTCCTTTAGAGGGGAGTATAGAGATCAGTTTGGGGTCTGCGAGGAGATCTAACTCAGCATTTGGCTGTGCTTTTTAAATTTGCCCTGTGGCTGGCTTTCTAATATATTTTGCATTATTTTACTGCAAAACTCTGAAGTTATTATTGGGCTTGGGAACGTGCCGTTCCCCAGCCTGTGTTGTTGGCAAAGCTGTGATGTCACTTTGATAATTATACCCTTGATGTACCCTGAAGCACATGCATTCTGTCGTGTCGTCTTAGAGGGTTGCTTTGGGAACCTGGCTTGTGTGTTGCGTCTCTTGAACTTTAAGGTGCAGGCGATGAAACCCGCTATGCCTGTAGCACCTTAAAACCCGGGGCCTGTGTGATCAAAGCTCGACAAATTTGAACGGAATGCCTCTGCCGAGTTCACTGAGCTTTGGAGGAGTTTTCTTGGCAGAATTAGGCCAGTCATGCGCAAAACACTGGGGCGGAATTAGCACATTGTGCATGTGGGTTAAAGGCAAGGATTGCCGACTCAAAACTTCCCTTGAAATGTAAGTAGCATGCATGGCATAGATATACAGCCAAGGCTTACTGTACCTCTGGGTCCTGGCATCTGTTTTTAATATGAGGCCTCCACCCTGGAACAAATGAAGTAAAACGAAATCGAAGTGTCCCAGAGCAGGCGCAGAATTCATTTCTTCTATCACGAAGTTAACTAGAGAGGGAGGGAGAGTCCTTCAACTTGAGGGAACACAGGGGGAGCTTTCAAATTCAGGGGTGCTTTGTTTTCCTGACAGAACTGAACTCCAGCACATTAATTCTGGAAATCAAGCTTTGTGCACAGTCATACAAGCAAGCAAGCAAACCAACACTGATTCTTTCAGAATATTGTGAAGTGTAGTTCACATTGCTCTCAGAAGAAATTCTATAAGCCCTCAGGCAACCTTAATGGTTTTTGGATAGAAACATGCCAAATACTGTACTCTGGGGCTAGAAAATATAGTGCCTATGAGGCACTTTTTGTGTAGTGTGTTTCCTTTTAAAAAAAGTTTCTAGTCCTCAAGAAATATGTTTTGAAGACATGATGGCGAGTCATGCTAGCGAGTCATGAGAACTGACAAGCCCCACAGAAGCAAGTTTAAATTTGTGACATATTCTGCCCCACTAAATCTCCTGAGGACCAGTTCACATGACCACTCAGGGCATGTGGGGCTCTCTACTTTTGGAATGATGTATTTGAGCTTTCAGTATAAGACCACAGTAGAACTACCACAGATGATGGTAAATATGGAGTCCAGACCAGACCAGGCAGGGCATGTGGTAGAATGGAGTGGGGGAATCACGGTTGTCATACCATAAATCCTCACCAGTCGTGTGAATTGGTACAGAGCAAAAAGAACAGGAGAGACTTCAAAACAGTGTTCCTCTCGCCTACCTTCTGAAGTGGTGCAGTCCACTGTACCATCTCAGTGGCTACAAGGAAAAGCTTTTCTGAAAACAGAAGGTTTGAAAAGTTAGCTTCCATACATGGGCTTCCTTGGTGAGGTTGTTCCTTGGTGTGTAGGGCTATGGCAGAAAAGACCTTCACCCCTACGGAAGATGCTTCCTATGGCAGGAGGTTCAACAACAGAGCCATCTCTGAAGATCTTCAGCCTGTATCCTTAGTGCCATTATCAACTGAACTTGTTAATCCCTTGTTAAAGCTCCAAGTGTTAGAAACATAGTTATATACGCTAGGTACCAAATGGCTCTTTAAACCAGGGTTAAAGGTAAAGGTAAAGGGACCCCTGACCATTAGGTCCAGTTGTGACCGACTCTGGGGTTGCGGTGCTCATCTTGCTTTATTGGCCAAGGGAGACAGTGTAAAGCTTCCAGGTCATGTGGCCAGCATGACTAAACCGCTTCTGGCGAACCAGAGCAGCACACGGAAACGCCGTTTACCTCCGGAGAGGTACCGATTTATCTACTTGCACTTTGACGTGCTTTCGAACTGCTAGGTTGGCAGGAGCAGGGACTGAGGAACGGGAGCTCACCCCATTACGGGGATTCGAACCGCTGACCTTCTGATCGGCAAGTCCTAGGCTCTGTGGCTTAACCCACAGCACCACCCGCGTCCCTTAAACCAGGGTTACGGTCCCCAAAATGGAATGCCTCGTTGCCATTTTGGGGGCAGATGGCTCGAAATTTGTATTTTTCAGTGTGACTTTTTGGTACCTGAAATTTATTCTGATTGTACAGATAAAATATAACAGAATTCTACAGGATGGGTTGCTAGTGTGGGAAAACAGTCAGGATCCAAGGATCCCCAGGCATGCACCTCCAGATGGTGGAGACGTCAGGTGCTATCCTGGCACCCGGGCATCTTCACTTGGTCGCAAGTGGCAGATCGCCAGGTGCAAAACGTGCCCGGTAAATTTCATACGCTGCCAAGTAGCATACTTAAGAGCCTAAGTAAAACTACATTATAATTTAAGAAAAAAAATCAAAGAGAATGTAACGGCAGAAAAACATGTGCAATTCCTTAAAAAGCACACACCCCAAAATAGCAGCAAAAATAACATGTAATAGCTGCAATGGGAACCTTGCAGAAAAAGTAATTTTCACATTGCTTCCCAGATGGGTAAGCAGCCAGGGAATGTCTTACAACAGCAACCTTTTTCAGCTGTTGGCCGATCCACCGTCCCTCAGACCATGTGGTGGCCGGACTATATTTTGAAAAAATAATAATGAATGAATTCCTATGCCCCACAAATAACCCAGAGATGCGTTTTATATAAAAGGACACATTCTACTCATGTAAAAAACACGCTGATTCCTGGACCGTCCTCGGGCCAGATTGAGAAGGCAATTGGGCCGCATCCGGCCCCTGGACCTTAGGTTGCCTACCCCTGTCTTACACAGAAGAAAGTTACTTTAAAAGGGGGGGTATTGTTTTAATTTCTGCTGGATGATGGCTTTAATTGAAGCTCTATGGATACATTGTCCAAGAGCAGCTGTTGAAGTTGATCATATTTGAATGATGTAATTAGCTTCTAGCTAGCTAAAGACTTTTTAAAAGATCATTGGCTATGCTCACTTATCACAGTAAACCGTGGTAAGTGGTTTGTTGTGAATGAACAAATGACTCCTGTTTTGCTCCTTCCTATGGATGAGAAGTAGCAACCTAATATGAGTAGCAGCAAATCATGAACGCTATCTTAGTGTTGCATGTGCACTGGGCTTTGCAGTTTCTTCCTTGAAAACAAAAACAAAAAACCAATTTGCAATGCGAAACAAAAGTTTAGTCTGTGGTCTGTTTGAGTGAAACAAGCCACTGTCCGCTTTCAGGTGCAACGCTAAGCCAAGGATTGTAAACAGCTTTTGTGGAGGAAGTTCCTCAAAAAGCAGAGTATACATTTTAAATATATATATATATAAACAAAGGATAATGGTTTGTTACTCTTGCTCATACTGATGGTTTCATCCAGCAAGCAGAAATGCTTTTGCCGGTGGAGAGACCTGCTTAGCGCTACGTTGCATACCTTCCTCCGGGTAAGGAAGGACAATAATTCACTGGTATGGCAGAATCCGAGACCAGGGAAGAGAGATGGCGGAAGAAGATTGGAAGAAATTTAAGGATTATCTTAGGAAACATTGCAAAATTAATGAATGTTAGAATGACGTTGGTTTAGAAATTAAGTGGTTTTCAGCTGTAATGATTAAGTAAAAAGAAAAGGAAGGCTAAAAATCAAATGAAAAATAAGGGAGAGGATTTGCTGAATTAATAATTAGAACCTGGAATACAGAAAGGGGAGGTATGAGGAGGTCGGGGAAGTAAGTTATAAGAAAAAAAGGGATTGAAATTATACTTGTTTTTGTTTTTGTTTGTGTTTTGTTTGTATTATTGTTTTGTTTTTATATAATTTTTGAAACTTCAATAAATATCTTTTTTTTAAAAAAAACAATAATTCACTGGTAGAGCAGTTCCTTGAATGCCAAAGGATTCCAGGTTCTATCCCTGGCAGGTGAAAACACCTTGGAGTGCAGCTTCCAGTCAGAGTAGGCAGAACATGGAGAAACAGATTGACATGGTATTAGGGTAGCTTCCCGTCTACTGTCCTATGTGACTTCACTGAAAAGATAGAAGAGTTATTCTGCATTCCCAGCTTAAAACTTGTTAACCGTACAGCAGGGCTGGGGGACTTGTGGAGCCTTCCAGAGATGTTGCTGTACTCAACTCCCATGAGCATCATGGCCAATGGTCACCAGGTCAGACTGTTTCTCCATGTAGGCCAGTACTGTCTACTCTGACAGAGTAGGTTTCCCACAGCTGTTCTCCAAGGGCTGTTCTCCAAGGGCTCAGTCTGGCCTTACTCATCCCATTCAGGGATGATCACATAGGCCCACAGAGTCCTCTGTGATCACCCTGCCTTCTTCAGAATCCTTTAGTGCCCTGTGTCCAATGGCAGGCTTATCCTGTAAAGGTAAAAAGGTAAAGGACCCCTGACAGTTAAGTCCAGTCACAAACGACTCTGGGGTTGCAGCGCTCATCTCACTTTACTGGTCGAGGGAGCCTGCGTTTGTCCACAGACAGTTTTTCTGGGTCATGTGACCAGCATGACTAAGCTGCTTCTGGCGAAACCAGAGCAGCGCACGGAAATGCCTTTTACCTTCCCGCCATTTATCTACTTGCACTTTGACGTGCTTTAGAACTGCTAGGTTGGCAGGAGCTGTAAAGGTACAACATGGTGTTTTTTAAAAAAGGTAAAGATAAAGGACCCCTGGACAGTTAAGTCCAGTAAAAGGCAACTATGGGGTTGTGGCGCTCATCTTGCTTTCAGGCCGAGGGAGCTGGCGTTTTTCCACAGACAGCTTTCGGGTCATGTGGCCAGCATGACTAAACTGCTTCTGGAACACTGTGAAAAGTACCAGAGCACAAGGAAACGCCATTTACTTTCTTGTGACAGTGGTACCTATTTATCTGCTTGCACTGGTGTGCTTTCAAACTGCTAGGTTGGCAGGAGCTGGGACAGAGCAACAGGAGCTCACTCTGTCACGGGGATTTGAACCGCCGACCTTCCAATCGGCAAGCCCAAGAGGCTCAGTGGTTTAGACCACAGCACCACATGTGCTGCACTATCTGAACTGGGAATGCTGCATTTCTGGAACCAAATTCCTTTTGTGTGTGTGTGTGTGTGGAGCCTGAGCAGGAGCAGTCACCATCAGAAGTGGCCATTATCTATCTGGACTGTCCCTGGACTTTTCTTCCTTAAGTTCTCGAAGTTCTTAACCTAGCTCAAGGTTGTCATGTGAACTAGTCAGACGTCACAGCCAGTTTGTCCTTTGAAAAATAAGACTTGAGAGCCGTCTTGTCCAAAAATGGCAACTAGACATTCCTTTTTGGCGACTGTAACCATGGTTTAAGGAGCCGTTTCGCACCTATGTTATATATCTGAGTTTCTAACACTGCTCCGGAGCTCCACGACGTGTAGACAACCCTTGTGTGCTGCTTTCGCGAGTGTGCAGGTTGGAGAGTGTCGTTTTGCTGCAAACTCCCTTATCCTTGGCCTCCGCACATGGGTCGTGCAGGAGGAGAGGCGGCTAATCCGTCAAGCAGGTCTTTTCTAAAGCTCTGCCTTTTCACATCGGAGGAAGGAGGAGAAAAACCACAGCAACGTTGGTTTGTAGCCGGAACCACCATGTGCTCGAGGCTTTATCTGGAACAGCGCAGAGCAAGGCATATCCCTTAGCCCGTGTCCCTGCCGCGACCGGCCTTGGAGTGAAACGCAGAGCAGAATGGGAAAGTTCAGCCGCAGTCCGGGTGGTATATGCCGTGCCGATCGAGATTGGGGTGGGGGGTGGGAAAGAAAAGAATAAAGATTTCCTTGCTCCTTGCTTCCCTTCCTCCCTCTCTGGGTTGCGAGAAGCTGCAGTTTAGATCAAAAGGAGATGTAGAATACATTTAGGCAAATTTAAAAATAGATTCTCCTGGGGCAAGGGAAGGAAAATTGCTGAATGCACAAGCTCAGAAAGACTGGAGGAGAGAGGGAAGGAGGGAGAGAAACACATTCTTTTTTGACTTAGAAGGTTGAGGCGTAATGTTTGCCGTAAAATTGCAATTAATCATATTTGCCCTCAAATGTTTTTGGGGGGAGGAGGGGAAATGGCAACGGTCACTGTGTTTGTTTGTTTGTTTGTTTGTTCAATTATAAACATGTGCATGCTCCCTCCATCTGCTTGCTCCAGAGTAGACCTGTTTGAGGCACCTTTTTGGTACAAGTCGCAGGAATTGACTGGCGCGGAACAACAACACCCCTGGCAAAAAAACAACAACACAGAGAGAGAAATGAATAGGAAATATGCAAGAACTGTTCATTTCAGAGAGGCATGCATAGGTGTCAGCTTGCAATGGCAACTGAGCATACATCAATCCCCCATAGACTGTTTTTTTTGGGGGGGTTCTGCTCCCTGTGCATCCCCCCCAGATTTTTTTAATACTCCTTCTAACTCCGAGGTTCCCCCAAGTCTTCTGGTACCTCTTCTCTTGTGAGGTATTTTGGCTTTGTGAGGATCAGCACTTAGAGATGCAATACCTGCTATTAGCATATAGGGTGATTGTGCTGAATTAATAACGGCCACATTCGTGACATACATTGAAAACAGTATGACACCACTTTAAACCACCATAGCTTTCCCCCAGAGAATCATGGAAACTATAGTTTGTCAGGAGTCCTGAGAATAGGGCTGGGCAATAGAGTTGTGCCTCGGAAGTCAAATAGAATCCATTCCAGAAGTCTGTTTGACTTCCAAAACATTAGATAGAAACCAAACGGAAGCCATGGAAGCCATGTCGGACGTTTGGGTTCCAAAGAACATTCGCAAACCAGAACACTCACTTCCGGATTTGCGGCGTTCGGGAGCCAAAACATTTGAGGCGCAAAGCGTTCGACTTCTGAGGTACGACTGTACCTGGTTTTCAACATTGTGATCTACCACTAGCTAAATATCTCAGTATAGTGATATACAGTGGTACCTCGGGTTACAGACGCTTCAGGTTACAGACTCCACTAACCCAGAAATAGTATCTCGGATTAAGAACTTTGCTTCAGGATGAGAACAGATATCGTGCGGCGGCAGTGGGAGGCCCCATTAGCTAAAGCGGTACCTCAGGTTAAGAACAGTTTCAGGTTAAGAACGGACCTCTAGAATGAATTAAGTTCTTAACCTGAGGTACCACTGTATCACAATGTTTGAAATGAGGATGGAGCTACATAGATGCGCTGGCTGGCTTCACGGTTTCCCCCACATTGTGTTTTTTTGCATAGCACACACATATATGTCATGATTTACAATAGATTGCCAAGTCAGAAATGAAAGCAATATCATGATATGTAGTTGAAACTGGTTTTGGACAATATATTGTCCA
The DNA here is from genome assembly GCF_964234715.1 of Podarcis melisellensis. Taxonomy (NCBI): domain Eukaryota; kingdom Metazoa; phylum Chordata; class Lepidosauria; order Squamata; family Lacertidae; genus Podarcis; species Podarcis melisellensis. The sequence continues at coordinate 17,828,082 of NC_138529.1, forward strand.
GTCTTGGCACACGTCATGATGCGCAATATATTGCCAGGTCAAAATATAAAAAAAGATGTCAAAATATTCACTTCGAAGTGGTTTGGGGCGATATATGGGGATGGTTCAGTATAAGGCAGCTTTTCTTACTCCGATGATCCATCCTCAATCTCTAGGGTTAATTAGTGTGGTTACCTTGCAATGTCTAGTAAACCACATCAGTAGTTGGGTTCCTATTGGGGCTATTAGGTGAGCCAACATGACAGTGATTGAGGATCAGCGAGATCGTTCTGTGATATTATGGCAGTGGACAAAGCTGTACTGTAACTTTGGAAGAAATGTGTTTTAATAGTAATAATAAAATGTGTCTGGAAAAAGAAACGCGGTGTGCCTTCTACTGTGAGACAGAAAAAGCAGTAAGGCAGGGGCAATTTAGATCAGGAAAACGATGCAGGTGGCAAAGGTTAAATACTGCCCCCACACACCATTGGATTCTGACCTCTAACCCAGCCACTGTTCTGAAGTCAATCCTTCCCCCACTCCATAGAACCCAGAGCACAGAACTCTCTCAGTTTTCCTTGGTTTGGCCCGTAGAACACAGGCATGAATTTATCCTTGTCTCCTTCCTGCCCTAGACTCCAGGAAAGGGCTGTGAAATGATAATGATGATAATAATAATAATAATAATAATAATAATAATAATAATAATAATAATAATAGTACAGTGGTACCTCGGGTTACATACGCTTCAGGTTACAGACGCTTCAGGTTACAGACTCCGCTAACCCAGAAATATTACCTCGGGTTAAGAACTTTGCTTCAGGTGGCGCGGCGGCAGCAGGAGGCCCCATTAGCTAAAGTGGTGCTTCAGGTTAAGAAGAGTTTCAGGTTAAGAACGGACCTCCGGAATGAATTAAGTACTTAACCTGAAGTACCACTGTACCCTGACCGTCTGACTGGGTTGCCCAAGCCACTCTGGGCACCTTCGAGCAATTACAAAAACAATTAAACATGAAACGTTTTGAAACTTCCCAACACTGCCTTCAGGTGGCTTCTAAAAGTTGTGTAGTTCTTTATCTTTGTGACATCTGATGGGAGGGTGCCACTACTGAGAAGGCCCTCTGCCTGTCTTCCTGCAACCTCATCTCTCGCAGTGAGGGAACTGCCAGAAGGCCCTCGGAGCTGGACCTCGGTGTCCGGGCTGATGCACGCCCATGCACATGTCCTGATGTGGCACATGAGCCCCTGCTGCAGCTTGTTGATATTTTCTGCCTGGGTATAATTCAGCTTGCTCTTCACAAGTATGCAGAAGATACTATGCGAACTGGTGAAGGGGCTGTGTTTGTGTCGGCGGGGAGGGCTCAAGAGGGGAACAGTGCCTCAGATAACCCCGCAGGGCTTAGTAGCTGGCGAGAGAACAGGCCGATAATTAGGGAAGCAGACCTTGCCAGGTGCCTCCGAATCAATGTGTCCCTTCGATTAGCGCACACTTGTCACTGGCAGATGTCAGAAACTAGCTCTGGCGATAAATCAGTCGTGACAAAATGTCCTTCGCTAATGTGCAGCCGCATAAATAGGAGGCCTGCATGCGTTGTTTTTGGCCGGGGATCTCTCATTGACGATGTCAAGCTGAGGGGGGGGGGAGGCGCGAGGAGGGAGAGGGCGGCCATAACAAACTTCTTGCCCAATTATCCTTCGGGAGCACAGCCCGAAATGTGTTCTTCTTTCTTGGAACATGGCTGGGGACAATAGGTCAGAGATTAAGCACTGCAAGAGAGAGAGAGAGAGAGAGGGGGGTAAACACACACACACACACACACACACACTCCCAACCCTGCCCAGTGCCACTTAATTTGATAAACAAACTGTTGAATACAGCTGCCGATCTGTAGTGCGCAGAAGGAAAGAAAATAAGAGGGGAGAGAAATGCATTTTCTTGTATGGCACAGATTGGGCTTCATGCCTGACAAACCACTTAAAGCCTTCTCTGTGGCCTTCAGAACCTGGAAGTGACAATGGCTGTGTTTCAGGTAGCCTATTAACTCGACACGTTGCAGAGTTAAGAGGGAAATGTTGAGAAGCTCAAGCTCTGCAAATAAGCACCGGCGGGGGAAATAGATGCGAACCTACACTTTTCGTTCCTGGATATTTTTGTGGCCCAAGCTAGAGGGGTGAGGGAAGACATTGCACTTCTGTTCCACTGGCGCTCAGCTGTATGCCTCTCTCAAGGGGCAGGCAGTCTGCAAAAGCATCGTGGACCAATGGGTAGGGCTTGACGCAAGGCAGTGAGCCCCACCTGCGCTGGGTCAATCAGGGACTCCTCGTGGCCGTGTTCACACAATCTCTGTGCAAAATGGGAGCTGCTTTCAGAAGGTTGGTGTGTGGGTGTGTCCCCAATAGGTCTTACCTTTGGTCCAGCTGGTTCTACAAAGCCGAGCATTGGGGGGTGTTAGTTTGATATCACTATCTTTGGTGAAAGAGGCATGTCCTAAAATTAGAATCAATACCTAAGAAATGTGCATGGCCTACAATAGGAGAGGGACACGGGTGGCCTAGGACTTGCCGATCAGAAGGTCAGCGGTTTGAATCCCCCCGACGGGGTGAGCTCCCGTTGCTCTGTCCCGGCTCCTGCCAACCTAGCAGTTCGAAAGCACATCAAAGTGCAAGTAGATAAATAGGTACCGCTCCAGCGGGAAGGTAAATGGCGTTTCCGTGCACTGCTCTGGTTCGCAAGAAGCGGCTCAGTCATGCTAGCCACATGACCCAGAAGCTGTATGCCAGCTCCCTCGGCCAGTAAAGCGAGATGAGCGCCGCAACCCGAGTTGTGTGTGACTGGACCTAATGGTCAGGGGTCCCTTTACCCTTTACCTTACAATAGGAGAGCTTGAGGAAGGAGGAGGAGGAGGGAGGGAGGGAGGGAGGGAGGGAGGGAGGGAGGGAGGGAGGGAGTATTTTATTTGTTTCTGGTTGTTGAGCACTGTGATGATGCTTAACAGAGCCTGACTCCTTCCTTTCTTTCTTACCTCCATAAATGGTGGATTGCAAAGTTCAGGAAAAGGGACGCAGACCCTCCAAGTGTCCCTATTTTCCAGGGATGTCCCTGATTTAGAGAAGCCATCCTGGTTTCTGATTTGATCCCAGAATCCCGCAGGATGTCCCTATTTTCATTGGAGAAATGTGGGAGAGTATGGAGTTATCTGACCCCCAATAACTTGAAGGCAATCCTGTATTTTTATTGTTTAATGTTCTATTACATTTTTATATATGTTGGAAGCTGCCCAGATTGGCTGGGGCAACCCAGTAAGATGTGTGTGGGGTATCAATAGTAGAATTATCATTGTGGAATGGGATGTCCCTATTTTCATCGGAGAAATGTTGGAGGGTACAGGGAAAGAGGCAGCCTCTGTTGACTCTGAACCATTATAGTCCACCATCACTGTGCCCAACAGCCACCAAAACCCTTTCAGGCACCTCAGTGCTGTCTTATTGTTTTCCTGTAAGCTCTGAAATCAGCCATTGGTGGCTTCTTGCTACTAAAAGTGGCCTTTTCAGCTAGTGGAAACAGCACGGCAGGCGAGAAATCATAGAATCGGAATTGGAACGGACCCTGCGGATCAGCTGCAATGCAGGAATATGCAGCCGTCCTCTACGGGGATTGAACCTGCAACCTGGGCATTATCAGCACCATGCTCTAACCGGAAGTGTCTTCATAGTAATTGCCACCCCTCTCCAGTGGTTGTAGAATATGCTCTTCAAAGTCTGCCCAAGCCCAGACCTGAGCATCTTTCAGAAGCAATGCAAGATTTTGATGGTGGTGATGCTTTTCGTTAAGGTCTTGGTGGGTTATTTAGTAATACTTTTAGAAGACACCTGAAGGCAGCCCTATTTAGGGAAGCTTTTAATGTTTAATAGATTATTGTCTTTTAATATTCTGTTGAAACCCAGCCAGATGGGCAGGGTATTAATAATAATAATAATAATAATAATAATAATAATAATAATAATAATAATAGGTGGGGTGGGGGGCTTGGAAAGCATATTGCTAGTAGCAGACAATATCCCCAGACAAGCCGGTCAGAAGTTAGCCGTGCCCCATGCAAAACAGGAGGGAGCATCTATGGCTTGCTGGAAAGGGTGCAGGCTGCTTGCAGCTGTTTAAGCAAACGCTCTTCCCAGTTTGCAACCAAGTAATCCCTGGCTTGAGGCGAGCTGTTGGCAGTGGAGGGATCGCATTAAACCCCTTGAGTTCGGGGGGGGGAGAGAGATGAGCGAGCAGATGCCATTGTAGGCAAAGGGTGACAGGGTATGGAAGAGAAGAGACAAATGGACGGTTTTGAAAGGATCACAATTGGGGATGGAGAGGTCTAAATGTGAGGCTGGCACACACACACACACACACACACACAAAGAAAAAGAAAAAGGGAACCTCCCGCTAGTAGATGGTGCCTCCTGGAAACAATTATGCACTCGGCTCTCCGGAGTTTAAATTTGGGGATTTATTATCGGGAGCCTTTCATCTTATCAAAGCAGTTCCCGTATCACAAGTGCAGAAATGCGTCCAAATGACCTTGGGCGTCATTCCTATGCATCAACCTCCCCCTCCCCGGATGCCTGCAGCTGCTCCCTCTCCCCTGCCTCCCCCCCAATAGATTATTATTACTAAAAGAGAAGGAATAGAAGACCCTTTTTCTTACAGTGGTACCTCAGGTTAAGTACTTAATTCGTTCCGGAGATCCGTTCTTAACCTGAAACTCTTCTTAACCTGAAGCACCACTTTAGCTAATGGGGCTTCCCTCTGCTGCCGCGCCACTGGAGCACGATTTCTGTTCTTATCCTGAAGCAAAGTTCTTAACCTGAAGCACTATCTCTGGGTTAGCGGAGTGTGTAACCTGAAGCATCTGTAACCTGAGGTACCACTGTACTATTATTACTATTTTGGAAGTGAGATACAAACATGACTGTGAAGGGGGCAGGAAGGGAGTGAGGGGTGAATTCCAGCAAGCTAGGAGAGGAGGGAAAGGATCAAAAAGAAGGAGGGAGAGAAATGAAAATAGGAAGGGAGGGGAGAGAGAGAGAGTCCCCCCCCTTCGGTTTTATAGAAGTTGTGCAATTTTAAGAATCGGATTAACCTGGTATGACTCTGTTTTTCCGCCAGTTAGATAGGTTGAGTTTCTTGGCAAGGGGCACACGGGTACAGTACACAGTGTGCTGTAAATATGGGTGTGTCGACCTCGAGTTTTCATGCCAGAGAAGTATTGCGGGAGGAGAATAATCGCACAGCTGTGCCACGCAGGGGAGACTTCCTTCAAGCTTTTGCCAAGGTAGTTAAATGCGTTGTTTGGGTGCGCTGCGGTGAGTTTTATGTTCTCCCCTGGCAGCACTTGAATCCACCCAAGAAGCTTGTTGTTGTTGTTGTTGTTGTTTAAAAAAAGAGCAATCTGACATGCAAACTTGGGACAGGGGTGGCATTTGCATGGGAATCTTTCCCAGTTGTGATTTACTGGGGATTCCCCACCCACCCAGTTTCTCCCCCCAGCAAACCAAACGTGTTTTCTTGGCAGCAAGGCTTCAAACTCAGGGCATTGCACCCAGAGCTCCTGCCAGCTTTGAGCTGCCACCCCCTCCAGCCCTTACTCACCCTGCTCTGGCTGCTCCAATCTCTCCCCCCCTCAACCTGCCCTCACCTTGTTTGTTTAACCTTTTGTTGTCTGTGACAGTGCATTGCCACTGCTCTTCCCTCTTGCTTGTAGGCACAGAGAGAGCAAGTTACGTTTCCAAGCACAATTCAAAGTGTTGGCGCTGACCTTTAAAGCCCTTAATGGCCTCAGCCCAGTATACCTGAAGGAGCGTCTCCACCCCCATTGTTCAGCCCGGACACTGACGTCCAGCTCTGAGGGCCTTCTGGTGGGTCCCTCCCCATGAGAAGGGAGGTTACAGGGAACCAGGCAGAGGGCCTTCTCGGTAGTGGCGCCCGCCCTGTGGAACGCCCTCCCGCCAGATGTCAAGGGGAAAAAACACTATCTGACTTTTAGAAGAAATCTGAAGGCAGCCCTGTTTAGGGAAGTTTTTAATGTTTGAAGTTTTATTCTGTTTTTAATGTTCTGTTGGAAGCTGCCCAGAGTGGTTGGGGAAACCCAGCCAGATGGGCAGGGTAGAAATAATAATAATAATAATAATAATAATAATTCTTATTGTTATTAGGTCACTTGCCAGTGCACACTGCAAAGCAACCTGCAGGGCTGGCCAGCTCTTTCAAGGCTCCAGCTTCCTGCCATTTTATTATTAATAATATCTGATCCCAGAGTGGCAGTGGGATCAGCCATTCAGATTCCGACTTTGGTGTCCAGTGCTGGGGTATCAAGGGGGCGGGCCTTGATCTCATCTTGTTGCTCAGGTTGAGGTGCAAGAGGAGAACCTGTGGCTTCAGTATTCGAATGGTTCCTCTTTACCACGTGATTTCCATGGTGGGTCCAGAGAGCAAGGAGCTGGTTGGTACCAGTTTCCCAGTTTGAGGCTCCCAGTTCCGAACACCTGCTCCAAAATTCCCTAGTGAGACAACGATGATTTCAGGGACAGTTGTCAGGAGCAGCAAGTTTGCTTCGGGGAACTGCTCACATTAAACATTTCCACGCACAGCTGAATGTTGGGCCCGAAGAATTTGCTTTTATGGTAACATAGGGAAAGAAATGATCTCAAAAACCTTTTTGCTTACAGCGGCAGCTATGCTTTCCCAAAAACTTACCAAAAGCAACGCAGCACTGAGTACACCATTCCGGCAATTTTTATTTTACTGCAGAACTGTGATGGAATACCGCCTTGGGATTTTTGTCCCTGTAGGATCTCAAGGCAAGGTTTTGACACGGAGCGAAATGAAAACACCCCCACCCTGAGGCTTAATTATGTAGGGAAGACCGAGCCACTTTTATAGGTGAATGTTTCTGAGATGCCATCATGTGATTTTTTTTTTATTGTATCCATGCTGAAGTCCAGGAAACTTTGTGCTTGATGGTGAAGATTGTTGTCTTGGCAATTCTGGCAAACTGGAGTGGAGGCGTGGGGCCATTCCGCCACCACATTTCCTAGCAGGGAAAAGGCTCTGGTGATGATGATTTTCTTTTCAATACTGCTTTTTAAGAAAAGAAAAGAAAAGAAAAGAAAACGGAAAGCGGCTCAAAACCCAGTTGCTTAGTTTGCGATGGATCACCCACATGGACATTATAGCAACACACTTAAGTTAGGAAACAGCCAGCATCTTGAGTAACAACAACAACAGCAACAACAACAACAACAACAATAATACATTCTTATTTATACCCCGCCGTCCCCGGCCAGGGCCTGGCTCAGGGAGGCTAACATCAAATATAAATTACAGTGGTAGCTCGGGCTGAGTACTTAAATCATTCTGAAGGTCTGTTCTTAACCTGAAACTGTTCTTAACCTGAGGCACCACTTTAGCTAATGGGGCCTCACCCATCTGTTCTCATCCTGAAGCAAAGTTCTTAACCCAAGGTAATATTTCTGGGTTAGTGGAGTCTGTAACTTGAAGCATCTGTAACCTGAACCGTATGTAACCCAAGGTACCACTGTACAATAAAACGTAATAGGGGGGAAAAACCAAAAACAAACAAGCAGTTAATTAAAATACAGCTCAAAATACAGCTTAAAATGCAGCCTCATTTTAGTAGTAGCCCATAAATCAAGACCATAAAGGAAGGAAACATCAGATATTCACCCGAGCCAGCTATCCATGCTGGTCCCACATGGGCCAGCAAAAAAGCCAAGGGAAAATTTATATACCAAATCCCATATAAGGGGTTAGAGTGAGTCTAAGCCGAAGGCCAGGTGGAACAGCTGCATCTTGCAGGCCGTGCGGAAAGATGTCAAATCCCACAGGGCCCTGGTCTCTTGTGACAGAGTGTTCCACCAGGTCGGGGCCAGTGCTGAAAAGGCCCTGGCCCTAGTTGAGACCAATCTAAGCTCCTTGAGGCTCGGGACCTCCAAAGTGTTGTTATTTGTGGATCTTAAGATCCTCTGCGGGGCATACCAGGAGAGGCAGTCCCTTAAGTACGAGGGTCCTAGGCCGCATAGGCTTTAAAGGTCAAAACCAGCACCTTAAGCCTGACCCTGTACTCCACCGGGAGCCAGTGCAGCTGATAAAGCACTGGATGAATGTGATCCCATGTCAAGGATCCCGTAAGGAACCTCGCAGCGGCATTCTGCACCTGCTGGAGTTCCTGGTCAGCCCCGCATAGAGCGAGTTACAATAATCAAGCCTGGAGGTGACCACTGCATGGATCACCGTGGCTGTAACCTTTATCTGATTTGCTGCCACTTGACTTGGGCTCAAGTTCAGTAAGGCCACCCAGTGAATGCTATTCTAATGCAGCATGAGTCAATGCGTAAGTTGCTGCGCAAATATTATTACTGCATTTAGTCTCACAACACCCCTGTGAGGTGGGGGCAGGGCTGAGAAGAACTGACTCACCCTGAGCGATGCGGCTAAATAGTCTCTCGCACCTGAGTCTCCCACGCCCGAGATGTCATTCATGGCGTCCATCCCGGGGCTGAAAAAAAAAATGCATCAACAACAGACCTTGCTTTCCTTCTCTTTCCTAAGGAATGGGCCCGAGCTTGCTTCTACAAGCACCTCAGTCGTGATAAGATACATAATATGCTTTATAGGCTGGCAGCCGGCGTTATTTCTATTACTTTGCCGCTGTTTGAAAAGGAAAACACACACACAGCGAAGTCCTAGCAGGATATTTCCTTCTAGAAGGGCTTGTTGGCGCTGCACCTCCACTACTGAGTTATCTTCAGGTACGCGGGTGGCGCTGTGGGTTAAACCACAGAGCCTAGGACTTGCCGATCAGAAGGTCGGTGGTTCGAATCCCCGCGACGGAGTGAGCTCCCGTTGCTCGGTCCCTGCTCCTGCCAACCTAGCAGTTCGAAAGCACGTCAAAGTGCAAGTAGATAAATAGGTATCGCTCTGGCGGGAAGATAAATGGTGTTTCCGTGCGCTAATCTGGTTTGCCAGAAGCGGCTTAGTCATGCTGGCCACATGACCCAAAAGCTGTACGCTGGCTCCCTCAGCCAATAAAGTGAGATGAGTGCCACAACCCCAGAGTCGGCCACAACTCAACATAATGGTCAGGGGTCCCTTTACCCTTACAGTGGTACCTTGGGTTACAGACACTTCAGGTTACATATGCTTCAGGTTACAGACTCCACTAACCCAGAAATAGTACCTCGGGTTAAGAACTTTGCTTCAGGATGAGAACAGAAATCGTGCTTCAGCGGCGCGGCGGCAGTGGCAGCGGGAGGCCCGCATTAGCTAAAGTGGTGCTTCAGGTTAAGAACAGTTTCAGGTGAAGAACAGACCTCCAGAACGAATTAAGTTCTTAACCTGAGGTACCACTGTACAAGCTAAACCTGGAAAAGCAACTTGAGAATGGGGGGGGGGGAATGACAGGCTTTGGGGGAAATCCTGCACTCTGGCTGTCTAGAACCATTTAAAGCCAGCTAGATTTCAGCAGGCTTTAGGTCTTTCCAGATGACGGCTGAATATTGTAAGTGGGTTGTCAAGATGATATTATTATTGTTATTATTATTATTATTATTAATACACCTCTTTCAAGGTACAGGCACTTTCTCAGAGTACTTGTCTGTGTCTTGTGTTCTCCTCCTCCTCCTCTTGCTTTCTCACATTTCCCCGGAGCTGCCGGTGTCTGTGCAGCGCGAAGATTACATTTAACCGCCACAAGGAAATCAGCTTGGCCTGAGCTACCCTTCCGTCACGTGTCCCAGAGTGTGCTCACTGTGTTCTGCCAGACTGGGGCTGGCTGAGCAAAATACAGTGAGGCCCTGGGCTGCCAGCCAAGCTTTCCTTCCAGCTTGGAGCACGCAGTCACACATTTGCTATTTGGCAGGACATCCATGCCAGGGTTTGTTTGGATAGTAATCTAGTACAGTTCATCTTCCTTCTCCTTCGCTTTCTTTCTTTCTTGGACCCCTTTCGGGAAAGCACATGCAGGGCTGACATGCACCTAAACAGGGAGACCATGGGCTGCGGGGAGCACAGAGAGACCTCTGGGCTGGCTTCTGTTTGTCTCTCTCCCTAACCGACTCGGCAGGGTTGTTGTGACGGGGGAAACGGGATAACCCCATTGTTGCGTCTCGAGGTCGCCAGGGCCACCCCAATAACTCACACATCACACAGAATTTTTGTTGAAGATTTTTGGCATAATTTTGGCCACAACTTTATTAAAATACAAATTTGTGAGTGGTTGCTTAGGCATTGGTTGCGACTGTCTGCTCCCACCATGGGGGACAGATTGACATTCTGCACGATGCGAAAGTCAGAACAGGGGAATACACTTGGGGGTAGTGTCGGAGCAGGGAACCTGCCCTCAGCCCTCCCCAAATGCAACCAGGAGCTCATTGCTGTGGCCCGAGCCCCCTTGACAGAGTGGACAAGCAATAGTTAGCCCCCAATTCCTTTAACGGAATCCCTTGCAGCAGCAGCATTAGAGGGGCAGGCATAGCCAATCCATGCCCCTCAACCAACCAAACCATAAACCAATGCCTAACTGCGAACCTTACAAGTTGTGACGATTTGCTACGCAGTAGGCAAAAACCAAATGGCCCCAGCCAATCAGCCAGATGGACAAAATTCCTACCGGGCCCCTGCTCCAAAGCAGACGACTCCATGACAGGCATAGCAAGGTCAAAGCGGACAACCCTATTCTAGGGAGGGAGGGAGGGAGGGACAGGCAATCCAATGCACGGGCGAAAAGAGGAAGCCCTAGCCTCGTGCAAGGAGTTTTAGCATTTCTGGCTGTCAATCAACAAATGGCAACATTAGTGGTAACTTCTTCCCAACAACAAGGGAAGCCCCAATCGCATCAGTGGCCAATGATCAATTAGCCCGCCCCCAACTTTGGAGTGTCCTGGCGGCCCCCACCGCAACACGTGCTCTCCGTGAAGGAGAACACGCTATACCGCCTAGAGGCCGGAGGTGCAGCAGAATGGATGGGCTGTACTATTTTGAACGATAGGTGGAGGTTTCCATTGGTGGAAGCTCCCTTATAAACAAAACACACCACCCACTCCCTGCATCTAGAAACCTAGCACATCAGGGCAAGAGGTTCTAGCTCAGCATTTTATCGGCTATGCTGTTGGTGTTTTTAATTTGCAGGGAGTTTTTAATATTGGAGGTGCTGTGTTCACCAATAGGTGCATTGATGAGCACTTTCATTTAGTACAGGGGTCAGCAAACTTTTTCAGCAGCCGGTCCACTGTCCTCAGACCTTGTGGAGGGCCGGACTATATGGGGGGGGGGAATGAATGAATTCCTATGCCCCACAAATAACCCAGAGATGCGTTTTAAATAAAAGGCCACATTCTACTCATGTAAAAACACACTGATTCCCGGACCATCCACGGGCCGGATTGAGAAGGCGATTGGGCCAGATCCGGCCCCCGGGCCTTAGTTTGCCTACCCATGGTTTGTATATGCAGTTCAAGAAAAACAGGCGCTGGAACTCACCATGAAGTCATTACAGAGAGTCGCCTGGCGACTCGAGGCAGCTGTGAACAGATGCCAGTTTGACATCAGCAGCGTCCAACTCCTGTGGAGGTGCTAAGAACAATTGCAAGCTGTCTCCCTAGCTGGTTTGGGGGTCGCCCCTGGTTTTGGTGCAGGTCCAATAAATGCATCCCCACCTCCCACATTCTAGTGGATTCAGGCAGGTAGCTAGGGCCTTGCACAAACACACATGTGTGCAACATTAGAAGCCTGGCTAGAAAGCTTAAGGCCTGCCACTGCTACCTCGGAGATGGATCAAAGAAAAGGAAATATGAATTGGTCTTGCCCTGTAGCTTGACCAATCATGGCTAGGAGCGGCTCAGAACTAGGAGGCATCATAGATCTGGAAAATGTGTGGATTCACACAAACTCGCCAGCTTTCATTTTGACTTGAAAGGTTCGTTTTGGAGGAGTAAAGGTAAAGGATCCCTGGATGGTCAAGTCCAGTTAAAGGTTAAACGATAGGGTTGCGGCGCTCATCTCGCTTTCAGGCCAAGGGAGCCAGCGTTTGTCCACAGACAGCTTTCCGGGTCATGTGGCCAGCATGACTAAACCACTTCTGGCACACTGGAGCCCCGTGACGGAAACCAGAGCGCACGGAAATGCCATTTACCTTCCCACCACAGCAGTACCTATTTGTCTACTTGTACTGGCGTGCTTTCGAACTGCTAGGTTGGCAGGAGCTGGGACAGACCAATGGGAGCTCACTCCATCACAGGGATTTGAACCGCCGACCTTCCGATCAGCCAGCCCAAGATGCTTGCTGGTTTATACCACAGCGCCACCCACGCATAAAAGCAAGAAGTGGGCAGGGGGAGCGCCGGCCCTCAATGGCGCCCACCAGAGAGGTGCCAGAATTGCGCTCCACCGTGCTCCAGCTGGGGGAAAAAGCACTGAATATATGCACTTTTCTACACTTTTGGTTTGAGACCACAAAGAAGAAGCTGTGTTGCTAGTGGTGAGCCTCATCCCTGATGGAGATACTTTTCTTCCCTTGGCAAATATCACCTCCCCACACACTTCCAATTTCTCTGCCCAGAAACAGGGTAGGAAATTTCCAGAGTCCGTTTGTACATTGTTGTTGTTTAGTCGTTTAGTCGTGTCCGACTCTTCGTGACCCCATGGACCAGAGAACGCCAGGCACCTCTGTCCTCCACTGCCTCCCGCAGTTTGGTCAAACTCATGCTGGTAACCTCGAAAACACCATCCAACCATCTCGTCCTCTGTCGCCCCCTTCTCCTTGTGCCCTCCATCTTTCCCAACATCAGGGTCTTCTCCAGGGAGTCTTCTCTTCTCATGAGGTGGCCAAAGTACTGGAGCCTCAGCTTCACAATCTGTCCTTCCAGTGAGCACTCAGGTTTGATTTCCTTCAGTATGGAGAGGTTTGATCTTCTTGCAGTCCATGGGACTCTCAAGAGTCTCCTCCAGCACCATAATTCAAAAGCATCAATTCTTCGGCGATCAGCCTTCTTTATGGTCCAGCTCTCACTTCCATACATCACTACTGGGAAAACCATAGCTTTAACTATACGAACCTTTGTTGGCAAGGTGAGGTCTCTACTTCTCAAGATGCTGTCTAGGCCTGTCATTGCTCTTCTCCCAAGAAGCAGGCGTCTTTTAATTTCGTGGCTGCTGTCACCATCTGCAGTGATCACATAGATCTAGTTTATTTATTTTTTAAAAATAAATTTTATTTGATTTTAACAATCCAACCATATACATCCACATTTGAAGATTCCTCTGGACTTCCCACCTTCCTTTCCGTGAGTCCTGTTATGAAACCTTTTCTACTGCATCTTCTCCAATAGTCCATACCTTATATAAATCTATTATCTCCATGGTACTTGCTACATTACAAGTGTCTCTGCAATCTTGCTAGTGTTCATCTGCTTACAGTGGTCGCCAAGATAAATTATAAATCTCCCTCATTCTCTCTTCAAGTTTTGGTCTTCTTGGTTCCTGAGCTTTCCGGTCAGTTTTGCCATTTTGGCATAGTCCAACAGTTTAATTTGCCGTTCTTCACTGGTAGTAACTTTATCTTCTTTCCATCTCTGGGCTAATAGCATCTGTGTGGCTGTCATTGTGTACATAAAAAGTCTTTTCTGCTGCCGCACATAGATCTAGTTTAAACACATGTGTTTGGGGCTTGCGTGGCAAACCATAGCGTTGAGATTTCTCGCTAGGATGACTGAAAGCCTTAACCTGTTGGAACCCCAAGCAATTGCTAAGTCAGTCACCTGTTCTCCTTCAGATGTTTAGGACCTTGTTTTCTCCTGCTCTGGAAGGTAGGACTCGAACCAGTGGCTTCAAGCTCCAAGAAGCGAGAATCCGACTAAATATCAGGAAAAACTTTCTGATACTAAGAGCTGTTCGTCGGTGGAACGCTCTCCCTTTGGAGGTTGTGGGCTCTCCTTCCTTGGAGATTTTTAAGCAGAGGTTGGCTGGCCATCTGTCATGGATGCTTTAGCTGAGATTTCTGCATTGCAGGGGGTTGGACAATTCTATGATAATTCACAACACCCCTGGCCGGCGTGTGATGGTGGGAGTTCACTACAAACATCTGGAGAGCACCAGCTTGGGGAAGGTTATTCTAAGATTTGTTTGTTAGTTTAATATGTTTTTCTGGCTCAGCTTCTGATGATATTGTTGTTACCCTCTCTCAGATCAAAAACCTAAAATCAAAGTTTAAATAGGAAAGGAAGCAGCTTTGGTTGGGCATCCAAAATAGCAAATCAAGCACATCTCTCTTCCCCTTCCTGCGTGTTTTAATGTTCCTGGTTTTTGAAATGCTTGTTTTTGCCCTGAGGCTAAGTGGAACGAAATTGCTCATAGGCAGACCAGTCACTGCGTAGGGGAAATAGCAGTATGTGGTCAGAGAAAGTATTTTATCTTCTGCAAACTCCTTTCCGGTTGGCTTTTGAGCACCTACTTTGCTCTGTCTAATTGCTTGCGTTCAATCAGACTTTAGCCCATAACTTAAACCAAGTAACAGATTTGATTTTAGCACCCTGGAAGACTTAAACTTTGAGATGGGAGGTGGAAGAGGAAGTTTGTTGCCATGCAAACTCTCACTAATGTTTCAAGGTGAATGTTTTCATTGGGCTAAGGGGTGTGTTTTTCACCCCGAAAGATATTTTGCACTTCTGCAAACCTTGGGGTTCATCTAGTATGTGTGGGGTGCTGTTTTGGCTACATAATCGGTGGCACACACTTCTGTACATGGCAAATAGAGAAAAAAATTATCAGGGTTTCCCAAACATGGGTCTCCAGCTGTTTTTGGACTACAACTCCCATCATCCCTAGCTAGCAGGACCAGTGGTCAGGGATGATGGGAATAGTAGTCCAAAAACAGCTGGAGAACTAAGTTTGGGAAACCCAATATAATTGTTCTCTCTATTTGCCCTGAATTATATCATCTCTCTCTCTCTCAAATGTAGGTTTACATTTCTTTCAAAACCTTGAATGTGGCCTATCCAAAGTCCGTCCTCAATCCCCCCCCCCCCGCAAAAAATGGGTTAAGGCTAAATCTCTCCAGCCGATATCATTGGGACTTCGAAGTTTTAAAACTAGGCTTTCTATTTTCTCCTCCTTCTACGTACCTTTCTGTTTATCTCACCTAGGCTTAATGTCACCTTATGTGCCTGATTATTCAGAAATAGCATATTTCAATGCCAGAAGTGTTAGAGTGGCTCACATGATCCTTTCAAGTTGTTTGCTTGTTTCCCTCCACCCTTGTTTTAACCCATGAAGGTTGTTCCATTTGCCTGGGCAGCACAATTCATCATCTGCAGCAACTTGCAAGATCACCTGCTGAATTTTCACCGTGGCTGAGATCTGCGAGTTGCAAGCATGCAGAAGGATCTCCATGAATCGGGGGAGGGGAGAGCTGAACATAACATGTTAATTATGTCCCCCCCCCTCAATTTTTGTTAGTTAAGAAAAGAAAATCCATGGTTTAAACCAGGAGAATAACGATCTGTCAGCCAAAGATCCATATACAGTGGTACCTTGGTTCTCAAACACCTTGGTAGTCAAAGAACTTGGAACCCAAACACTGCAAACCCAGAAGTAAGGGTTCCGGTTAGTGAGCATTTTTTGGAAGCCGAACATGCTCTGTTTTGAGTGTTATACTTCCGTTTTGAGTGCCATATTCCTGTTTTGAGTGTTACTCTAAGGTCTGTCTGTTTTTGCTATTTATCTTGTGTTTTTGCTGCTTTCTTGTTTTGTTTTTGTGACTGTGTGGAACCCAGTTCAGCTACTGATTGATTCTGTGACTGCAGTACATTGTTTACTGCTTTCATTTCATGGATCAGTGGTCTCGTTAGATAGTAAAATTGATCTTAAATTGCTGCTTTAGGGGTTGTTTTTAAAAGTCTGGAACGGATGAATCCATTTTGCATTACTTTATATGGGAAAGCGTGCCTTGGTTTTGGAATGCTTTGGTTTTGGAATGGACTTCCGGAATGGATTAAGTTTGAGAACCAAGGTACCACTGTATAAAAATGCCCAGGCAGCACAGCTCTATGCAGGTTTCGCCATGTTTATTGGGGCTTGTTCACTCAGGTCTACACAAATTGCAGCCCTTTGTGCTGAACACTGTGCCCACCATGTAATGTAACCTGCTAGGTGCTTGATAACCACCCACACAAATGAGTGTGCACGTGTGTGTGTGTGTGTGTGTGTGTGTGTACACACCCATTCTGTAGTCCCAAATAAGACCTCCCTTCTCCTTCCCACTTTCCATGTCCATCTTGGTAGGTCAAACACATCACTCGACAACATCTGTGAAAATAGCCAGCACACTGAATACGTTTGCTTGCTGCCACAATTGAGGTGGCTTCCTGTGACAGCAGGGACACTTTTTAAGAATTTGGGGCTCTCGGCAAATTTTAAATAGAAAAAAGCTATATATTTAAAGAGACTTTGTTGACGTTATACTGTTTTTGTTCTGCATCTAATAGTATAGCAGCATTGTCAACCCAGCTTCACTCTTTTCGGCAAAATGGACATGTTCCTTAAGTGTGCGCACATAACACATAATAATAATAATTTATTATAATGATAATTTGTTATTTATACACCGCCCATCTGGCTGGGTTTCCCCAGCCACTCTGGGCGGCTCCCAACAGAATGTTAAAAACACGATAAAACATCAAACATTAAAAACTTCCCCATACAGGGCTGCCTTCAGATGTCTTCTGAAAGTCAGATAGTTGTTTATTTCCTTGACATGACTTCGTTTAGTTGTTTAATAGCATTGTCACCCAGCTGTTTGAGCCAGGAAGTTGGCCAGAAATATAGATATTACAGAGGAGACTTACCACACACTGTGTGCTGCCTAACTCATCCTATTAAATGACTCTCTATTTTTACTACTTTGCCTGCCTTTGAAAATCTTGCAAGAAATGCTCTCTGCTGTGTACCTGTTAGTTTCAGCTTTCTTTTGGTTTTTTTTAAAGCAAGCCTCTGGTCCTCACAGTTCAAGAGAGTTCATCTTGTATCTTGCAACCACAGCCCTTCCTCCTCGATGTCCTCAGATGATTCTTTTTAGCGCTAAAACTAATCAGACAGGTTCCTGTTAAGCAATTAACCAGCTGAGCAGAAAGAGGAATGGTGCTTCTCCCAAAGATTAATTCTCTCTTCAAACACACACACAAAAGTTTAACCCCTTCCTTCTTCCTTCTCCTCCTGTTTTATTTCATTTGGAGAGAGGGAAGAACAGAGCTATCTACAAAGATGATGATGATGATGATGATAAAAGGCCCTGAATTCTCTGGAAGACTCTGGCTGTCTTCTGCTTGTTGTTGTTTAGTTGTTTAGTTGTGTCCAACTCTTTGTGACCCATGGACCAGAGCACGCCAGGCACCTCTGTCCTCCAGTGCCTCCCGCAATTTAGTCAAACTCATGCTGGTAGCTTCGAGAACACTGTCCAACCATCTCATCCTCTGTCGTCCCCTTCTCCTAGCGCCCTCCATCTTTCCCAACATCAGGGTCTTTTCCAGGGAGTCTTCTCTTCCCATGAGGTAGCCAAAGCATTGAAGCCTCAGCTTCACGATCTGTCCTTCCAGTGAGCACTCAGGGCTGATTTCCTTCAGAATGGAGAGGTTTGATCTTGTTGCAGTCCATGGGACTCTCAAGAGTCTCCTCCAGCACCATAATTCAAAAGCATCAATTCTTCGGCAATCAACCTTCTTTATGGTCCAGCTCTCACTTCCATACATGTGTTCTGCTTAGATATGGTTTTAAGGGGGAATTGTTTGCTAGTTTTTAATTAAAGGAAAATATATCGGGGGGGGGGGGACTGTGGCATTGAGCCAGGGCCCCTTTGCAGACATCCTGCTGAAAATGTCCCATTTAGCAACCCTTTAGCTCAGGGTTTCCCAAACTTGGGTCTCCGGCTGTTGTTGGACTACAACTCCCATCATCCCAAACTAGCAGGACCTGTGGTCATGGGTGATGGGATTTGTAGTCCAAAAACAGCCCGAGACCCAAATCTGAGAAACCCTGCTTTAGCTATCATGGCTAATAGCCATTGATGTAACCTCAACTCCTTTGTGAGTTTGTCTGATCTTTTTTTTTAAAGCAACCGAATGCAGCTGGGCATCCCCATTGAATGTGTGAATGCTAGAGACAGGGACTTTTTCACCACCCAGCTTCCATGTTTTTGAGTGAGAAGCAGAGAGAGTTCAGAGGCCAAACAGTTCTTGGCATTGAACGAGGGCTGGACTATTTGACCTGCAAGGCCCCCTTCTGTTACTATGGTTACCAATGAATCAATGCAGTGTTTGGGAGGAACTCCCTCACTCGAAAGGCAGGCCAGCATGGAAAGCATTGGGCAAGAGTTGGCACTTTGAGTCACGACAGCATGATGCGAGGTCCTGCTCCAGAACAGGGCTGTTGTCATTTGCCTTCTCTAAACGGCCTCGGTCCTGTATACCTGAAGGAGCGTCTCCACCCCCATCGTTCAACCTGGACACTGAGGACCAACTCCGAGGGCCTTCTGGCAATTCCCTCCCTGCAGGAAGTGAAGGAACCAGGCAGAAGGCCTTCTCAGTGGTGGCACCCGCCCTGTGGAATACCCTCCCATCAGATGTCAAGGAAATAATCTTAGAGAACATCTGAAAGCAGCCTTGTTTAGGGAAGTTTTAAATATTTGATGTTTTATTGTGTTTTTAATATTCTGTTGGGAGCTGCCCAGAGTGGCTGGGGAAGCCCAGCCAGATGGGGAAGGTATAAATAAATTGTTGTTGTTGTTGTTAAATCCTGTGATTCTCAGGAACCAAGGAGTCAGGAACAATACGGAGCAAAACCAAGAGATTTTTCCTGACGCTGAGCAGTAAAGTGTCATGCTTGGTCTCATGCGCACAGATCAGGCTCAGCCCCAAGTAGCAATGCAAAATGTGCCAGGTGAGCATTTGAAAGCTGGAGCTCACCCTAGGACTGTATCTAGTCAAGCTCACATCCCTCTGTGTGATAGCCTCCTCTTTTTCAAAGCCATTCCCATGCAAGCCCCTTTTCTTTTTCTTTTAAGGCTAACAGCCACAGGCTGTGTGTCTGTTTCAAGTTCAGCAGAGTTCACATAAAATTTGCACCTGCGTCTGAAAACGATTGTTTCGCGGTCCTTGGAATCGGCCCGTAGGGGACGTTCTGCTTGGCTCCAGAACGACGGCTTGACTTTGGCTGCAGAAAAGGGTGGATCGCACGTTTTGTTTTGTTGTTTTGTTCAACGGAAGAACTGTTCAGAGAATTTAGAAGGGTTGGTGCGAAGATGGTTGCAAGGGATTGGGGGTCACTGTTTCCGTCTCCCTTTCTTCCTGCCAAGGCTCTCATGGTTTGTAATAATCAGAACTTTTGGAAGCCCGGTTCATGCTTGAATAAATTGAACAGAGCGCATGTCTGTGACACAGTGTCTTCTTTGAGATGTGAAACTGCGGCGTCCGGCCTTCGCCAGAGGCCCATTCACTTGAAAGTGGGATCGGAAGGTCTCAGATGTCAGGGTCCCCTCCTTTTAGGATTGGGGCTGGAAGCAGTTCAAAGGAAAGAGATATAAATATATTTTGTCACAGGCGGTGGACATGCTAAACTTGCTGCAAACTTGAACCATGCCTTGAGATAAGCTTGACTCTGAGATCGTCATTAGCCAAAGCAGCGTATTGCCTTGAAATCCCTGAAGAAACCTTGGGTTTCTAGGCATTCATCATAGTTTTGGGAAGAAAAATAATCTGTGGGTGTGGGGACTGTAAACGTAGCAATAACAATGAACACTCTCCCCCCACCTCCCGCCACCCCGTTTTATATGAATCGACAAATGGCACTGCTTGTGTTTATTCAGAGCTGAACTGAGGAAGAGTTCTCTCACACACATGCTTATTCAATTTTTGATGACCAATGCAGCATCATGGTATACTTGTGAGAAACAGTCATCTAGGGCTAGGTGATGCATCAATATATCTTCCAAAAACCGGTTTGAAGTTCATATCGTGATATCACAGTTTTTGACCGGATAATATATTGCAAATCATGATGTTTTTGTTAGGACTGGGTGATATATAATCCAAAACCAGTTTGAAGTCCATATCATGCTATTGGTTTACAAATTTCTGACCTGACAATATATTGTGAATCGCAATGTATTAGGGTGTGTGTGAGAGATGCAAAATGCACAATGTGGGAAAAACCACGAAGCTAGCCAATATATCACACATAACGTTTAGCTGGTGATGTATCACAGAATTGAAAACCAGCTCCATCCATTTTTCAGACATTGTGATATATACATTGTGATATATCACTGTATGTTTGTGAAACATGGACCACTTATAAACACCATCTCCAACTCCTCGGAAGATTCCATCAATTATGTCTCTGAAAATTTTTACACATCACTTGGGAAGACAGGCAAACTAATGCCAGTGTACTGGAAGAAGCAAAGATCATCAGTGTCGAAACCAGGATTCTTCAACATCAACTTCGTTGAACTGGTCATGTTGTGCGGATGCCTGATTATTGTCTTCCAAAGCAACTATACTCTATTCCGAACTTAAAAATGGAAAGCATAATGCTGGTGGTCGACAAAAGAGGTTTAAAGACTCTCTCAAGACAAGTGTTAAAAAAATGTAGTATAAACACCAACAACTGGGAAACAGTCACATGCGAGTGCTCCATTTGGAGAACAGCCTTTTGCAAAGATGTCATGGGCTTTGAAGATGCTTGAACTCAGGACGAAAGGGAGAAACATGCTAAGAGGAAGGCACACTTGGCAAACTCTCACCGTGATCACCTCCCGCCCAGAAACCTATGTCCCCACTGTGGAAGGACGTGTGGATCCAGAATTGGCCTCCACAGTCACTTACGGACTCACTGTTAAAACCGTGTTTATGGAAGACAATCTTACTTGGCTACGAGTGATCACCAAAGAAGAAGTTATATCAGCATAGCACAATGTTTAGCTGGTGATGTATCACAAAGTTGAAAAAACCAGCTCCATCCTTATTTCAGACATTGTGATGTGTCAGTATATTGTGATGTTTAGCTGGCGATAGACTGCGATGTTGAGAAGCAGATATCGCCCAGCCTTACAGGCATCCCAGATCAGAATGCGGCAGGTGGAGTTTCCTTATTGGCTGCACAATGATTGGTGATGGATGAACCCTTTTTTTGAAAGAAAGAAAGAAAGAAAGAAAGAAAGAAAGAAAGAAAGAAAGAAAGAAAGAAAGAAAGAAAGAAAGAAAGAAAGAAAGAAAGAAAGAAAGATGTGCTAAAAGCTCACTGGAGATAGAAAACTAGAATACTTGGGTCAAAGGTGTGGGACAAAATAATAATAATAATAATAATAATAATAATAATAATAATAATATATCATCTTTTCATTTGCAAGTTGTTTTTCATGTTGACAAGCACTCCAAACTGGAGCCCCCCCCCATCGCCACATACAGGCTGAAGTGATGCCGTCCATTCTTCCAACTGAATGGTCCATCAATTCATTCTGTTGCATGTGTAGACCAGCCTTTAAGGAAGTCAGTTTGCGGGTTTGAGCCGCAAGTAATCCCGCGATTAGTCATCGACTGAGACATACCAAGTGATGTAGGTGTGTGTGCATGTGTGTGTGTGAATCAGTTTCAACTTGTTGTGGTTCAAAGCTAAATAGCAAATACGAGGAGATGGGCGTTCCAGAGTCCAATTTACTTCCCCGGGCAAAGTAATTATAGGACAGGTTCATTTACTCGGTACTTTACGTTCTGGTGCTGCAATTTGGTTTTTGTGGGGGCCTTCATAAGCGCTCTCTGAATCAGATGAGTCTCAAAGAGGCATCTGGTTGCATTCAATACTTGACCTACTCAATAATAATGTGAATAATGAGTTACCATACAAAGAGGTGTGTCTAGCAAGGGAACAACAACAACAACACCAGGAGTTTGGGAAATTATTCCTTTTTCCTTTTGGGGCTTCTGGTGTCATGTAGCTTAAGCAATTTTTTTTTGGCTGGTTGAGAAAATGTGTGAGTCGATGGATTTCTGACCAGCTACAGGCAATGTCTCTTAGTCTGAAGTTTAATTCTGGACTCGTAAGTAGTTTTCTATTAGTAAAGAAAAAATATCTTTAAGCTTGTAGAAGCCCACTTTTCCTCACTGTTGAAATGAACCTGTTTTTGCTGCTTTGCAAAAAAAGAATAAAGAAAAAAGAAGGGTGGTTGATCAGAGGGGTCAAAGTTCAGTTCAAAGGTATTGATTCTCTATTAGTTCCATTTTACCAGATCAGCTCTTTTACTAATGGACAAGCTTTTCTGACAGCAATCTAAACTCCACTTTTTAGAAACAGTGAAGAAAAGGGTGAAAGGCAAACACAACATTTGTGTACCGTTCGGTGGGACCTCGCCCTGTGTCGCTCCCAAATCATTCCCCTGAAAGAAACAACACATAGTCTCAACACCCGAAACCTCCCACCCACCCCCTTCAGTGCTTCATTTGTGACCAGTGTAGACGTGTGAATAGCAGTCCCGTTGGGAGAGTTCATAGAATTGTGGACCCCAAGAGTCATCTAGTCCAACGCCATGCAATTCAGGAAACTCAGCTAAAGAAGAGTTTGGATTTGATATCCCGCTTTATCACTACCCGAAGGAGTCTTAAAGCGGCCAACATTCTCCTTTCCCTTCCTCCCCCACAATAAACACTCTGTGAGGTGAGTGGGGCTGAGAGACTTCAGAGAAGTGTGACTGGCCCAAAGTCACCCAGCAGCTGCATGTGGAGGAGCGAAGAAGCAAACCCGGTTCCCCAGATTACGAATCTACCGTTCTTAACCACTGTGTATCGTGAGTTGTTGTAATAATAATAATAATAATAATAATAATAATAATAATAATAATAATAATACCCCGCCCATCTGGCTGGGTTTCCCCAGCTACTCTGGGCAGCTTACGGCATATATAGGTAAAGGTAAAGGGACCCCTGATGGTGAAGTCCAGTCACGAACAACTCTGGGGTTGTGGCGCTCATCTCACTTTACTGGCCGAGGGAGCCAACGTTTGTCCGCAGACGGTTTTTCCGGGTCATGTGGCCAGCATGACTAAGCCGCTTCTGGCAAAACCAGAGCAGTGCATGGAAACACTGTTTATCTTCCTGCTGGAGCGGTACCTATTTATCTACTCGCACTGGCGTGCTTTCAGACTGCTAGGTTGGCAGGAGCTGGGACCAAGGAACCAGAGCTCACCTCGTCGCGGTGATTCGAACCACTGACCTTCCGCTCGGCAAGCCCTAGGCTCAGTGGTTAAGACCACAGCGCTACATGTGTCCCTACAGCATATATAAAAACATAGTAAAACATCAAGCATTAAAAACTTCCTGATACAAGGCTGCTTTCAGGTGTCTTCTAAAAGTTGTGTAGCTCTTTATCTCCTTGATATCTGATGGGAGGGAGTTTCACAGGGCGAGCGCCATTACCCAGAAGGCCCTCTGCCTGGTTCCCTGTAACCTTGCTTCTCGCAGGGAGGGTACCACCAGAAGGCCCTCAGAGCTGGACCCCAGGGCTGAACAATAGGGCTTTAAAGGTCAGCACCAACACTTTGAACTGTGCTCGGAACTGTACTGGGACCGAGTGTAGGTCTTTCAGGACCGGTGTTATATGGTCTCGGCGGCCACTCTCAGTCACCGGTCTAGCTGCCGCGTTCTGGATTCATTGTAGTTTCCGGGTCACCTTCAAAGGTAGCCCCATGTAGAGCGCATTGCAGTAGTCCAAGCGGGAGATAACCAGAGCATGCACCACTCTGGCAAGACAGTCTGTGGGCAGATAGGGTCTCAGCCTGCATACCAGATGGAGCTGGTAGACAGCTGCCCTGGATGCAAAATTGACCTGGGCAGAATTGATCTTGTTGCTTTTGCGGGGGGGGGGGGGTGTGTGTGTAAATACTGTCTCGATAGGGTGTGGCGAATGTGGAATGAATGCATATGAAGAGAGACCAAGCACATTTCTCTTGATGTCTCTCTAGATCTTTCTTTGCTTTTCTTTTTTAGTCTTCCACAACTTGAACCAGCAATTCCTCTTAGAATTCCCACCAGTGCATGGAAATGACATTATTATGGGGAATATATAAATCAGCATCTTCTTAGAAGTGCTGACTTCACTGTTCCCTCAGCAACGGCAGGCGGGGGGTGGGACGGGACAGGAACCTTCAGATGATGAGACGTGTGGCATGTACTTTCGGGCTGGTTTTTTATATTAAAAAAACCCCCTTCCATTTATATTTGGCTTTTCTGAAATTGGTCTTATTATATTCCTGGGTGGGGGTTGTGAAGTAATAATAAAAAACACCACTTGTCCCCCCCTCCTCCCATAATGGTGATGGATCTGTATGTCAAATACAGCAGGAGTGAGATGACATGACAGTTGCCGCGGCAACACCGCCGACTCTATAAAAATAGGACAGAGATGGGACTTCACGACAGTAGATCACACAGAATTTCCCAAGCCGATGAATTCGGGTTGGCCTTGCTGCCAAAGCAATTGTGAGGCCTTCCTGGTGCCTCCGATGAGAGACAGCAGACATTTGGTTTGTTCTGAAAAGGTCTAAACTTCAAGGGTCTTCAGACTGGATCATCTGTTGCAGAGGCGAACTATATGTGGACCCCAAGCAATTTATCCGCACAATCGGAATGAATTTCAGGAACCCAAAAGTCATATTGGAAAATGCATCTTTCGATTGGCCCCCAAATGGTCACCCTGGTGTAAGAAACCATTTGGCGCCTAGCTTACAGATCTGGGTTTCTAACACTGTTTCTACCCGAGAGGTGCTTGTGAGATGTTCTACTCTAGGTTCAATCACCCCCTTACCCTTCCCTCCATCCCATTTTCTTTCCTTGATTTTTTTCGGCTTCTGCTCGCTCCCTGCTCCCTTTCTGCGCCCCTGAGAAGCTGGCTGGCTCCGACCCTGTGGTCCACTGCCCGCCTCCTGTTGAGAAGCCCGCTGGTGCCACAATCGGAAATGGATCACTTCGAGCATAGTGACAGCCCGCCACGAAAAAGCTTGCAGAGGGGGTCCAGGGCGAGGGGGAAGGGAGGCGAAGGAGGAGCCGGCCATTCCAGTGCCTTTTTTCCCTAGAAAAATAGCACTGCATATGCAGTTACATAACATCCAGGCCTGTCCTAAGTACAGTGGTACCTCGGTTTACGAACGGTCCTGTTTACGAACTATTCAGTTTACGAACTCCGCAAAACCGGATGTAGTGTTTGCCAACTTCACCTCGGTCTACGAACGGAGGCTGAACGGTGGAAGGGCACCGGCAGCAGGAGTTCTCATTAGGGAAAGCGTGCCTCAGTTTAAGAACAGATTTAGTTTACTTAAATATCATTTTAAGTTCATTATAAATTAATTCCCAGAATCTTTTAACCTTGTCACAGGTCCACCACATATGAAAGTACACTTTCCCCAAATGACCAGAGGCATTTCTGCCAGGTCTAGTGGGAAGAGAGATTAAAATAAAAGATCAGAATTTGTTTATGTATGCCACAGCTGCCGCGAGAACTCTACTGGCCCAAAAATGGAAAACACAAGATTTACCAACCATCCAGAAGTGGCAGGTGAAGATGACAGATTTTGCGGAACTTGCCAAATTGACAGGGAGGATCCGGGACCAAGAGGACCAGAGATACAATAACAACTGGAGTAAATTTATTGAATATTTAAAGGAGAACTATAAAAGCCTAAAGACACTAGCAGGACTGGAATAATACCTTCAATGTAAAATAATAGAGTTATGACAATAATATACGCAGTAATTATGTGATGTATATACCAGCTGAAGGGAGGGAGGGAAGTCAAGACTCGGCAGAGTCAAAGGGATTATATTGTGATAATAAGGATTGTTGGGAAAAGGATTATATGAAGAAAATAATAAAAATTCATTTCAAAAAAGAAAGAACGGATTTGGTTTAAGAACTGGACTTCAGGGACGGATTAAGTTCGTAAACCGAGGTACCGCTGTATTGCAGTCAACGGAGATATACCAGAGGCTTCGTGGTAGGCTAGAGGGGGTGGCCAATATTGGGATCCTTCCGTTCCGAATATCTGACCCTCAGAGCAGCTTCAAGACGCTGTTTCAGAGCTTCTTTTTTATAATTTTTAAAATTAATTTTAACATATAAATTATAAAATGTACCACAAAACTTATCACTTATACAATCTTTTTGGACTTCCATCAGCACCTCTGATGATCCACCATTTTAACCACTTCTTATGCATTTCTTAACTTTATATTGCCTTTACATCTCTTAACAAATCATCCTCCCCCTTGTCCATTTTTACAATACTTCTAATCATACTCCTCACAAAACTTCTTGCAACCCTACAAACGTCATCTGTTCTTCACAATTACTTTTCAAATAGTCCGTAAATTTACTCCAGTCTTCCGTGAATTTCTGGTCTCGCCGGTTTCAAATCCTTCCCGTTAGTTTATCTAATTCTGCGTAGTCCGTTAACTTCATCCTCCATTCTTCAATCGACGGTAACTCTTCTTGCTTCCATTTTTGGGCCAATAATATTCTTGCTGCTGTTATTGCATATAAGAAGAGCTTACATTCCTTTCTATTTATATCACTCCCCACAATGTCCAATAGAAATGCTTCTGGTTTCTTTATAAATGTATATTACAACATTATATATCACCTCCCAGAAGCATTTCACCTTTTTACATTCCCACCACATGTGATAAAATGTTCCCTCTTTTTCTTTACATTTCCAACATTTATTACTGACTTGCTGTTTCAGAGCTTCAGTAGCAGCTCAGTCTCACAACTGCACATAGCTGAACGTGGCTTTGAATATCACCTGGCCATGCAACGCAGCAGCATTTATTTTTGCTCTCACGACGAATACCTCAGAGTGCCCTGTGACTGGTCGTGCCAGATTTCCAGGCGTTTTGACTGAAGAGGCAGCTGAGTGCTCCTTCAACGCACCTGCGCGTTTGACAAAACTTTCAAGCACCAGGCCTTGCAAACTGCTTGGGGGGGGGGAATACTTGGAAACACTATAGAGGAGGGGCAACCAACGCCAGCTTACATTACCACAGCTAGCATGGCTGCTGGTAAGAGGCGGTGGGAGTTATAGCGCAGCGCCACATGAAAGGCCTGGGATGGTTTTCTCTGCTGTAAAGAGCCTCCATTAAATTTTCATTTATACTTTTCAAGTTTACACATTTCACTAACTTTATACATTGCATTAATTTCATAATCATTTTGACATTTCAAAACTTGACTTCCTTCTCCCCTTCTGCAATTCCTTAAATTTATTTTTAATATCTTCTGCATATCCAAATGAACCTAATTTGCTCATTTATTCATCTTCTTTAAATATATGCTCTTATGAAACTGCAGTTTATTACAATGCCAATGTTCTTATCTGTTTACAATTTATCTGTAAATATTCAGTAAACCATTTCCATTCTTTTTTAAAAAGTTGATTTCTTATTCGTCCGGTGAGTTTTTGCCATTTCTGCATATTCCATAAGTTTTTGTATATATTCTTCCTTTGCTGGAACTACTACTACTACTACTACTTTTTCTTCTTCTTCTTCTTCTTCTTCTTCTTCTTCTTCTTCTTCTTCTTCTTCCTCCTCCTCCTCCTCTTCTTCTTCTTCTTCTTCTTCCCATTTTTGGGCAAGTGTGCTGTAGTAGCATACATGAATAAGCTTCTATACAATTTTTTATAATTCCCAAAAGAAAAGCTTCTGGTTGTGGTTTTTTACAAAGGTTATTTTAAGCATCCTTTTCATTTCATTAAATATCTCAGGTGTGGAGGGAAAATGTGGCATGGAAAGTGTTCCCCCTGCTGGAGAATACCCGATTCTCAAATTTCTCAATAACTCGCAAATGGTGAGGTGCTGTTGCTTGTGTTTCTCTATGTTAGTCTGCACACTGAGAAACAGGGGCAGCAAAACAAAACGCCCTATAGGACTATGAAACAAATTGTTGTTGTTTAGTCGTTTAGTCTTGTCTGACTCTTCGTGACCCCATGGACCAGAGCACGCCAGGCACTCCTGTCTTCCACTGCCTCCCGCAGTTTGGTCAAACTCATGATGGTATCTTCGAGAACACTATCCAACCATCTCGTCCTCTGTCGTCCCCTTCTCCTTGTGTGATGTTTCCCAACATCTTTTCCATGGAGTCTTCTCTTTTCATGAGGTGGCCAAAGTACTGGAGCCTCAGCTTCAGGATCTGTCCTTCCAGTGAGCACTCAGGGCTGATTTCCTTCAGAATGGATCGGTTTGATCTTCTTGCAGTCCATGGGACTCTCAAGAGTTTCCTCCAGCACCATAATTCAAAAGCATTAATTCTTCCACGATCAGCCTTCTTGATGGTCCAGCTCTCACTTCCATACATCACTACTGGGAAAACAAATAGACACTTTAAAAAAATCACTTCTGCACTTAATTATTCTGCTGTTACTCATCTGTGGGAAGAAGGCTTTGCATATGATTTTATCACGTTTAAATCCCACCCTTCCTCATTGGTTAATCTTCACAAAAACCCTACAAGGCAGGTTGGCTGATAGAGACCGCCTTGCCTTGGCACATCTACTCAGCTTCATGCCTGAGCAGCGTTTTGAACTGATCTCCCCTGCTTATTTCTTTATTTCTTTATCTACCTATTTACCATCTGTCTCCTAGAATTGTCGATTTGTAGAGTCGGAATAGACCCAAAGGTTTTCTGGTCTGACCCTGTGTGATGCAGGGATCTCAACTAAAGCATCCATAACGGATATCGGTTCATATCCCAAAAGTTTAATATCCAAAAATCTCAGCTGTGCAGGAAAATAAAAGGAGAGCAGTGCCGACAACACGAAAAAGCAGGATAAAATGCAGTTCACTCTTTACACTAAAATTAGGGTTGCCATATTTCAAAAAGTGATCCTGGCATATAGGTTGGGGTTTTGTTTTGTTTTGTTGCTAAGTTGTTGAGCTCTTGTTTTGTTTTGCCCAAAGTTTTGAGCTTCTTCCTTTTTTTGCAAAATCTTGAGCAATTTTTAAAGGAAATTTGCCCCCCCCCCAAAAAAAACCTCCACTTCCAACATGGGCCGGATTTTCCTGGACATTTTAAATAGAAAAATCGGCCCAGACGCTATTAACAGCAGGTGAAAAGGTAGTATATGCCAAAAACATAACATTGTTTCCCATTACACGATATGTTTTACTTAATACTCTTGGTTTCAGTTGAGGGTATTCATCGTTTACACTGAAGGCATGCACCTGAGCATGGGGTTGTGTACAGAGTTTAAGTATCGCATCCACCACTGTTGCTTCATAGTTAAGTGGGAAGGTCAGCAAGCAGCCCGGTGATTCCTGCAGAGTTATGCCACACGGGCGTGGTGCACAAAACACAGAAGAGACATTGCGAAGGTTGTTCTGTAGGGAACAGAAATGGCACGCGGGCACTGACTCATACACACCCCAATTTTGTTTTTCACAGGACTTCCTAAAGGTCCCTGCCCAAATCAGGCTGGTGCCACAGAATGAGCAAAGCTCTTTTGTTGTTGTTTTTTGCAGAAAATAAAATAAATAAACCAACTGGAAGCAAGCTTTTGAGCATCACAGAACTCTTCGTCTGCATGAAGGTGTTCAGCCTGAGCAGGAACTGCTTGTGTTTTCTTTTGAAACAAAAGCTACTGTAGCTGAACCCGCGGTCTGGCTTGGTATCCTGTGTTCCTTTGTCAGGGGAACTGAATTATTTCTTACTGTTTTTAGGATGAAGGGTGAGTGTGAACACTGCAGGGCAATTTTAAGAGGGAACCAAGTGTTCCCCTTGGCTTGCAGGTTTCCCTTTCAGCAGACTGCGGTTTGCTGACCACCTCTCCTACTGGATGTTGTCACAGCTGCGGAGTTTGCTGAGGCAGGATTAGTCCCCAGCGCTCTCTGCTAGACATGTGACCTTTTGTACACTGTCCTCATTTGACCCACCTTGGATTGGGATGAACCCATGCTTTCTAAAAATAGCACACCAGGCCCAGTAGGGATTTGGTGGGTGGTTCAACAGAAATACCTGTGGAACGGGACGGAAAATGCAGCCAACTATTGTCTGCTCATGAAAATGGAGTACCTGTGCACATATAAGAATTGTGTTAGGTGGTGTGGTTCTCCTGGCAGGATTGCTTGCAGACAGCGAATGTCCCTCAAAGATAATGTTCCGGGTTGGTATCCCTGATAGCGTTTGAGTGAATTGGCACAAAGCTCTGAAATGCTTTTGTTTCAAAGAGGAATTGATTTCTCTCTATCTCATTGATCTCTCTCATTCACACATGTGGATTATTCCTTCCTATTTAGCAAAATAGGAAGAGACTGCCTTTTCTTATATAGACTCAGCAGGTCACTGCATTTTGCATCATAGTTGTTGTTTTTCTTAAAGCCCCCCCCCCCCC
This sequence comes from Podarcis melisellensis, assembly GCF_964234715.1. Lineage (NCBI taxonomy): Eukaryota > Metazoa > Chordata > Lepidosauria > Squamata > Lacertidae > Podarcis > Podarcis melisellensis. The sequence goes on from NC_138529.1 coordinate 17,858,543, forward strand.
AAAAAATATCAGAAACCCACTCTATAGTAACTCAGAGCAGAGCTTTTAGTATGGCTGCCCCTGTTCATTGGGGAAGCATCCATACTGAGGTCCTGACAACCTAGCAGTTCGAAAGCAGGCCAGTGCAAGTAGATAAATAGGTACCACTGCAGTGGGAAGGTGAACGGCGTTTCCTTGCGCTCTGGTTTCTGTCACTGTGTCCCATTGCACCAGAAGTGGTTTAGTCATGCTGGCCACATGACCCGGAAAGCTGTCTGTGGACAAACACCGGCTCCCTCGGCCTGAAAGTGAGATGAGCGCCACAACCCCATAGTCACCTTTGACTCTACTTAACCATCCAGGGGTCCTTTGCCTTTTTTTTTTTTTTTTACAGGCCCCTGCTATCTGTACTTCCTGGAAACAATGGATGGTATTTCTGTTATTGCAAGCTTCTCCAGATGGATAAAGTATCTTATCTGTTCATTTTAGTAATGTTTCGAAATCTGTCTTCAGTTGCTCTTGTAGAGATATCAAAACTATTTTTAGCTTCTTCTTTGGTGTAATTATTGTAGATCACGTGATGCGATTTTGTGAAATGTGAGTTAGGCTGCATAATACAGTGGTACCTCGGGTTAAGTACTTAATTCGTTCCGGAGGTCTGTTCTTAACCTGAAACTGTTCTTAACCTGAAGCACCACTTTAGCTAATGGGGCCTCCTGCTGCTGCTGCGCTGCCAGAGCTCGATTTCTGTTCTTATCCTGAAGGAAAGTTCTTAACCTGAAACACTATTTCTGGGTTAGCGGAGTCTGTAACCTAAAGCATATGTAACCTGAAGCGTATGTAACCCAAGGGACCACTGTAGTACAAGTTCCTGAAGAGAGGCAGAGCTTTGTGCTTCAAATTATAAAAGCAAGAATGGGCAACGTGTGGCAACTCCCATCATCCATTGGCTGTGTTGACTGGGGTTGATGGGAGTTGGAGTTCAACAAGGTCTGTGGGGGTCGCAGGTTCCCCATCTCTGGCATGAAGCTGTGAAAGTGGGGGCTGGCATCTTCAAATCCTGTAGCAATGCTGTCATCCTACCTGAACTGACCTCAGAGCGCCATAGAGATTCCAGAGGATTTTCTTTTGAGTAAACACACCTAGAATTTTGTTGCGTTTTTTCCCCCACCAATTAACCAAGGCACACAAGGGAAGTGGTAGTCAGTTTGAAATCTTCCCATGATCCTACTTTGGCTTTTAAGAGCAAGAAGCAGGTAGACGAATAGCTTGTCCCCTTGTGATCAGGAACAATGTGATACATGGGTTGCCATGTTAGCATCGTTCTAGTGTGTGTGTGAATACAAAAAATGTTATTATACTAGCCATGGCCATGATAGATCTGAATCAAAAATAAATACAAGCAAAAGGGGTGTCATGGCACAAATAGTGGTCTCTATTTAGATCTCTGCATCTCCCTTACAGCTCACTGTGAAATGGTCCAGGATATTCTTTCTGATCTTTTTTGCCGCCAAAGCAAAAAGGGCGACTTTATGAGTCACTGAAGCATTTACATCGCTTAGAAGCCATAGGACCTTCTCTGCTGGGGAGAGACATTTTTCCTGTACAGATGGTGACAAATCGTCCGCCAGGTCCAATGTATAGCAGGCAATATAGTAAATAGTGCAATATGCCTTTACTGGCGATTGCCCACATATTCACAGTCTGTCTTCGTACGGTATCCTATTATATCAGCCATCTAGGATGGCGGAGGACATATCTTGAAAACACAGCTCAGTAAAAGCAAATCTTGGTGAGGCTGGCCGGAGATTCAACAGGCATCCTAGTGTGGATCAGCATTTACTACTCTGAAATAAGTCCCATTCAGCTCAGTGAAGCATAAGGCGAGTTTGCAGAGCATCGAATGATCCCCTTTGATAGCAGTAGGTTTGAAGCAGTGTTTCCCAAACTTGGGTCTCCAGCTGTTTTTGTACTACAGTTCCCATCATCCCTGACCACTGACCTTGCTAGCTAGACATGATGGGAATTGTAGTCCAAAACAGCTGAAAACCCAAGTTTGAGAAACACTGGTTCGAAGTAAACAGGAAGATATGACCAACTGTCAGTCACACATAGCAGCACAAGATAAGGTAAAGGTAAAGGGACCCCTGACCATTAGGTCCAGTCGTGGCCGACTCTGGGGTTGCGGCGCTCATCTCGCTTTATTGGCCGAGGGAGCTGGCATACAGCTTCTGGGTCATGTGGTCAGTGTCTCAAATCCAGGCCCGTATCTACAGAGCGCATTCTGAACATGTTCAAAAGTGCTCTGAAAACAGGAAAACGTGTGAGACAAGCCGGCGACCACCAGGCACTTTCTGGCTCACAGCTGATTTTCTGAGAATGCTCCTTAGCCACCCTTCCTACGAATGGAATTATATTAAAACGTCCTGATTTATCCTCCAACATCAACTTTTGATTCTCTGCAACAAGACTGTTTAATCAATGGGACGGTGTTTATGAAACCAGGCAGGATATGCCCAGTTTTCAGCACTTCAGATCTTGGCATTGAGTGACATGGCGCACAGTGTGAGAAGGAAACTCTTCTGTGGGTACGAGGGATAACAATTGAATTCCTTGCTGCCCCTTTCCATTTTTTGTGTATTCTGGGGAAGAAATATCCCTTTGATCTGCCTCTCTCATCTCCCAAGTGTTTCCCAGCCCTTCCTGGAAGCAAATGTTATTGGTACCGTCTATAGAACGTGTTGCACAATCAGCTTGGCTCGTGTCCTTTGTGGCACCTCTAACTTCACCCTATTTCCCCCCTACAACTCTTTATAATGTCCTGTTATTCTGGAAAGTTGGACATGGAAGGCTGAGAACCAATTTCAGATGAGAGAAATGACATTTGGGTGTGTGTGGTTTTTTTCCAGTTTGGGCGCAAACATTGGCAGTTCCATGGAACAAGGAGCATGAGACAGTAGAGCAGAGGGCTTGGGAAATGTATTGGACTCCAACTCCCATCATTCCCAGCCATGCAGACCGGTGGTAAAGCACGATGGGAGTTGGAGTCCAGTCTGGAGGACCAATGTAGATTTGTTTGGGTACAATATGGAATGATTTCATTGTTTTTACAAACATAGAGGAACATGAGTGGCCTCTGCTTGACTCATTTATCCACTTGCGGGTTTTATGAACAGGGAAAGAAAATGATAGTTAAGTCTCATCGTTCTAGGATTGACTATTCTTCTGCAATCAATCTCATATATTTTCCAGGATTATTTGTACTTTATAACTCGTATGCACTCTGGTTTTTAAAAAGCGCTTTCATATTTTTGTTTTGTTTTTGTTTTGTTTTAATGTATTTTTATTAAAGATTTTCTTGATTTACAGAAGTATGTGTAATGTCTCTCTCTCGTATTTTTTCCATGTAACGTTTTTACAAATCGGTTTCATTTGTTGAGACATTAGGAAGAAAAGGGGGAAAGGGGTGGAGGGGGGAAAGATGGGTGGGGGTGGGGTCATGTGGCGATGTTTCTATTTTACTTAATATATGTAGGGTTTGGGGTCATCGTTGCTTGTGCAGGTTCTCTGCTGTTCACTTGTGGTGGTGTGAGAGGTTGGGGTTGGCCTAGGGTGTGGTTGCTTGTAAAAGCGTTTTCATATTTGAGATGTGCGTTGCTATTTTTGCAAGGTTCAGTAAAGTTTTTGAGGTCCTCGGTCTCCCCATCTTCGTGGGTCATGGAGTGTGTTTTGTGTGTGTGTGTTATACCACAAATTTGCAACGTTCTCTCCCTTCCGGTTTCCTTACCATGGTGTCTCTGCTTTCTGCAGGTCAAATCGTGCCCGCAAATCGCAACACGCCAAGCCCCATCGATCCAGAGACCATTCAGGTTCCGGTGGGGTATGAACCTGACCCGGCTGATCTCGCTCTCTCCAGCATTCCTGGCCAGGAGATGTTTGACCCCCGGAAGCGCAAATTCTCCGAGGAGGAACTGAAGCCACAGCCGATGATTAAGAAAGCCCGCAAAGTCTTCATCCCAGAGGATCTGAAGGTAAATTGGGACCGGTGTCCAACCTCCTGGAAACTGCTCTGGAGGTCCAGAGAGTAAGGCATGGTCCTAGAGCCATTCTGCTGATTTCTAGATGGACTAAAATGTTCTGGGATTAGGACATAGAATAACATCCTGGAGGGCCACTTGTACCACTTTCAGGGTTAGACAGGTTTTCTTGTTTATGGCCCAGAGAGCAGTAAGGTTGTCAAATTGAAGCGCACAGGAACCTTACAAATCAAAACTTTCCCTTCCTGCATTCTATCTAATAGGCCAAATGCAATTAAAAGTGAAACATTAAAATATTATTAAAATAAAAATACACCTTGGATCTCTGATTATTATATTCCTTCCTTCCTTCCTTCCTTCCTTCCTTCCTTCCTTCCTTCCTTCCTTCCTTCCTATTTCCTTTTTTCTTTTTTTCTTTCCTTCTTTCTAAAAAAATCTGAGCTGTGTTGCTTTCATTTGACCAGTCTAATCTGCTTCAATTTTTCTGTGTGGCAGGTTTTTATGCCTAGACAAGTGTTTCCTTGGCTCCCTCATTCTCTGGAATGAAAGAAGCTGCTATTTAATCATCCAAAAATAATGTCGGCACATAAGATTTTGAGAGCCAAGTGGATTAAAAGTTAATGAATGGTGAAACTCACAGAGCACGAGGTAGAATGGGTTTCCGGTTGAAACATCTTAATGGTTGCCCATAACATGGCATGATCTGAAGGCGCAGGATGTAGCAACTTTGCTGAAGCTAAGCGGGTTTAGGTGTGGTCAATGTTTGGATGGGCAACCATGAATACGGGAATGGTCCTAGAGGCGGTATAAAAATATTTATAATAAAATCAAGTAGGTATCCTTGAGTTCCCATGTGAGATAAAGGTTTGGGTTCCCTTGGGAAGGAGGACAGGACATAAATATACAGTAATTATAAATATAAATGTATTTCTTGTTTTTATTCAAAGAAAACTATATAAATTGCTCAATTGTAGTACAGTCGTACCTTGGATCTCGAATGCCTTGGCTCCAGAACAAATCGGCTCCTGGATGATCGAAACCTGGAAGTGAGTGTTCCGGTTTTTGAATGTTCTTTTGGAAGCCGAACGTCCAACGGGGCTTCCGTGGCTTCCGATTGGCTGCAGGAGCTTCCTGCAGCCAATCAGAAGCTGTGCTTTGGTTTTTGAACATTTCGGATGTTAAATGGACTTCTGGAATAGATTCTGTTCGACTTCCAGGGTACAACTGTAAAACCTTTGAGTTGCAAGGAATATTGAAATTATCTAGGAACACAATTAAAAATAAATAAAATGAACAGTAAAAGATATAACACTAATACTAAAAATAAATAGTCAGGATAATTTAGTTCCCAGCTGCACCATTGTGTCCTTGGGAAATTGCCTAAAATGTATGGGATTTGTTGTTTGTAAAACAGGGATAGAGGGGTATGTCTAGCAAATCATACATATTCTTAATATTGGTATGTTGAGCTGCAGCTTATGGGACGCGGGTGGCACTGTGCTCTAAAACCACAGAGTCTAGGGCTTGCCGACTGGAAGATCGGCGGTTCGAATCCCTGCGGCGGGATGAGCTCCCGTTGCTCGGTCCCTGCTCCTGCCAACCTAGCAGTTCCAAAGCACGTCAAAGTGCAAGTAGATAAATAGGTACCACTCCGGCGGGAAGGTAAATGGTGTTTTCGTGCACTGCTGTGGTTCGCCAGAAGCTGCTTACTCATGCTGGCCACATGACCCGGAAGTTGTTTGCTTCCCTCAACCAATAAAGCGAGATGAGCGCTGCAACCCCAGAGTCGTCCACGACTGGACCTAACAGTCAGGGGTCCCTTTACCCTTTAAGTGCAACTTAAAGTTAAGTACCTTGGCTCCCGAACGCCCTGGAACTCAGACATTTTGGCTCCCGAACACCCCAAACCCGGAAGCGATTGTTCTGGTTTGCATATGTTCTTTTGGAACCCGAACGTCCAACGGGGCTTCCACGGCTTCTGATTGGCTGCAGGACCTTCCTGCAGCCAATCAGAAGCCACAGTTTGGTTTTCGAATGTTTTGGAAGTCAAATGGACTTCCGGAACAGATTCTGTTCGACTTCCAAGGTATGACTGTACTGTAGTTTGCTCGGAAGCCCTTTACCATAGTTTCCTCAGTTCGGGCATAAATTAGAAACTGTAGCCAACTATGGCTTCCTGACCTGTTTTCCCCAGTTGCACAAAGGGAGGAACGAAGTAGCTGTGTGCAGGGGAACAAGGCTAATTCATATCTCAGCTTATTAAGTCCAGATAACATCCTAGTGCAACCAGTGTGTGCATATTCACCGTGTTCATTTACTGGCTTGCCTCAAGAAACATAAACCTTTGAATACATTGGAACAATTAGAACCAGGGGAAATCTAAGAGCAGGGAAATGCTGTCAAGCCCCTTGCTTGCTCAGAGGAATTCATGTTCTAGTTTCTTCTAAGATAGCAGCGACAGTTGCCCTCAGCTCTTCCCAGAATGTTTGGTCACAGCTTTCTCCCGTTTCCCATGGTGCAGAAGAGTAGTTCTGGAAAGGGGTAAGCAGATTAGGCCGGCCAATCGTCTCTCGGCTGCATGTGATTCTAGATGCCAGCCCTGCTTCTTTCAGGACCGGATTAAAGGATTTGCCTTTGCAATTTGTTAAAATAAAGTTGTACGTGGCCTGGATAAGCCCAGGAATGAACTGAAGTTGAAGCTGGTTTTTGTGTTCTTTTGCAGATATGATGACGGAGATGGGAAATCATAAAGCCAAGATGTAGCCTATGGGGTGTAGGAAGAATGGGAGGGGAAAGAGGGTTTTGGCATATCTCTGGAGCCAGGCTGCTGAGATATACTGCAGTCTGGTACCCACTTACCTGGAAGCAAGCTCCACTGAACTCAGTGGAACTTACTTCTGAGTAGCTTTGTATAGGGTTGCATTGCAAGGATGGTTTCACAGCATGCAAAAGTTGCTTTTGGGTAGCTTAAAGTGCTTGCATTTTATTCCAGTCTTCCTCTCTGGGCAACAGGGAGTTGAGGGATATTTTTTTTAAAAAAAAGTAATATTATAAATTATGTTCTTGCTTCTCAATTTGATCCTTTTACATGGTTTTGTATGCTTTATGTGACTTGCTGTTATTTTTACGGATTACAGTTTAGTAATTCTTCGTTGCAATTGATGAGTACAAACTGTTTAATTATTATTTGCTGTTATTTAATATTTAATACATTCAGACAGATTATTAGAGATTTTTTTATTTGATATAAATTGTCTACAGTGGTGCCCCGCAAGACGAATGCCTCGCAAGACGAAAAACCCGCAAGACGAAAGGTTTTTTCGGTTTTTGCGACGCTTTGCTAGACGATTTTCCCTATCGGCTTGCATCGCAAGACGAAAGCCCATAGGGAAATCTCGGGGACCTCTTTTAAATGCTGGCGGTGGGGAGCAAAGCCTTTCCCCCCCCTCCGGACTTCAGAAGAGGTCCAGGAAGGCCGGCGGGGGCGAAAGGCTTTGCTCCCCACCGCCAGCATCTTAAAAGCGGTCCGGGATAGCAGGGAAGCGCTTCCCGCTATCCCGGACGGCTTTTGAAGGCAGGCGGGGGGGAGCAAAGACTTTTGCCCCCCGCCAGCCTTCAGAAGAGGTCCTGGACCTCTTCTGAAGGCTGGCGGGGGGCAAAAGTCTTTGCTCCCCCCCGCCTGCCTTCAAAAGCCGTCCGGGCGCTTTTAAATCGCCCCGGACAGTCCCGGGGCGATTTAAAAGCCCCCGGTTAGGCAGGCAGGGGGGAGCAAAGACTTTTGCCCCCTGCCAGCCTTCAGAAGAGGTCGGGGGACAGACTGTCCCCGGACCTGGTCTGAAGGCGGTTTCCATAGGAACGCATTAATTGATTTTTAATGCATTCCTATGGGAAACCGTGCTTCGCAAGACGAAAAACTCGCAAGACGAAAAGACTTGCGGAACGAATTAATTTCGTCTTGCGAGGCACCACTGTATTTAAAAGTTAGTGTGACTTTTTTTTTGTATTGGTTCAGATTGATATTAAGCGTGTGACCATTTTGTTTTGTTGTTTCTTCAGCTTTCAAACTGCCTTCTGTGTATAGTGATAGAGAAAGGCAGTATACAAATTGAAAGTGAACTAAAACATTCAGAAAAGAATGTTTCAGAAATGAAACATTCAGAAATTAAATGAAACATTCACAAAAAGTATGCATAAACATGAGAGTTAGAGACTTAAAACAAGAACAACAGAAGCCCGTACTACTTGGGATTTTCAGATTTGGTCTGCATACAGACCATACATTTAAAGAAATCCTACCAGAAATCCTGGGAACTGTAGTTTAACCCCCACAGCACCCTTAACAATAGTGCTGAGGATTCTTTATGTGATAACAACAACAACTTATTATTTATACCCCGCTCTGGACAGCTCCCAACAGAATATTAAAAATTTGATAAAACATCAAACGTCCAAAACTTCCCTAAACAGGGCTGCCTTCAAACGTCTTCTAAAAGTCAGATAGTTGTTTATTTCCTTGACATCTGATGGGAGGGCACCACCACCGAGAAGGCCCTCTGCCTGGTTCACTGTAACCTCACTTCTCGCAGTGAGGGAACCGCCAAAAGGCCCTCGGAGCTGGACCTCAGCGGGCTGAACAATGGGGGTGGAGACGCTCCTTCAGGTATACTGGGCTGAGGCTGTTTAGGGCTTTAAAGGTCAGCACCAACACTTTGAATTGTGCTCGGAAACGTACTGGGAGCCAGCGTAGGTCTTTCGGGGCTGGTGTTACGTGGTACCGGCGGCTGCTCCCAGTCCCCAGTATGACATGTATGCAGCGAAGGCCGATTAGAATATATGTAGCCCTTCCAGTAGAAGTGCACTGTGCTGACCCTGCGCTGGTGCCTTGTAGCAGAAGCTCCGTTAATCTGCTGAAGTCTAACGCTGCCTTTCTCCCTCTCTGTGATTAATGAGCAGGATGACAAATACTGGGCAAGACGCAGAAAGAACAACATGGCTGCCAAGCGGTCCAGAGACGCTCGGAGGCTGAAGGAGAACCAGATTGCCATTCGCGCCTCGTTCCTGGAGAAGGAGAACTCCGCTCTGCGCCAGGAAGTGGCCGATCTACGGAAAGAGCTGGGCAAATGCAAGAATGTCCTCGCCAAGTATGAAGCCCGGCATGGTCCTCTGTAAATGGCATTCCCACCCACCCCTTTCTGCCCTCCCTTTCTGCCCCTCCTCCTTCTTTCTTTTCTTTTCTTTCTATTTTTCTTTTCGGTGGGTTGGCATTTGAATCGATGGACAGTGTGTTTATTGCTTGATAGCACCACACCCAAACGCCCCCCCAACCTTTCACCATCAGCACTTTACCAGGAAAACAGAAACAAAACGAAAAAAACAGCGTACAACTTTTTTTTTCTATGTGCGTACACGCATGCGCGGGTCTGTGTATGTGTGGGCGTGTGTGCATGTTCACCTCAGCACTCCCCATTTTTATGGAAATGGAAGGGTGACCCGTTTTCACTGGGACTGCTGAAACCTGCCATAGTTAAGCTTTTCATTTAATAATTAAATATTTTCCAGTGCTGCTTTGAACTAGGTTTTATTATTTTTATTATTATTACTATTGTTATTATTTTACCCTTTTGCCATTCTCTTGATTTAATTTCGAAAACGAGAACGGAAAGAATGACTCGTGCTATAAATGGAGGAGGAGGAAAACAAAGCCTACCCTCCCTGAATCTATTGTTTAAATATGCCTAATCAGACATTTTTAACTTGCTACTGCAAATGCACAAATGATATTTTAATGCTAAACTGCAGAAATATTTAATTTATAGATTTTTCTCCTTCTTTTGTTTTGTTGTGTTCTAAAGTTTTGGTGATTAAAAAAAAGAAGATATCTTCAGGCTTGCACTGCTGCTGATAGTTTTCTCGGTAGATCTCGTAAGAAACAGCTGATAGTTTCCTTTCATGGCTCTAAAACCCAAAAACTGCAAATAAATCACAGGGAGTGTTATTTTTTGTTTTGTTTTGCACAGCCTGAATCTAAGCAATAATCCTCATGTGCACTCTGGTATGCTACTTGCAATGTTCCAGGTGGACATAGGATCACCTGCCCTACCTGATAAGATAATTTTCCACTGGGTTTTCCTTTGTAATTTGTAAAAAAAACTTATTGATAGGCTGCTACAAGAACCTCTCAAACATGGTTTGGTTTTTAATTGCTGGAAGCCGTCCCCACTGAGCAATTCAAATGCTCAAACAGAAAAGTGGGGGATAAGTTTTCTAAAGCAGTCAAGAGATGGTGCAGGCAGAAGGTGCACTTAGAGGGCCAGTCTAGGCATTTTGCCACCTTATGACAAATCAAAGTCTTGCTCCCCCTGCTGGTGCCATATGCTGAGCACAACGTTAACGTTATCAAGTGCTGACGTAGGATACTGTTCTATTAAAAATTGCCCGTTAACTTCTTTTACACTTCCATACAGCTATGTCTGCCCTCTAGTGAGGGGTGTGTCTGTGAAGAAATCAAAAGGCTGTTGACTGCAGGAACGGGGAAAGGCCTTTGGCTCACTGGATGTTGCCGGACTACAACTCCCATCATCCTTGGCCATTGGCCACACTTGCTGTGGCTCATGGGAGTTGGAGTCCGGGAGCAACTGGAGGGCTACAACTTTCCCGTTGCTGCTGCGTGGGATATTAAACCCAGCTGTCAAGCTGCTCTGCTGCCCCTATGGACCTCCTCCGAAATTGCAGGCGGTGACAGCCGAAACAGGCAGCTCTCGGATTGTGGCACCACAAGAGGTTGTGTAGTTTTACCTCTACAGTTGGGCCAGCCTGGTGCACATATACTGCTGTGCTTGCAGATGTCCACCCCTTGCCCCCAACTGAAAGTATAAGTAACTGGTCCAGACACTTATGGCAATGTCGATACCCTATTAATGGGGAGAGGATGAGGTTGTGTTTGGACTCAGCCCCACACCTGCCCCATTCCTCAAACAGCCCACTGGTGTTAATAGGGGATAGGGGGGCAGTGATTGCCCTTGCTGGATTGGGGTGCAAAAGACACGTGGCAATTCGTTGGCAAGAGAACAAAAACGAAAACTTTCGAATATTCACCGCTTTTGGAGTTTGGAGGGTTTATTGTTATTATTGCTCTTACGGTTGTTATTTCCTTTGCCATTTGCATTTCTTCAAGTCCTGTTTATGTGATTAAAGACTTTAAATTCAGCTGTATATTCAACTTTTCTGTAAAATACTTTCTGTGGACTTCTCCCTTGCTGTTTCTCCAGATTCTTTTGACTCGGCGAGAAGTCACTTTTTTGCAAAACCTACTTTTCCTTGAGGTGTTTTGTTTCCGATTGTATCATAAAACCGATGGCTCTCAAACTTTCTTCTGTTGTTTTCCGCTTTTTGTTCTCATTTTGCTTTCGAAACTTGTGTTATGTAGTGGACTTTCTGCAGGAGATTTTTTTAAAAAGTGAATGTAGGAGATGCAGGTCTGTATGGAAAGGTGATGGTGTTGTCATACTGTGGCAAATCCAATCCACACAAACGTTTTCTGAAGACCAAAAGAACACGATTATTACGATATGTATAAAGTTTCTACAGAATCATTAGAGTGTGCTTTTTTTGTACAGTATTTTTCAAGGACGAATGCTGATTGTGTATTCTGAGAGAGAGAGCATATATCACAGCGAGGAGAAATAAAAAGAAATTATTCCACGTTTAAAGGCAGAGCAAAGATATATATCTCTTTATATATTCGTTAGCATTGTACAGAGAGGAGACGCTTCTAGATTGTTGTTCCCCCTTCCCCCTTGAGATCTTTCTTATTTTTTTGCTTACCACTGAGACTTTGGAAGGGTTTTGTGCTTTACGTTGGGGCACGATCCATCGCCATGTGGGTGCAGCTGCTTGCATGCGAAGAGATCGCATTGGGTTGAATCGGGCACTGCTGTTCCTTGTGCTCCTCAGCACGTGCCACCTTGGCGCATGCTCAGAGGATGAACACTGCGCACGTGGGCAACCATGGGCCGGATTGAGACAGGGAGTCGTGCAATATATCCATTTCTTGGTTCAGGGCGCTGCAGTGTATGAAAGCCGCTAAAGGGAACATACCTCACTGGGTCTTTGCGGAATTCCTCCGTGCATAGCTGGCCTTGCCCACATTCAGATGGATTGTGCCCTAAACATTTTATGAAAGTTAAAAAAACAAACAAACCACGGTTCTCCAGGGTCCTTTGTATTTCTAATAAATAAATAACTGTTTTCCCATTCATGGAATGAGGATGGTTTTTTTCCCAACAACAATGCAGTGAGTCCCATTTGCCAAGGAAAAAAGGCACAAAATACTCTGTGATGCTCATCACAGGGCTTAAGTTAACCGAAACAGTAACAAAGCTTGCACATTCCCTGTCTTCTTTCACATTTCACATTTGCTGCTGAGGTAAGGTGTTGTCTCTACCCTGAGGAGCATCCTGTTTGTGTGACTTTTGTTCATTTATACACTTCACAAACCCAATGGTTCTTTAGAGTGAGGCAGGCTTCCCAAATAATAATACCACATTTTCCCGTGTATAAGACTATATTTTTTCCTAAAAAGTTTAAAATAAGGGATTGTCTTATACACAGATCCTGCATAGTGCATTTTCTTAATTTGGGGTTTTAAAAAAATAGGGGTCAACTTATACTTGGGGGCATCTTATACACGGAAAAATACGGTAATTTTTTAAATTTGTAAACACACACACACCATCTAACTGGGTTGCCCCAGCCACTCTGGGTGGCTCCCAACAGAGGACAAAAACAGAATAAAACTTCAAACATTAAAAACTTCCCTAAACAGGGCTGCCTTCAGATGTCTCCTAAAAGTCAGATAGTTGTTTGTTTCCTTTACATCTGATGGGAGGCCGTTCCACAGGGCGGGCGCCACTACTGAGAAGGCCCTCTGCCTGGTTCCCTGTAACCTCACTTCTTGCAGGGAGGGAATCGCCAGAAGGCCCTTGGAGCTGGACCTCAGTGTCTGGGCTGAACAATGGGGGTGGAGACGCTCCTTCAGGTATACTGGACCGAGGCCATTTAGGGCTTTAAAGGTCAGCACCAACACTTTGAACTGTGCTCGGAAATGTACTGGGAGCCAATGTTGGTCTTTCAGGACTGGTGTTATATGGTCAGGGCGGCCACTCCCAGTCTCCTGCCGCTTTCTGGATTAGTTGTAAGGAACATCAAGCTGTGGAGTCTCCTGGATGACTTCCTGATGAACATCTCTATTGAAGAAGGAGACTGTGAGCTTCATGCACCATCCTTAGGGAACAATTCACATATTACACAGAGGCAAACCATGCTTTGCCACCCAGTGTTTTTTTCCACAACAAGGAGGTTTAGCCATTCATAGCTTCTTGAGGAGCAACACCACATTTGTCACCTGTATGCCTGACATTTTCAGATGTCGGTGCTATTCTTCTAGAAAAAGAGGTGCTGGAACTCACCATGAATGCCTCCTCCTCCTCCTCCTCCTCCTCCTCCTCCTGCTACTACTACAGTGGTACCTTGGGTTAAGTACTTAATTCATTCCAGAGGTCCGTTCTTAACCTGAAACTGTTCTTAACCTGAGGTACCACTTTAGCTAATGGGGCCTCCTGCTGCCGCCACGCTGCTGGAGCATGATTTCTGTTCTCATCCTGAAGCAAAGTTCTTAACCCGAGGTACTATTTCTGGGTTAGCGGAGTCTGTAACCTGAAGCGTATGTAACCCGAGGTACCACTGTGCTACTACAATTTATATACTGCCCTTTATTAAAAGATCTCAGGGTGGTGTACAACATTAAAAACACATTACAGAACATCAGTGATAAATCATAATAAAAACATCCTTTTTGGCCCTGTCAGCCAGTGAGGCAATGTCTCCCACCTGAGAGGTGCTGCAACTGAGTTCTAGTGAGTTCCAGCTAAAAGAAAACTGTCAGAAGTTAAGCTGAAAATTGCAATGTATGCGACGGGTCTCGGGTGCTTTTAATTCCTGTTGAAATTATAAGGTACACTGGGTGGTATTGAACTTTTACTCATAGTCATGCTCATTCATTTCAGTGGGTCTACTCTGTGTAAAACCTGAATTGCACCCTTTTGTGTGGATTCTTGGGGCCAGGGTCATCCCTATGCCTCTTATTGCCTGTGGGTTATGACTTTCCGACTCGTGAAACACTGATTCTGCCATTTCCTTGCCCACCTCATTCTGCCTCTGGTTGAGGACCAGGTCAGGCCCAGCCAGGTGTATTATCTGTATTATGGTTTGCCATTGTTACACTCAAACAGGCCAGAACAGTTATTTCCTTGTCACGATGAAGCTTGCTCTGACAAAGTAAAAACAAAAACGGGTGCACATTATTCGTACATCAGGAAATTATGGTGCTACGGGTTTCTCGAGAATTGCTTTCTTCTCAAAGCAAACACTTGTTTATTCCAATAAAACACACCTTATTCTGAAGGTGATTTAGTCAAAAATACACCTTATTGTGGCATAGGCAATTTTGTTTTCCCATTATTATGCAGATTTCCTGGAGAGGGTTTTGCCCCTCCGAAAAATGTACCACTTGTTTGACCACGTCTGTATTTCTATGGACCATTATTCCAGTGGAAGGAATATGTTGTAGCTATTTAGAATGTAAGCTATTCTTTACTGGCCAGTAAAAAAGAAAAAGGAAAAAGTTATTTAATAATAAATTAAAAAATCCCACCGTCTGTAAAAACGAAAGTCATAGATGCAACCCAAACAAAAAGTTCCATGGAGTCCAATTGAGTCCAGTGTGGGAGGAGAGCACATATTCAAACTCCCTCCTATTGAAACCAATGAGACTTAATAGTGCTTAGCTCTGGCTGATTCATGCTCAGGTTTTTGTTTTTTAAAAAATGCCCTTAAAAAAAGACAATGCCAGGCTGCGAGCAAAAAAGAAAAGGGGGGAAAAGGCCTTTTAAAAAGTATACTTCTCACGTTTCTATGGTGGAATGCACACAACTGTTTCATGTGGTGATTACGACATGATGTTTGAATATGACTGCAGGCGCTGATCTGATGTCTGCCATGGGTGTTTTGATTCTCCAATGTGCAATTAGGTCGGGAGGAAAGGACTCGAGGTTACAGTGTCCATAAGGGATAATGTAGGGAACCTGGTGGATGTTGTCAGACTCCAGCTCCCATCATCCCCATCTAGAATGGCCAATAGAGACATTGGGAGTTATATATGGGAGTTGAGAGGGTCACACATCCCCTGTCCCTGGCGTAGAAACTACATACCCTGGAAAAGTGTCAGTGATTTTTTTTTAAAAAAAATATGATACCACAATTCTTCACAAGTCTAATCAGACATAAATCCCACGGGGTGAGTAGGTATAGGACTGCAACCGTAGAAGAAAAAAATAACTTTGGCATGTGGTGAGCCAGGGTTTCCCAAACTTGGGTCTCCCGTTTTTGGACTACAACTCCCATCATTCCTAGCTAGCAGGACCAGTGGTCAGGGATGATGGGAATTGTAGTTGGAGACCCAAGTGATAAGCCAATAACATGACTGCTTTACCAAACTCAGCCTAAATTTTTGGGTTGGGTGAATCAGTCCTTTTTGCATCTTTAGTTGCAAAGTGGAACTTTCAGAGGCATTAAAGAAATGCATATGGCATATATATATATATATATATATATATATATATATATATATGCAAGACATAAAGGTCTGCTGCAGACTTCGTGGTCTTGGATGCAGTGCTCTTTTAAAAGCTTATTTTCAGAAGCAATGACTTCATCTTATAGTTCCAAGTAAAGTTTGAATTTTCTAGGCAGAGTGGTTAGGGGTATGTTCAATTAAGTTTGCTTATACCACACAAATTATACAGAGGTTTCTACAAACAGTTAGCGGTGGTAACTTGTAACAACCGCCTATATTTTGTGGCATTGAGCACGCAGTGAAGCAATCGCTTCACCTCTTAACTCTGTACCCGTTGCTTGGTCTGCAAACCCTCAAGGCAAATTTCCTGCTGCTTCTGAGAGGATTTCTACTTTGGCCAGCCGGCCGGCCTCACAGCTGGCCCGCCAAAGTGCACTGGTGGCCAACTAATTTGGAAGGATGAAGCGAGTAAAAGCAACAAGCCAGGTGTCAGGAAAATAACAGGCACTATTTCAAGGGACGGGTGGCTGCTATTGGACTGCATCGTGGCACAGAACCCGCTGGCAAAAGTTCCCTGACCCGATCCCATGGCAGAACTGGGTTTTGTTCTGATTGGTGACTCTGTACCTCTGGTCAGCAATTCGACAGGCTGGAGGGCCAATCAGAGATAGGTGGCCATGTGGGGATACAAAGAGATATCCCTTCTAAAATCTCCAGACTGGCACATTTGCTGAGAGGGAGGTTACAGGAAACCAGTAACTGGAAGCCTGGCTATGGCTAAAGGGCTCTCTCTACCTGACGGTTGTCAATAACCCAAGTCTGGCCTGGTACCATGAACTGTCTGCCCCTGCTGTATAGGATTTGAGATCACACACCATTCCATGAGAGTCAGGTGTATGTAAAGGAGCAAAACCTAGCCTTATCTTTTGAGCTGATGTTTCTTCTCCGGCGATACCAGCCTTTGTTTTTACTCGGGAGTGTGTGTATGTGTTTGTGTGTGTGTGTGAGAGAGAGAGAGATTGTGAGATTGCATTAGCGCATGCATGTACTTTGAAAAAAGGAATAGTGAGTTTGCATATTATTCTTTTAACTTGGAAAAGGATGTAAAACAAAATACTGGATCCGGACTATGTTAAACGTCCCATTGAAATCAGTGCGAGAAGTTGAGTCATGACTGATTTCTTTGTGTCCAAAATACAGTGAACTTAGTCCGGTACCAATCTTTTTTTCTCTTGCTCTCTCCCACGATCGACCACTGTATTTCTGGCAACACCACAAGACCACCTCTGTTAACAGGATTTTAACAAATAAGATCAAATTTAATGTACGTCATGAAATGGATTGCTTTCTGTATGGTTTTCAGCCCAAATCTTTCTGTCTGTTATTCTTTAATGTTTAATAAAATCATTTAATTTTTTTCTTTTGATGGGTGTCGATTTCTTTTCATGCAACAGGATGGGGAGGTGAACAGCTTGCACCCAAAGTTTGGGTGGGATTCTTAATTTTGGCACGGTCGTTAGCGACAGTGTTTCTTTATAAAGAGCCTATGTAATGTACTGGAAAGTGATAGATTTGGAGCAAAGAGACCAATATCAAAATCCTCATCCATCCATGAAGCCCAATGGCTGTCCTTGAAGCATCTTCTATCTCCACTTATTCTACCTTGCAGAGCAGTTTTTTTATATATAATAGTCGGACACGACTAAACAACAACAATTTTTTAAGTTTTCAGATACATTCCAATATTAGCCTCATTATAACAATTTCAAATTATCATGCAATTACTAATACCAATCATTCAAATACCTAATTATATAATTTAGGTGCCCCCCCCGAGTGCTAGAATTGATGGTTTGATGTTTTACTTTATTTCTCCATTCCAGAATCTTTTTAATTTCAGTTACACTCCAGTCAAAATAACAATCCCCTATACAACAATATTGACAACTTCCATTCGTATCGACACATTAAATAATATATAAATCTACAAGTGATGCACTCAAACTGTATCCTTGTTCTTCCTGTGTGTGACAATCTTTCTGTGGGTGATGTTTCTTCCTGTCCTTGTAAAATATTATGCCTATCTTTTCCCAGTTGTTGCTGTTATCCATCATGCCTTGGGAAGAGCTAATATCCCATTGTTGTTTCAGAAATTCTCCATTGCTCCGTCCTGTGCTTCGTTGTTTTGCAACTTTAACAACAGCTGCAAAAATCACTCTGTCCCAATAAATAATCTGTCTTTGCCATTTTCCCTCCTAGCCTGGGAAGGAGTGTGATCTGTCGAACTACAAATAACTCAGTAATGAAGCTCATCAACTCCTTGGCAAGCTTGCAGATTCCTAAAACAGGGTGATTTCATGTGCAATATCCCAAGATCTGGAGCGCTGATATTGTATATAAAATGTTCCAAGTTCAATCCCTGGCATCATCAGGTTGGGCCAGGAAATAAACCTGTCTGAAACCCTGAAGAGCTGCTTATCATCGTCATCATCAAACCTTTATTGGCATCACATACAAACATTCAGAATAAATAGGCCAGTGTGATCTCGTCACCATTTCAACAGTACAGTCATTTGCCAAAGGGAAGAAGAGGCAAGCAATCTGTTTCATCTCTGTGGGTCTCCAGCAAGGGCATGATCCTGTAGCGTACTTCGGCGACAAAAAATCAAATAGAGGAACTTAGCTACTGTCTTGGTGAGCTTCTGGTCTCTCCCCTGTAATAAGAAGCGTATAACCTCTGTCTCTGGTTTCCATGTTGGAATACATAGGTGGTGTAGAAATTGTTGGTGGAGATCATCATACATTTTACGTTTAAGGGCCATGTGAGCTAGAGTTTCCACCAGGTGGGCATCGCATGGGCAGATCATATCTCCTTCTGCCAAACCCGCAGACTTACCCCAAAGGAGGTTAGAAGGATTAGGATTGAACCTAGCCAGCGAAAAAGCCCTTTCTTGCGGGTTAAACAAAAATTGTAAATAATTAAGGTTAGATTCCTGCGGCCAAGAGAATCGAAAATAAAGAGGGGAACATGTTTTTTCCGCAGTTGAGATTGGTTCCTGGCGATCTATGTCCCATAGCCTAGTTTTTAACATGGCCTTGGCGATTGGGAAAGCCACAGCACCCAGGAGAGCCTCTGAAAGCCCGAGTTGCCGTATCTTTGTGCAAAACAGTTGTAGCCCTGGGGAAGGGAAGGAGTCTGACAGAACTTCGCTAAGTAAAGTATCTTTGTCTGCTGAAAAACAAATGTTTAGCCAGCATAGAAGAAGTCCTGGCAACTGTATCTAGCTTATGTTGGACTCCCTCTAAACAGAGGGCTGTGTAAGGTACGCAGCGTGGGACAGGGAAAATCTTAAGCCAGTGTGGTGTAGTGGTTAAGAGCGGTAGTCACGTAATCTGGGGAACCGGGTTCGCGTCTCCGCTCCTCCACATTGCAGCTGCTGGGTGACCTTGGGCCAGTGTGAGAGCCAGTGTGGTGTAGTGGTTAAGAGAAGTAGTCACGTAATCTGCGGAACCGGGTTCGCGTCTCCGCTCCTCCACATGCAGCTGCTGGGTGACCTTGGGCCAGTCACACTTCTTTGAAGTCTCTCAGCCCCACTCACCTCACAGAGTGTTTGTTGTGGGGGAGGAAGGGAAAGGAGATTGTTAGCCGCTTTGAGACTCCTGAAGGGGAGTGAAAGGCGGGATATCAAATCCAAACTACTACTACTACTACTACTACTACTACTACTACTACTCTTCTTCTTCTTCTTCTTCTTCTTCTTCTTCTTCTTCTTCTTCTTCTTCTTCTTCTTCTTCTTCTATAGAAGGGCTGCCTGCACTCGTTCCATTGACTGGGTAAACCCTGGCATCCAGACTGAAATTCCATAGAGCAGTTGAGCTCTAACTTTAGCTGCTTATCAGTATAGACCAGGCAGGTCCAACTCCCAAGAGATTGTGATCTCATCCCACTATTAAAAAACTGGCAGTGATTTACCCATTGGATTGACCAAAGTTGTGGAGCTTTTTTGGGGGACGACAGACCAGAGTTGCTGATGTTTTTTCCCTTTTGGGGTGATCAATCAGGATCCTGCGATCGACCAGGGATGCCCAGTGATCAGCCATTAGATTACTATCAACTGGTTGGACATGCCTGGTGTAGACCATGTAAATGGACCATTGATCTGACTTGGTACAAGGCGATATTCCTATGATACAAAATATGATAAATATAAACATCTCTCAAGTAAGACCTACTACTCTAGAACACGTAAGTACTGGCAAGGTTAGCAGCAAGTTAAATTGCCACCCCGAAAGTTCGTCATGTGAGAAGGTCAGCTGGGATTGATTCTGGCATCTCACCAACTATTTAATAACTATTGGTACAACTTCTGTACGCAACAGGAGATAGGAGCTGTAACTATTTAATCATAGATGAGTTGGCAGCAAAGCTGGCGAGCTGCATTTTAATTCCTTTCACCTAATAAATCTAGCCCAAACTGATCACATGAATCGCTTCAATTGCACTTGGGAACTAGATCTTGAAACCTTGGTCAGTGTGGTGTAGTGCCAGTGTGGTGTAGTGGTTAAGAGCGACACTCATAATCTGGGGAACCGGGTTCGCGTCTCCGCTCCTCCACATGCAGCTGCTGGGCAACCTTGGGCCAGTCACACTTCTCTGAAGTCTCTCAGCCTCACTCACCTCACAGAGTGTTTGTTGTGGGGGAGGAAGGGAAAGGAGAATGTTAGCCACTTTGAGACTCCTTCTGGTAGTGATAAAGCAGGATATCAAACCCAAACTCTTCTTGGGTACTGTGTAATGAGTTTTGAACTTTGGTAAAAATTTTCCATTTGGGGGATTTAGATATTTGCCCTGTTTATTCCACTAGAGACTCCGTGGTACAACAAAAGTGTGTGATCAAAAGCTTGTAACAGTTTAGGGCCAATTATACCCCATTCCTGACTTGTCACCACCCAGATTGTCCCAGTGATAAAACAGAGGCGCACGACTTGCAAGTTTTATCTATTTTTATTTTAAAGAAACAACCACCAAACCAAGTGTGACCTTTCTCATGCGTTCCTACTAGGCAACCAGGAGAGAGAAAGCACTCGACTTTCGGTTCCTATTTGGGTCATGTGTAAATGTTGGCCTCAGTGGGGTTTTGACACTGTAATGTAGCTTGAGGCAAATTTCTGCATGGCTGAAGTAAAAGAAGTGTTAGCACTCTGGGATTCTGCATCGCTAGACATTCATAGGGGAAGCAAAGCATGAGGATTGCCAAACCCTCTCCTGCCCAGCTCCCCACTTACCCATCAACGGGTGGCTAACAGAGGCTGTTTCATAGTTTAATAAAGCGTTGTGTGACAACGTACTTTTTTTTATCTGGCCTAAATCTTCCATCATTCAGTCTGGAAAACAGGCCCCACTGAGAAATGAATCCTTTTTATTTTATTTATGATTTTCAATTTTATACATTTCAATATTTTTACAATCATTTTAACATTTCAAAACTCAACTTCCTTCCCCCTTTTTCTGCAGTGCCTTAAATTTATTTTTTTATATTTTCTGCGTATTCCAAATTAACTTAATTTACTCATTTATTCATGTACAGTCGTACCTTGGTTCTCAAACACTCCCGAACGATCAAAAAGCAAAAGTGAATGTTCCAGTTTTCGAACATTCTTTTGGAACCTGAATGTCTGACAGGGCTTCCATGGCTTCTGATTGGCTGCAGGAGCTTCCTGCGGTAACATTCCTGCAAGTAACATTCTTGCTGCCGTAGTTGCATACATGAATAAATTTCTATACAGTTTGGGTAGTTCTGTCCCTATAATTCCCAAAAGGAAAGCTTTTGGGTGTGTGTGTTTTTTTAACAAACATTATTTTAAACATCTTTTTCAATTCATTATACAGTGGTACCATGGTTCTCGAATTTAATCCGTTCTTGGAGTCCGTTCGACTCCCGGAACTGTTCGAAAACCAAGGCATGGCTTCCGATTGGCTGCAGGAGCTTCTTGCAGCCAATCAGAAGCCGCGGAAGCCACGTCGGACATTCGGCTTCCGAAAAATGTTCACAAACCGGAACACTCACTTCCTGGTTTGCGGCGTTCAGGAACCGATTTGTTCGGGACCCAAGCCGTTTGACTACCAAGATACCGCTGTATATCATTTCACAGTGAGCTTTAACCTCACTACAAGAAATGAATCATTGAGGAAGTATTTATTTAGGTAAAGCTCACTCATTAGGCAAGGCAGGAGCACAGTGGTACCAGCAAAATGGCAAATGAGATAGGAGGCGAATCCTGCAATAATTAAAACGGCTTATCTATGGAGCAACATGGAATGGGACAAGCAGGGAGATCACAGGGAGTATACTGTATTTTTCCATGTATAACACGCCCCCATGTATAAGATGACCCCTGTTTTTTGGGGCTTTAACAAAAAATTGGGGGGTGCCCAAAATTGTGGAGTTTTTTTGAGGAGGGGGGAGATTGCCCAGAGGTGTTCTGCTTTTGGGGGAACCAATCACTCTACTGACCAATCACTCTACTGATCAATCACTCTACTGACTGCTCGCCACTGCAAATGGCATGCATTGCCGCCGCCGCCACCAATCATCTGCTCACTTGACACAAAAGCCCACCTGCAAACTAGACAGTACAACAGAGGATTGCATGTACGCCATGTCACAGCCATAAATCGACCGCCCAATTGCCACAGCCACAGCCAATCGTCAGCAGGCATTACCTCAGCAACCAATCACATGCCAAATCACCACTGTCAATCTCCTGCTGGCTGCTGCCACCAATCACCCGTCCCCCCTCTGCTATCCATGTATAAGACCACTCACAATTTTTGCCTATTGATTCTAAGGAAAAAATACCGTCTTATACACAGAAAAATACGGTAATTAAGGGAGAGGAAATGGGAGCTGTGCAGTCATGACAAACAAGAGGATCAAGGTAGGGAGCAATCACAAGTTCTAAGTCATCCTCACCTTGTTTGACCTTCACCTGTCATCACTGGGGATCAGATAAAACCTGCCAGCTATTTAATTTCTTTATCTTTCTTGGTGATCAATTTTTCCCTCCTTCTCGACTTGTTGACATTCTCCATTGCTTGCCCAAGACTTTTTCCAGGTGCATCCTGAGAAATGCTGTTTATGGAAAGTGCCTCCACAAAGTGCTCTCAAGTCCAGTCAGTGGCGTAGCGTGGGTTGTCAGCACCCGGGGCAAGGCAAGTAATTTGCGCCCCCTAACCCGTGGATTTGCGCCCCCTAACCCCCAGATGTTGCGCCCAGTGCGGCCGGCCCCCCCTACACCCCCCACACTACGCCACTGAGTCCGGTGATAACACTGAGACAAAGCCCAGCTAATCAAACCTTTTTTCTCCATCTTTGCCTTCGAAGGTGATTTTGTGCAGAGATCCAAAATAGCTCTTTGCCTTAACTTTTGCCGTCACGCCTGTAATTCCTCCCCTCTCCCTCCAACACTTCCATATTCAAGTATCAACCGTCTTATGCTTTTTCGAACGGCGCACCTGAAATAGCAGTTTTGCCCTTGACATTGACACATACGTTTCGCTGTGCATTCAGTGTTCTTCATAAGATATGCTCACGCTGCAAAATATTGCACTCATGGGAATAGTCAGAGGAGGCAGGGGAACAGCTGCCCACCCCCCACAACAAATCAATAAATAAAAATACTCAACTAAAAGCAGAAATGGGCTATGCCTTCTGTGTGCACAGAAAAACTGCATTGGAAAAAAAGGAGGAACTTGAGAAAGAAGCGCTGAAAAGCTTTTCGGCAAATCCAAGAAAACTCGTTTTAGTTTGGATTTTTTTAAAAAAAAAAGATGAAAAAGGTGTTTCCTCTGTAATTTTGCAAAATATGCTGCATGTAAGGTACTCTCTGGTGTTATTTTTTTATTTAACTTCCTGGTTTTCAAATGACTGAAGATATTGACCAATTTTTCTGAGCACGTGGGGAGGGAACAATTGTTGTTGAGATGTTTCATTCCGAATCTGATAGAGCCAGACATAGGACGATGACAGGTGGGTGTCCTGCCCGGCCCCCAATAACATAAATCTTATCTTCACCCAGTGCTTTTTTTTCTTTAAAAAATGTTTAGGGGTACTCTCATTTTGATTCAAGAAAATCACCATTTTATAGTTCAAATCGGGGGAAATAAATACAGTAAATGGACAAAAGTACAAATATTCACAAAATATTTAGGGGTATGCGTAGACCTGCATACCCCGCCCCTCAAGCACCGTCTTCACCCATGATTATACCTATCACATTACGGATGTGAACTAGCTGCCTTTAATATCTTCAAGAAAAAGAGAGTGTGATTGTTCAAATCAATATGCCTCTAACTCAGGCATAGGCAAACTTGGCCCTCCAGATGTCTTGGGACTACAACATCTGGACCTCCAGATGTTTTGGGACTACAACATCTGGACCCTAGCTAACAGGACCAGTGGTCAGGGATTGCGTGGCGAGATCCCGCCACCCCCCAGTGGAAATAAAGACACGTGACACAATTATTAAGGTTAATGGGCTAAATGAGGCCACAACTTTATTGGTTACAGGTGATGAGCAGTATTGGCTTAGGCATTGGTCCTAACCAACTATATCCAGCTTCAGCCCATCCGCTAGAAGTCCAGGAAGGGTTAATCACCAGTAAGGGGAGTCCTGCTGATGCACATCAACTAGGAACTCCCCTAGGGGTCACCGCTCAGCGGCGTGCCTTAGGCCCTGACTTCCATAGGCTTCGAACAGGGCCACACCCCCTGGAATCCTTTACCGGACTACCCTTCAATATGCAGGGCAGGTGATGGCGCTTCCTCCCCTCTTCCATCTACGAAACAATACCAATACCAATGCCTAACCGCCAATAGCAAGAAAGTTGTGGTGATTTGCTACGAGGTAGGCGAAAACCAAGTGGCTGGTGCCAATTGGCCAAGTGGAAAAATTCCTACCAGGCCCCTCAACGGCGACCAACCAAGGTCCATAGCAAGATCAAGGAACAAAAACCTTAGAAGGCGGGAGGGTGGGAACAGCTGGTAGGCGGGAAAAGAGGGAGATCCCTGGCCGCGCCTGCATTAAATAGGGCAGGCCACACCCCCAGAGTCAGCCGATTGGCTGGCCAGGGGGTGACGTGGCCGGGGATTCTCCCAATCGCACGGGGCTCCAGCCGCTGCGCGCATGGTGGGGGCATGCAGCCCGCAACCCCACCTCCTCTGCAGGGCGGAAGTGGCTTTATGAGAACTGTAGTCCCAAAACATCTGGAGGGCCAAGTTTGCCTATGCCTGTTCTAATTAGCTCAAGCACTGCCATTAAGCAGGATTAGGAACTTGGTGCATACTGATTGAGGTCAACTGGTTAATTCGACAGTCCATTTGACATTCAGACTGGATGACTACTTCTAACCACAGTTCGTGACCTGAGCTTCTGTCCTTGTTGCTCTTGCCTCAATGCCTATCCTGATGCTCACCCCATTAGGGTTGGCCATGCCACCTTGAAAAGGAGGAACAAAAATCGCCTCCCATTGATTAAAGCGGCCATCTCAATTCCACTAAACATCTAGATGGCACATAAAAATAGTCTTGACCTGAGTGATGTTGCTCCAGAAGGATCGTCTCTATCATGGCATGCCTTTAAGAACAGTCTGAGCCCCAGCTGGTATGTGAATGAATGAATTTATTATTTCGGTCACAGACCAGTTCCAGCTCACATACAAAATCAGGGAAGTCATAGGGATACATTTAATTTTGCAGTTTGGTATAACAGGGACAGTACAGATATAGCAGCAATTAAAATTTATAAGTCAGATCTTATTCACTAAAATATAACCATTTAAAAACCTTAATCATGATGATATCACAGCTTGTTCCCTAAGTTTTATGGCAATGACACAGAATTTGGCCACCTTTAATGTGATCTCTGGATCGTTGTCCTCTTGACCTGAGTGACGTTGCCACAGAAGGATCATCTCTATCATGGCATGCCCTTAAGAACAGTCTGAGCCCCAGCTGGTATGTGCCATCATGGTTCAAAGAAGAAGATGTTGCATCCTGTCTCCCTCTCTGAAGAAGAAATGTGCACTTTCTTGCACTTGATCACAATAACCAGGACATAGCATGTAAATAAGCTTTACAGTACTAGCCAGAGGCCATGACAAAACCATACAGACACTATCAAAGAAATCTATATATAAATCTATATATCAAAACAGAACCTTTGTGTAAACTATCAGAATCATAAAATGCAACGTTTAAATTGGGGGTCTCCACACAGCATACAGTATTTTCCTGTTTCAACCTCTGAATCTCCCTTACAGTTTACTGTAATTTCATCCAGATTCTTCATCCTAATCTTTCTTGACCCCAGTCCAAAGAGGGCCACATTGTGGGTCACTAGGGCATTAACATCACTGAGCAGCCATAGAACTCTTTCCACTGGGGAAGGACAGCTTTCCTGGACAAATAAGGGATTTAAAAAGCGTCTCCTAGGTTCTGTGGATAGTGGGCATTGTTGTTGTTTAGTCATTTAGTCGTGTCTGACTCTTCGTGACCCCATGGACCAGAGCACGCCAGGCACTCCTGTCTTCCACTGCCTCCCGCAGTTTGGTCAAACTCATGCTGGTAGCTTCAAGAACACTGCCCAGCCATCTCGTCCTCTGTCGTCCCCTTCTTCTTGTGCCCTCCATCTTTCCCAACATCAGGGTCTTTTCCAGGAAGTCTTCTCTTCTCATGAGGTGGCCAAAGTATTGGAGCCTCAGCTTCAGGATCTGTCCTTCTAGTGAGCACTCAGGGCTGATTTCCTTCAGAATGGATAGGTTTGATCTTCTTGCAGTCCATGGGACTGTCTAGCACCATAATTCAAAAGCATCAATTCTTCAGCGATCAGCCTTCTGAACTATGCCCCTCTGCAAACCACTGTTCCAAATCTATACTGTCCTCCTGCTCCTGGGAAGATTCAGGATCCGGATTAGGAGCAGGGAGAGGGGGAGGCTCCCACCATTCCTCCTCAGTGCAGCCCTCCTCAGCACGGTCCCTGACACCTTACCTTTAAAGGCGAACATGAAGGCCCAGGCCAGGGTGAAAGTGAAGGCAAAGATGAAGGCACGGGCCAGCAGGAAGGCGAAGGCCCGGGCCAGGGCGAAGGCAAAGGCAAAGATGAAGGCCCGAGCTAGCAGGAAGGCGAAGGCCGGGGCCAGGGCAAAAGTGAAAGCAAAGATGAAGGCTCGGGCCAGCAGGAAGGCAAAGACCTGGGCCAGGATGAAGGCAAAGATGAAGGCCCGGGCCAGGGTGAGGGTGAAGGCAAAGACGAAGGCCCGGGCCAGGGTGAAGGTGAAGGCCTGGGCCAGGGCAAAAGCAGAGGCAGAGGCAGCGGCAAAGGCGGTGAAGACAAAGGCAAAGGCCCAGACCACGGTGAAGGCAAAGGTGAAGGAGAAGGCTTGGGCCAGGCCAAAAGTGAAGGCAAAGGTGAACCCCCAGGCTTGGGTGAAAGCGAAGGCAAAGATGAAGGCACGGGCCAGAAGGAAGGCAAAGGCCAGGGCCAGGGCAAAGGCAAAGGCAAAGGCAAAGGCAAAGATGAAGGCAGGGGCCAGCAGGAAGGCTTTGGCCAGGCCAAAAGTGAAGGCAAAGGTGAACCCCCAGGCTTTGGCGAAAGCGAAGGCAAAGATGAAGGCCCGGGCAAGGGTGAAGGCAAAGGCAAAGGCCCAGGCCACGGTGAAGGAGAAGACCTGGGACACGGCAAAAGCGAAGGCGAAGGTGAAGCTGAAGGTGAAGGAGAATGTCCAGGCCAGGGCGAAGGCAACGTCCCGGGCCAGGGCAAAAGTGAAGGCAAAGAGAATTAAAATCATGACTAGCTGCGGGTGTGCAAAGGATCGTGCATCATCATAAGAGCAAGATGACATCCAAAGCAAAGGTCATTAATGGCTGTTTGCTTTTGCTGTCGTAGAGACAGCATAGGGACAACTCATTCCCACACGGAAGGCTGCCTCAAGGATGAAGGGCAATCCCAAGGCGTAGCTAGGAGTTGTCTCGGGAAAATCCTGACATAGCTAAAGAAACCGTTGGTGGAGTTGCATCTGAACACTGACCCCTCCTGGGGAATGGAACGTTTTCATGCACGAGAGGAGCTTATTTGCACGAGAGGAGCTTATTTACTGCATTGATAATGATGGCGATGATTTTATTACCTATGAATCACTTCCTATGATGCATCTCCAAGTATTTCACAATAAAAAACAAGGACATTTGAAAACATCCACAATAAATCATGTGTGTGTGTGCATCCATCCATCTATCTATTTTGGGGTTAGGTTTCACCAAAAACAACAACAACAACAACAATTTGGGTGGTTTCCTTAAAATAGCTCAACAATTTTACGGGTGTCAGGGATTTAGGTATAAGGTAAACAAGCTATAGCCACTCTCTTGAGGGCTCCAAAAACCTTAAAGGGAAAAAACCTGAATATAAGATAAAAAACAAATAAAATAACTACATACCTATTAGGTCCATAAATTACCATATAGCGTATATTCAACACAAAAAACTGGCAATTTGTAGTTGACAAAGGACAGTTGGACATATAAAGAACAGCAGGACATATAATAATATAATAATAATTTATTATTTGTACCCCGCCTACTCTGGGCAGCTTCCAACAAAGATTAAAAATACATTAAATTGTCACACATTAAAAACTTCCCTGAACAGGGCTGCCTTCAGATGTCTTCTAAAAGTCAGATAGTTGTTTATTGCTTTGACATCTGACGGGAGGGCTTTCCACAGGGCGGGCGCCACTACTGAGAAAGCCCTCTGCCTGGTTCCCTGTAGCTTTGCTTCTTGCAATGAGGGAACCACCAGAAGGCCCTCGGTGCTGGACCTCAGCATCCAGGCAGATCTATGGGGGTGGAGATGCTTCTTCAGGTATACTGGGCCAAGGCCATTTATAAAGAGTCCCATTACCTTCAGTAGCTTAGCATCAAACCTAAATCAGGCCCTGGTCAGGGATTTTACATTTTGAAATATGGCAACCCTATCTGTCTATGAATCTATATCTATCCATCATCTATCTATCTATCTATCTATCTATCTATCTATCTATCTATCTATCATCATCTATCTAGCATCTAATTTCTTATATAAAAACAATTCAGACAATTCCAATCCAAAAAAATATCCCCTTAGAAGAAACAAAAAAAAAATCCTTCCAGTAGCACCTTAAAGACCAACTAAGTTAGTTCTTGGTATGAGCTTTCGTGTGCATGCACACTTCTTCAGATACACACCCCTTAGAAGGTTTGTTCCAATTGTCTCTCTTCTGCATTTCTAGTGGTTAGAAGGTCACACAAGCCACATGAGGAGGGCTAGTGCAAGGCCATTTTCACCACTGAGTGGATTCTGGAATCTTTGTGGATTTATTTATCGCTAAGTGGTCACATGTACATTTTGCTGGGATCCCGGCAAGACCAAACTCAAGCAACGGCAGAATGAAGACTTCCCACAGTGCTTCCAACACAGCCCTCTATCAGGCTGCATATGGGATTGGGTGAAGGGTTTTGCCAGATCAACTTATTTCCACAGATCCGTACACACACAGAGTGGCTACCGCATAGATGTCACATTAAAGTTGCTCCCTCAGGTATCACATTCGTTCAATCATTTTGTTTGTATGCAGCTTCTCCATACACCGAAAAATAGTGCTCGTCCCAACTTGCAACTAAGAAACAGGGATGCATTTCAAAGAAACATGGTGAATATAATTTCGTTGAGATCAGGAAGGTGGTGCTGCTGTGGGCAGAGCCCCCCAGCCCCCAGTAGCTGCAGCTTGCCCCAATGATCTCTGGCCGTGGAAGCAGCAGCTACGGGGAGCCGCCATTCCACCTGCGGATGCGCCACTTCCTGCCCTCCACTCGGGAGATTCCTTGGGCCAGCACTATTTGTATTTGTCTCAGGCAGGTAAATGGAAATGCAGTGCTCGAGATTCCCCCTCCTGCTTGCCTGAACTTTCAGGCTCAGGAGGTGCAGGCTGCTAGCTGGGCATCATGGTGCACCAGAGATTCTTGATGTTAGTTTCTGTTTTGCCACTGAGCAGCTGCTTGGAGTCACAAGGCTCTGTTTACATTCCAGAGACAGTCCAGGCTATTGTAAGTCTCACGGGAGACTAGAGACGGATGTGACGTTAGTGGTTTCCTGTTTCCTTTGTTCCTTTGTTCAGTTGCTCTCTGCTCTCACAGAGAGAGGATGTATTTTTCTTTGCTCTGCGTAGCTTAGAAATAAAGCATAGCATGTAGCCAAACCTCTCGTCTCTTCCCTGTGCTTGATTCTCTGCATAATGGGAGAACGTGCCTTGGAGCCTCATCAAAGGCTTGAGGTTAATTATGTTAGGATATTTCCGTTCCACCTTAAAAGGGAGCAGGCTTGTGAGCCACAGAGTCTGTGTATTTCCTGTTCACAGGATGTTTATGTTTGCTATTGCTTTCGTTTTCTCTCTCTGTGCCTGAATACGCTAGCAGGCGGTCATGTTTTTCTTTGTTCTGACCAACGCTGAATAAACTTTCTAAATAATGCTCTCCTGAGTGCAACTTTCACTGTGTGAATTCTGCTGATAGAGTGTGCACCAGCCTAAGAATGTGGCAATCTATTTCTGAGGCTTCGTGTCGCTAATTGCTGATACTGCACGTCTACGGGAGATCGATGGACATCCGGAGTCCGGAGTCAGCGTGGAGGCAGTGATGGCCTTTGTCTCCCTGGCAGTATCCCAACAAATTATTCATCAGAGGCGATTCCGGAGGCTCGGTCAGAAGATGAGCCTTATCAGCTCGGCTGAGTGGGAATTCCGACACTTGATACATTGCCTGATCAGAAATTCTAAAACTACTCTCACAGTTTTAAATTTAAACCGGTTTCAGGCTATGTACTGATACATTGCCCAGGTCTAACCATGAGTCAGGGACTGGGCAAAGGAGGAATGGTGGAGACCACTTTCCCAGCCTGACCCTTCTAGAGAAGAAGAAGACAGTTCAGAATTAGAACAGGGGTTTGAGGGAGGACACAGCTCAGAGGCAGATGAGGGGAAAAGTTGGGAAATAATGGGAGAGGAGGAGCAGGCAGAGCTGGAGCAGCTGGCTGACACGTTATCACTAGAAAGCATTCCAGACCCACCATCTCCCAGAACCCGGCGAGCCTTAAAAGTAGGAGAGCAAAGGGCTGAGAAGCAAAGTGCCACCCGTAGAAGGGATGATGAATAAAGACGGGGGGGAGAGATTTATTTGGGGCAATGCCATTATTCCAAGAGGCTGCATTCCCAAGCCTCTTTCTGTAAATATTGAATAAAAGCAGATGGTAAGGACTTTTCCTTGCCTTATCGGTTCCTGACAACCGGCCGTGGGGGTTGGTTATTCTGCAGCCTGACACCATGAGGCAAGGTGAGGCGACCACCTCAGGCAGCAGAATTCCCAGGGGTAGCAGATCTTGATGTAGATCTTTATCCCCCCCCCTTGTTCCCAATGCACTCTCACTCCTCCTTCCATGGTGGGGAGGTGGGTGCCATTTTGTGGTTCGCCTCAGGTGCCAAAATGTCTTGGGCCAACCCTGATCGAGGGCATTTGTAGTTTAGAAGTGGAAGGAAGCCTTCCCCGAAGATGTTTACTGAGAGAGAGACACACATCTGTCCCCGTCGTGTGAATAACACCTCAGATCAGCAGCCTGGGTGAGTTCTGCCTATCGCAAACACCAAGTGTTCCTGCCATTTGCTCATCGTTTGCTATTATCTGGAAATTTATTTTCTGTATAAACACCAGGCAATCCACCTGATGCAGAAGCCCCTTGTGTAATTGCTTACTCTTGTCTGGCTGTAATGTGGAAAGAGGGAACATAATCTTCTAAAGGAGAGGAAATTAACCTGGCTGGCTGCTTTCCTGGAAATAAGCAAGAAGCGTCACACCTGTTAACAAGCCATGGTGTTGGTTGGGTGGATTTTTATTTTTTTATTTTATCTCATCCCATCCCTCACTTAGCAAGCCTCAGTTCCTGCATAATCTTCAATATGTGGTCAATAATCTTCTTAAATACTCTCTATTCTTTCCACCGCTACCAATCTCTCTCCAGATTTCAGTCATTCAAATCAGGACACCATTTACCGGTATCTCATATTTAAAAGCCCTGCATCGCTTCCTGTTTTCAATTAACACCAGCTGATCCTGAATTTTATTGCTATTGATTTAAAGGAGGACACAGAGACACGCACTTGACTGTTATTTATTCAAAGAGGGACACAGAGGTTTCAGGCCTCGATTGGGAAATAAAGAACTGTTAATTAAAATGGAATCTTATTCTCAGATATCCCTTTAGTTCTATATATGGGGTGTCAGGGCCAAGCTGGAGCCAAGGACAGCTGTACCCAAATTCAGGTTCCTGGAGGTCAGCTAGAGCTATCTGGCCCCAGGAAGGAAGACAACTGCATTTCTTTCGAGGAGGATGAAATCTTCCTTCTCTGCTTGAAGTCACGTTTTGCCACAGTGCTTTGGAAACCTCTGCAGTAGAGTCATTCTGATAATCCTTGCCTGCTGCTTTGAGCTCACTCCTAAGATACAATTACAAATAAATCTGCCTCACTTGTCCGTCCAGTCCCTCTTTAGAAGAAAGGAGCTGAGCGTAGGCTCAGCCCTACCATTAGGCAGCGTGAAGCAGCTACCTCAGGCGGCAGATGCTGGGATGCCTCAGCAGCAGCCCTTCCCACCATCCCCCTCATGTCCCCTAAGCCAGCCTGCTCTGCACCTCCTAAGCTAGCCTGCTGCCCTTGAGGACAGTGGAGGACGTTGTTCCACCACCAGCATTGAGGTAAGATTCAAACGCTAGTCCAGTTAGATTTTGTAAATGGAATGGAGTTGGTGTCAGGATTTAAGGGGGTGGTCTGAAGACAAGGACTGGGGAATAATGATAATGATGATGATGATGATGATGATGATGATGATGATGATAATAATAATTTTATTTATACCCTGCTCTCCCCAGCCAAGACCGGGCTCAGGGCAGCTAACACCAGGTATAAAAACAATTGATTAAAATACAACTTAAAAACAAGATTAAATACAACGTTAAAATGCAGCCTCATTTCAGTAGAAACTCAAATCAAAAACTTTTAGGGGATGAAAACGTCAAATCTTCACCAAGGTCAACTATCCAGACTGGTCCTACATGGGCCAGAAAAAAGCCAGGGAAGTCCCCAAATAGGAGTTCCATCACAGAAGGAGAAAGGAAAAAGGAAAGAAGGGGAGGGGATCAAGTTGATTCCAAGCCAAAGGCCAGGCGGAACAACTCTGTCTTACAGGCCCTGCGGAAAGAAATCAGATCCTTCAGGGCCCTGGTCTCATGAGACAGAGCGTTCCACCAGGCCGGAGCCAGTGTTGAAAAGGCCCTGGCTCTGGTTGAGGCTAATCTGACTTGATTAGGGCCCAGGACCTCTAGGGTGTTGCTACTTATGGACCTTACGGTCCTCCATGGGGTATACCAGGAGAGGCAGTCCCGTAGGTACGAGGGTCCTAGGCCTTCTATGGCAGGCCAGCTTCTCTCCGATGGAAAGTTGGAGGGGGAAGAGTCGCCCCCCCCCCCCGTCTACAGCGTGTTCAGAAGCAGAGAGAGAGAGACAGTAGCTGAACAGTTTAGGGAGGAGTTACCCAGTTTCGAGATAATGACAAGGGAGCCAGAAGGGAGGGAGCAGCTAGCAGAGACATCACTTGAGAGTGTGGGTAACCCGCTCCTCTTCACAGACTCGGAGATCTGAATATATCAGAGAGCAAAGGAGTCAGAGGGAGGGAGGAATTTCACGTTGGTGCCCCAAATGCTGCAGAAGTCGGGAGGAAGATTTTGAGTAGCTACTTGACCTCTGTGTATTTGTGCTTGCAATTTGATGCTGTAATAAAAGGACTATAACTATATCAACTGCTCATTAATTCTTATCTGTGAAGTTACCGAAGGGAGACTAGGACTCTCCCCGCCTGACACGGGGGGTGGGAAATGACCAAACCATCTTGTTCTTTGCCGTAGGGAGTGAAATGTCTCGGGTTGTCTTTGGGCGAGGATATGGAAATTTTTGTGGAATAAGTTGGAGCACATACCTGGCGTCTAGGTATATAGCCAGAGAGGAATCGTGGGAGAAATGTTCAGCATATAGAATGACTATATCAAGGCCACATCACCATGGAGACAAGCTCTTTGGAAATACCTGCTTGGAAGATGGGAACTTTGGTCTCCTGCCATTTGGAGCACACTGAAAAACACTTATTTCCAGGACTTTGGCGGTCAAATTGCGAGATGGGTGTAAAACATGATCTTCTGCTCACCCCCTCCAGCTCCCATAGCCCATAATTTCTTAGAGGGCATTGGAATAGCAAGAACAGGAATAGCATAGCAAATGGATTTTTTCTGCCTTTCTGTGCTGGTGGAACAGAACGAAGGAAACCTGTGTTATGTGAACCCCGCAAAATTTGACTCGTGATACGTATGTTGTGACCCAAAGGATGCCTGTATTCTTCCCTGCCCCAAGACTTTGGAGAAAGAAAGGAAAGCACATGAAATTAATAAGCAAATGGAAAAGAACTTGGGTAACATCAGCCTGTTGAACAACGTTAGGTTTGTCATTACCTTGAACATACCTTGTTTTAGGAGCATGTGAGGAGATGAATAACCTTCAGGCATTTTTATTAGTCTTGGGTTTTGTTGTTGTTTTAATTACTGGAACACTGTTCAGCCTAATTGTAATGACAAAAAAAGTTCTTTCTTTGATGTGGAAATATCCCCTAAAAAATATTTTATATGAGCTAGCTACTGGATTATTACCAGGCTTGTGAAGTTTGCCTCCCTTTGGCATCGTAAAATGGTTTCATAAATCGTAACTGATTTTGAAATGCAGAAAGAGAGAAGCAGAGAATTTACACCGGGGGTTGTAACTTCAGACCCGGGGGCGAGGGGCAATATGGCCCTTGGGGCTTCTCTATCTGGCCCTCAGGGCTTCCCCCAGGCCATGCCCCCAACTGACCCTCCTCGACCCGCCATTTTTGTGTGTCCTCCTGCCCCTGGAGAGCATTTTCTACCACCACTTCACCAACGGGACACAACACACAAGCCCTCCACCGTCCTGAGAAAACCTCTTAATCCTGATTTTATTAGAATTTTTTGGTATAATTTTTATTAGGTTTTTCTATTTTGCATTTTAGAATATTCAATTCAAAACCTCCTTCCGTGGTTCAATTTGCATGCCATAGATCCCTGCATATTTTACGTAAACTAAGCCATTTAGTATTCCATTTTTAGATCCATCAAAACTTATTCACACTGTTGAATTTATCTCAATGCTGCCCAAGTTTTCAAATGTACACAATTTTTACCCACATATTAATTTTAAAAAATCCAATCTTCTTTAAAGGAATATCCTTCTTGTTCTCTAAGTCTTCCAGCCATGCATATTCCATCAGTTTGAGTTGCCTATTTTTTATATATAGTTGGGACCGCACTCATTTTCCATTTTTGGGCTAACAAAACATGGGCTGCAGTAATGGCATACATAAATTTCTGACTTCTGGGGATTTCAGTCTGAATTATCCTGAACAAAAAGGACTCTGTTTTTTTTTAAAGTACTTTTAAACATTTTTTTCAATTCATTATAAATTATTTCCCAATACTCTTTTACCCTTTTACAAGTCCACCACATATGAAAGAACATACCCTCAGTCTCAATGTGTCTCCAGCTCTTAACTGATTCAGTCTTAAACATTTTAGCAGGTGTACTCAGAGTTAAATACCATCTATAAATGATTTTCAGGTAGTTCTCTTTGATTTGATTCTTTGGTAGGTTTATTAAAGGTAAAGGGACCCCTGACCATTAGGTCCAGTCGTGACCGACTC
This sequence comes from Podarcis melisellensis, assembly GCF_964234715.1. Lineage (NCBI taxonomy): Eukaryota > Metazoa > Chordata > Lepidosauria > Squamata > Lacertidae > Podarcis > Podarcis melisellensis. The sequence continues at coordinate 17,894,090 of NC_138529.1, forward strand.
TGGGGTTGTGGCACTCATCTCGCTTTATTGGCCGAGGGAGCCGGCGCACAGCTTCCGGGTCATGTGGCCAGCATGACTAAGCCACTTCTGGCGAACCAGAGCAGCGCACAGAAACACCGTTTACCTTCCCACCGGAGCGGTACCTATTTATCTACTTGTGCTTTGACGTGCTTTCGAACTGCTAGGTTGGCAGGAGCAGGGACCGAGCAACGGGAGCTCACCCCGTCATGGGGATTCAAACCACTGACCTTCTGATCGGCAGGTCTAGGCTCTGTGGTTTAACCCACAGTGCCACCCGCGTCCCTTTTGGTAGGTTTATTACACACCAATAAATGAATTTTAGAAAGGGCAAGATTAGGCATGGATGCACCAAGCATTTTTTAAAAATAAAAAAATCAAGACTCCACTCCTCGCGCTCTGCTTCCCCCTTTCTTCATGCCCAGAGTGGCCCAGAGCTTTGCCTGCCTTTCAGAGCTGGCGTGTTATGAGAGGCTGGGCCTTGGCGGTGGTGGTGCCCTCTCTCCTTGACTGCTCTCCAGCAGCTACTACGAGCCACCCAAGGGACCAGGGAAGGCAACAAGATACTCCCTTGTGGCCACACCCCCATCACTGCTGCTCAGGGCAAGCCCTGGCTCATCTTGCTCCCCAGTGCCAGTTTTATGTATAAACTAAACAAACTACACCTTAGGGCCCCACTCTCTTGGGGGCCCCAAAAAGATTTTTTTTTTAAATAAATATTTATTAGAGTTTTTAGAAAAAAGAGTACAGTGATAATAAACAGTATTGCTTTGTTTTAACAAAATTTCTTAATATCCTTGTACTTCCTCACGTCTCCCACTCCCACTTACATCATTAATAAATTTTTGTCAAGCAAATTATCATCTTATTTCCAAATCTGTAACTACTTACTTAAATACAATAAAATAATTCTCCTGCGAATTTGTTTCTCTTAATCTCTCTTATCATCAAATCCTGATCTATTTTAGTGATGGCCAATTATTTATAACCAAGCATCCTTTTTAACATTCCACTAAGTCACAATATTTCTGTAAATAAGTCTTGAATTTCTTCCAATCTTCTTCAATCCTTTCTTCTCCCAGGTCTCGGATTCTGCCAGTCATCTCCGCCAGTTGCATATAGTCCATCAGTTGCATCTGCCATTCTTCCAGTGTGGGTAGATCTTGAGTTTTCCAGTTCTTAGCGAGTAGTATCCTTGCTGCTGTTGTTGCATACATAAAAAATGTTCTATCTTTCTTTAACACCTTCTGGTCGACAATGCCCAGAAGAAAGGCCTCTGGTTTCTTGGTAAAGGTATACTTAAATACCTTTTTCAACTCATTATATATCATTTCCCAGAAGGCCTTCACTTTGGGGCAAGTCCACCAGAGGTGGAAGAATGTTCCTTCATTTTCTTTACATTTCCAGCATTTGTTATCAGACGAATGGTATATTTTGGCTAGTTTAACAGGGGTCATGTACCATCTGTATATCATTTTCATTACATTTTCTTTCAAAGCATTACATGCAGTAAAGTTCAACCCAGTGGTCCACAACCTTTCCCAGTCCTCAAACATAATGTTATGCCCAATATCCTGTGCCCATTTTATCATAGCCGACTTAACCATTTCGTCTTGTGTATTCCATTTCAACAGCAAGTTATACATTCTTGAAAGTACCTTAGACCTAGGTTCTAGCAGTTCTGTTTCCAACTTCGATTTCTCCACCTGGAATCCTAACTTTTGGTCACTTTTAAAAATTTCCTTAATCTGAGCGTAGTGTTGTTACCAGCCGGCTCCTTTCGATGGAAGATGAATGACAACTTATTCAGAGATCAGGAGATTATTAAAAAGCCCCCAAAAGTATTGAAAGACTATTTCGAAATAAATTTGAACACAACGGTGGAAAAAAGAACAATTTGGGACGCAAGTAAAGCTGTGATGAGAGGGTTCTTAATACAACAGAATGTTATTAAGAAAAGGAAACAAAATGAAAAGAAAGATAAGATTTTGGATAAAATAAAAGAATTAGAAAAGAAGCTAAGAGTAAATCCGAAGTCGCAGCCGATTCTGAGAGAAATTAAACTTCACCAGGCACAATATTCTAAACTGATAAATCAGGAAATAGAATGGAAGATTAAGTCAATGAAACAAAAAACGTTTGAATCGGCAAATAAATGTGGGAAACTGCTGGCTTGGCAGTTGAAGAAGAGACAAAAGTTGAATATAGTAACAAATTTAGAAATTGAAGGAAGAAATATTCAGAACCCTGTGGAAATTAGAAAATCTTTCCAGAAATATTTTAAGAAACTATATACTCAAGGGCCGCAAAATGAGGTTGAGATTGAACAATTTTTGAAAAAAAAAAGTCTTAAAAAATTTACACAAGAAAATAGACTACTCCTGAATAGTCAAATAACACGACAAGAAATTGAACATGCCATTCAGAACATGAAGCTGGGCAAATCTCCAGGACCAGACGGCCTGACCTCCAAGTATTATAAGACAATGAGTGACTATTTGATTCAACCTTTGATGGAGGTCAGCAATGAAATTCTGGAGGGAAAGAAGGCGCCGGAATCGTGGAAGGAAGCTTTTATCACGTTGATACCAAAATCAGAAACTGAAAAGACACAACTTAAGAACTACCGCCCCATCTCCCTTTTAAATGTGGATTACAAAATATTTGCTGATGTTTTAGCAGGCAGACTTAAAAGAGTTTTGAATGAAGTAATTCATAAGGACCAGGCTGGCTTTCTTCCAGGTAGACATATGTTTGCAAACACAAGGAACATTATTGACATTTTGGAACTTTTGCAAACAGATATAAACACTAAAGCAGTGCTGATTTTTATAGACGCGGAGAAGGCCTTTGACAACATTTCTTGGAAATTTATGAAGGGAAATTTAAAAGAAATGGGAGCGGGGCGGGGTTTTGAAAATGGGATTGATGCAATATATTCAGAACAAAAAGCCAAATTGATAGTCAACAATGTGGTAACGGAAGAATTTAAAATTGAAAAAGGAACACGACAAGGCTGCCCGATTTCCCCTCTGTTATTTATTTCAGTTCTGGAGGTGCTCCTGAACTTGATCAGAGGTGACCGGCTGGTGCAGGGGATTCAGGTCGGAGCGAAACAATATAAACTGAAAGCTTTTGCAGATGACTTAGTTTTGACATTGCAGGAGCCAGAATCTAGTACGAAAAGAGTATTACAACTGATACATGATTTTGGTCAGGTGGCGGGATTTAAGCTAAATAAACAAAAAACGAAGGTGTTAGGGAAAAATATGACAGACACAGAGTCGGAACGGTTTCAGAGAGAAACAGAACTATCATTGGTGAAAAAGGTAAAGTACCTAGGGGTCAACATAACAGCCAAAAATCTGAGTCTATTTAAGGATAATTATGAAAAATGTTGGTCTGAAATTAAGAGAGACTTGGAAAGTTGGGCAAAACTGAAGCTTTCTTTGTTAGGCCGAATTGCCGCCATTAAGATGAATGTGCTGCCAAAGATGTTGTTCTTGTTTCAAACATTGCAAATTGTGGACAGAACGGAGTGTTTCCGGAGGTGGCAGAGAGATATTTCCAAATTTGTCTGGCAGGGCAAAAAGCCCAGAATCAAGTTCAAGATATTAACAGATGCAAAGGAAAGAGGGGGCTTTGCCCTGCCAGACTTAAGGTTGTACTATGAAGCCGCAGCTTTCTGCTGGCTAAAAGATTGGCTACTTCTCGAAGACACTGATGTGTTAGATCTGGAAGGTTATAACAATGCTTTTGGTTGGCATGCATATTTGTGGTATGACAAAGTTAAGATCAATAAGGCCTTTAAGAACCATATTGTCAGAAAAGCAGTGTTTAATGTCTGGACAAAATACAAAGACTTACTGGAAAATAAAACTCCAAGGTGGCTCTCACCTTTGGAAGCTAAGGCCTGGAAAAGACCCAATATGGAAGCCTACTGGCCAAAATATTGGGAACTGTTAGAAAAAGATGGAGTTAATTGGAAATTGCAGAGTATGGAGAAAATGAAGGGGGCCCAAAAAAGATTTAAAGGGGGGAAAAACCTGGATGTACCTTTCCAAAATATAAGATAAAAAAAAACAAATAAAATAAAACCTACATACAGCAACAGTGTTTTGTGTTGTGTAGGCTCCTGTGATGTAAGTCATGGGCCCCGCCTGCTAGCCTGCTCCCTAAAATATCACTGGTTTGCTCATTTCTATATACAGCGGTACCTTGGTTCTCAAACTTGATCCGTTCCGGAAGTTCGTTCCAAAACCAAAGCTTTCCAAAACCAAGGTGCGCTTTCCCATAGAAAGTAATGCAAAACAGATTAATCTGTTCCAGACTTTTAAAAACAACCCCAAAAACATTGTATTTCACTATGAATATACTTCTTAATTGTATTTCAGTTCAACAATTACTTTGATAAAATACATATTTTGTTATATGCAAATGGCTTTAGATTAATAATAATAATAATAATAATAACAATAATAATAATAAAAATTTATTTATACCCCGCCCATCTGGCTGGGTTTCCCCAGCCACTCCTGGCGGCTTCCAACAGAATATTAAAATACAATAGTCTGTCAAACATCAAAAGCTTCCCTAAACAGGGCTGCCTTCAGATGTCTTCTAAAAGTCTGGTAGTTGTTTTTCTCTTTGACATCTGGTGGGAGGGCAGGTGCCACTACCGAGAAGGCCCTCTGCCTGGTTCTCTGTAACTTGGCTTCTTGCAGCAAGGGAACCGCCAGAAGGCCTTCGGCACTGGACCTCAGTGTCCGGGCAGAACGATGGCGGTGGAGATGCTCCTTCAGGTTTAGTGGGCCGAGGCCATTTAGGGCTTTAAAGGTCAGCACCAACACTTTAAATTGTGCTTGGAAATGTACTGGGAGCTAATGTAGGTCTTTCAGGATCGATGTTATGTGGTCGCGGCGGCCGCTCCCAGTCACCAGTCTAGCTGCCACATTCTGGATTAGTTGTAGTTTCTGGGTCACCTTCAAAGGTAGCCCCATGTAGAGCGTATTGCAGTAGTCCGAACGGGAGATAACCAGAGCAACTAGGTCATTAAATTACCATATAGCATATATTCAACACAAAAAACAGTGACTATTTGTTGTTGACAAAGGACAGCTGGAAATATAAAGGGCTTAGGGCCCCATCAAACCTAAATCCCGCCCTGCTCCTCCCTGAGCACTGGCGGGAGAAGTAGGGACATTCCAGGATCAGATCAGAAGCTGGGATGGCTTTTGTAATTTCAGGATTTTCCCTGGAAAACTGGAACACTTGGAGGGTATATGCTGATGCTGAGCTGGGATGTGTCCTTGGATTGTGGTGACGCCTTTTGCTTGTCTGGATAGAGGAGTGTTTCAGTGTGTGCAGAAACTAGCCTGCTCTACAAAGATACAATGGTTGCTCCATTTTCTTCTGGCTACACCCAGCACTGGCTGGCCGCCCTTGGAAGGTAGCCCAGAATGTTGCCCTTGGGCTGGGAAAGCTTTCCGATTCCCTGATTTGCATACTCCGATGACATTACTCTGTGGATTCCTCTGCAGCTAGGAGAGGTGTGTTTTATTTGGTGTTTGCCACATTATTCGGGGTCAATGCGAGTGAAAACCAAATGCCACTGCTTGTGAGATGAGAGAACATACATGCCCAGAAAGATGATGTGGTGCAGCCCTGCTGAGGCTTTGCCACTTTATCTGATACGCAGGCTGAGACCTTACCTGCCCATGGACTGTCTCGCCAGAGTGGTGCATGCTCTAGTTATCTCCCGCTTGGACTACTGCAATGTGCTCCACGTGGGGCTACCTTTGCAGGTGACCCGGAAACTACAACTAATCCAGAATGCGGCAGCCAGACTGGGGACTGGGGGCAGCTGCCGAGACCACATAACACCAGTCCTGAAAGACCTACATTGGCTCCCAGTACGTTTCTGAGCACAATTCAAAGTGTTGGTGCTGACTTTTAAAGCCCTAAACAGCCACAGCCCTGTATACCTGAAGGAACGTCTCCACCCCCATCGTTCAGCCCAGACACTGAGGTCCAGTTCTGAGGGCCTTCTGGCAGTTCCCTCACTGCGAGAAGTGAGGTTACAGGGAACCAGGCAGAGGGCCTTCTCGGTAGTGGTGCCCGCCCTGTGGAACGCCCTCCCATCAGATGTCAAGGAAATAAACAACTATCTGACTTTTAGGAGACACCTGAAGGCAGCCCTGTTTAGGGAAGTTTTTAATGTTTGATTTTTTATCATTTTTAATATTCCGTTGGAAGCCACTCAGAGTGGCTGGGCAGGGTATGTATGTATGTATGTATGTATGTATGTATGTATGTATGTATCCTGCAGGTGGGAGAATGCATGTTTGAATCCCTTTCTCTACATCCATGTAGGAAATGGTGCATATGGGAGAGAAGTACGCTAACGTTTCATTCTGGATTGCCAGTTTCTTCCTTCTTAAGCTTAGGAAGCTTTCTACATGTGAAAACATTTAGGCTTGCAGGCTGGAGTGGTATAGTCCTGGCTGAACTAAACTGTAAATGTATATTCCTCTTGTTTGGGGGTTTATCATGGACCTGTCTAAAGCTGCTGCAGTTTCTTGCTGGCTATGAGAATAAGGCCATGTTGCCTTTGGCAGCTCCCATGGAGGTAGCTACAACTAGACTAGCATAGATGAGATCACCAGGAAAGCCATATCGATGTGTTATTCTGAATGTGATGATGGGGAAGAAGGAATGGGAGCTAATCGATTGCATGTGCTGTCCTGGACGCCATCGTACTGCCTTTGGCAGTGGAGAAAGAACATTGCCGTTGTCGCTAGTAGCTATTGCATGCTTCTCTTTGGAAATGTGGGAAAGAACCTGTATACATTTGTGTGTACACTTGGGGTATAACTTTCTGCCTTTTTTTTCTTTGTAAAAATTTCTTTATTGCATTTTTAAAATTACAAAGAAAGCGTGTATTCAACATTACATCCAAATCTTCAAAGCTAAGAAGAGAAAACACACACACGCACACAAACACACACAAATACAAATATTAAAAAAGAAAAAAGAAAAAATGAAAAAAGGAAAGAGAAAAAAGAATATATATATATATGTGTGTGTGTGTGTGTGTGTACACCAAATTATTCAAAGGAAACAAACAGTGATTTGGTTATTCTATCCAAGTTCCTTCCTTTCTTTTTTTACAGTCACTTTCTTTCTGTTCCGGAAAACTAGTTTGAATCCCTTCTATGTTGGTTGACTTCCCTCTTATCTCTTTGCGGTTTCAATACTTTCCTTAAGCAACAATTATTCTGTATTCACTTATTAACATCATTTATCCCATATAACTGTGGCATTAATCTAAGCACAACCAAGTATTAATTCTGGAACCATATTTTATCAGGTAGTTTTTAAACCAATCCCATTCCTTTTTTAACTTTTTGACTTTTTCTTTCTTTCTTTCAAAAAAAATGATTCTCTGTATCATAAAGGGACGAACGTTTGCTTAGAAATGCTGGAAAAGAGACCAGTTCTTCTTAGTTGTGAAAAAAAAAGGTCTCCCATAATGTTATTACTCATAAGAATTAGCACTTTAAAAAACTTTGTGGAACTGTTTAGAACTTTTACAGCTGTCTGGAATTTCCTAAAACCGTATTGGAGAATCACTGGAAGCAGGAGCCATCCGTACTCCAGATAAAAAGAAGTAATCAATGCGCAGAACGCGCAAACAGAGTAATGTGGGAACTTTATGGTCCTTGCAGCAGAAACAAAAACAAGCTGCAATCTCGATTTATTCTAAGCAATAAGAAGTGATGTACAATGTACAAAACATTGTACAAGTATGAGGAAAATTGCAAGCTCTATTTTTCCTGTATACGTGCTATGCACATTACATAATTATGCACATTCCAGTTACGTATACATATACAAAAATCAATTTATTGATTTCGGGGTGACCTTATTTCACAAGATTTAGAAATGACAGTTTGTTCCTTTGTTTTTCAGCAAATGTTCTTCTAACTTAGCTACAGGAACATGAGGTTGTAAAAAAGTTATAACCCTAGTGTTATGTGCAGGCACAAGACGAGGCCATGAAGCTGTGCAGTCTTGTTCCCCACCTCCACATTTACTTTGTAAAAAGTATGTATCAGGATAATTTAAGAAGATAATGACTGGGGAAAGTGTTGCATAGAAGGCATGTTTCTGAAAACTCCATCCATGTTCAGTACAGCATTTCTTTTCAAGGTTTCTACAGTGGCTGGTGCCCTCTTGTGGCAAACGGTTCGATCTGATTATACCCTTATTACCATTGCATATTACTGATGTGTGTTGTGCGCATTTTTTTTTTTGTAGCTCTTTCCCCTTGTCTAAGCAAGGAAGGCAGTCCTCTCTCTCTACACAAGGGGTCATTCAAGAGCTACATATTCAACCATCGTCTATCTCAATCCCTCAGGCAAATTCATTCACAGTCTCGGTCACATTTCACGGTTGGGAGAGAAGGAAAGCAAATATTCTTGCACGAACATGGAGAAAAAAAGCCCTTGTTATGTACTGAGTTGAATAGGATCCAAAATGCAGCCGTCTGATTGGTCTTAGAACAATAGGATTCAGAATGCAGCAGTCTGATTGGTGCTAGAACAATAGGATCCAGAATGCAGCAGTCTGATTGGTCCACAGGAGCCACCCAATCCGGCTCCAGGTGGAAGTGAATCCGCAACCTGATTGGCCTACAGGAGAATCCCGGAATTAGCCAATCATGTGGGGCCCATTGTGTAAATAATGTATATAAAGCAGACATTCTTGGGGACCTTCCATTCCTCTTCACCACTATGAGCTGAATAAAGTGCATGAAATCCACTCTCAACTCTCAGTATATTTCAGCCCCGATGTGAAAAGGGCAGGAATGTGTGAATTCCCACTTCCTGAATTCCTTGAGGGAGGGTGGCATGATTTAAAAATGAACCCTTCATTAAGATCATTGCACATTCAATTCTAAAACCTCCACCCAAGCTAACTACCTGTTGAAGAGGTGGGAAAGCCTCTGGTCCTCCAGATGTTCCTGGACTCAGCTTCCATTGGCCCCAGCACACATGACTGCTGGTCAAGGATGATGGGAGTTGTAGTTCAACAACATCTAGAAGACTAGAGGTTGACCCCTCCTTTTATGGGACTATTTTGGTGGCTTTAAATAGAGATTAGAGTAGCCTTTCTTAACCTTGGGTCCCCAGATGTTGTTGGGACTAAAACTCCCATCTCCCTTCTCACTAGGGATGATGGGAGTTGTAGTCCATCAACATCTGGGGACCCAAGGCTGAGAAAGACTGCTATGGAGCCTCATTCCCCCCCCCCCAGTACCATTGACTTAGCCGGTCTAGTTTATCTTAAAAAAAATCTGTGTAATTAGAATACAGCTATACATAGGCTGCATCGAGACAGAATCCCACCCACAAAATAAGAGATCACTGCATCAGATTCCCCAACTAAAGTGGATTCTCTCCACCCCACCTAGCAATTTTGTGGGAAGGAAAGTGACAGGAAAGTGTGGGATACTATCACTTGGTAAGTCACTTTTTTAATAATGAGAGGGACATTCAAACACACACTTTTAATAAGCACTTGAGACTTAAATTGAATGAGGGCAGCAAGCATCCTTTCCTGAGGTTAAACAAAGAACTGTTTTGGTTACCATAAACACAGTGCCATCATGCCTGATGCTGTATAGAACAGAGGTAACACAACCCAGGATCTTAAAAATCTATGAAAATGGGTTTTTAAAAGAAACTGACATGATCTGAAGACAATATAGCAAGACTGTGGCCCAGAACCGAGAATGGTGGATAAATCTTTTTAGTGAAGGGATTTAGAGGGGATGTAGGCTAGCTTAATGACCATAGGGTAAGGTTGTTTTGAATTTTTTGGGGTGCAATTAGGGAAACAGCTGCAAGATGTTTTCAGTGGGGAGAATAGGGAGAAGCAGCAATTTGCCATATTGTACCGAAGTACTGGTGAAAACAGGTTGCTTCCCTTTAGAGGGGTTATCTGTACATTTAAAAAAAATTAGACTTTGCACCTGCATAGATATTTCTGAATTTTCTAGAGCTAGTCTAGTGGTTGTGATCTTCATCACAAATCTAAAGTCAGACTGTGTATATGAAGTTGCATGGCTGTCTAGACTGGCTACAATCTTGATCAGGATGTATTCACCATGAGGAAAGAGCAGCAGTGAAGCCTTTTGTGACCCAATTTAACAAGGACAATACAGATTTCCAAATTGCACAAAATGTTTATTTGCATTCATCTAGTTACATTTAAACTTGTAGGAGCTAGACTGGATTCAAAGGTTTTTTTTGGCGAGTTCAGTTCTTTTTCTTCTTTTTTTTAACCAAAACACTTTCCACTTGTAAAAACAAACACATTAAAAAGACCACAAGAAATCATCATGAAGATAGCGGAATTAATTGGAGCTAGTTTCATAGTTTCTGACAAAAAATCGGAGCTTGAACACATTTCAGTGGTCTCAACAGTACTGCACTTGGACAGAATACAAGAACTCACAAAAAGTGAATATATTAAAGTCAGACACATCAGTTGAAACAAGAAAATAAGACGACAACAAAGACAACTGAGGCATTCAGATGTTCCAGGGCTGTCACAGAAAATATATTTTCTGTTTTGCTGTTTCGTTTGCATGCTGCTCAGAAGATAAGTATGTTCTACTCCAATTCAGGGATTCCAATATTCACATGAGATCTTTGTGTCAACTTCTCCATTCTCTTGCAATGATGCAGAACCTTACAATACTGACCAGAGAGGCAAACAACAACCACTTTGCCAGAGCCAGATGCAAATCCTGGAGCCCTGAAGAATTTTGGAAGTGTCCCTGATGTGGGACAATTTTGTAGTCATCCACTAATACTGTGTGGAAGCCAAGCTTCCAACGCCCCACTTTAATCTGAGCATTTGCCCCTTCTTGCAAATTGTATACAAGTGCACCCAATTCTAATATATGTAACAACGCACCAGCAGATCTAGAAGAGAATTACATATTACCTTGGGGAGGAAGCTCCCATCCCCAGAGTACATATCTACTGGTCCAACAGACAAAATATCCAGATAAAATCTGAAAAAGGCAACATGTTCCGTTTTAGTTTTTAAAACACTGATATGAAAAAGAGCAAGTTAGAAAAAAGAATAAATTCAATCTTAATATAAGACATTCATAATACAGTGGGACATGCTACAGTAACTGGACAGCAATCATCACAACGGAGATTCTAACATCTTGTTACTTAATACACAAGCTCTACAATCAAATTGCTACCACAGTTCATTGATCCAGATGCTAAAGAGCAGCACATTTAAAGCCCAGTTTCGCTACCAAGTCCCTGACCGATGAGACCTATCTAGTTCTTCAAGCTTCCCTCCCTGAAAAGGCCATTTGGGTGTGTGATGAACCACTATTAATACTCAAAATTTTATAAACAACTGTTAATAGGATAAGTTTTAGAAAATGAGAGAAAGAGCAAGGTATTTGCTTCCCACAGTCTTCCTCTGGGAGTCATTTGCCTCAACTTGCAATCCCGAACACACTTGCTAGGGAGAAAGCCCCACTGAACACAATGAGATTTACTCTCAGGTTAATATGCAAATGGACTGCTCTGTAAGCCTCATTATTTAAGCACCAGCCTCTTAGGCACCTCCCAAAATTACCAATGCTTTACAAGTAATTTCTTTTTTTTTTACTGCTGATTGTTAACCACCTGTATTACAAGAGCAAATTATTCCCAGAGTGCTTTCACATAAACACATGCATCTATGTCTAGAAATGGCACTGTGGGATGGGTTTTTTGTATTAGTTAGCACTATTTTTTTTGTTTTTTTTTAATAAATCCAAATCTGATAATTAAATTAAATGTGGAGGGTAGCAGGTTGTTAGGTAAGAGCTTGCAATTTTGAAACTTCATAATGATCATTCACACACTTTTAATAAAAAGCTTTGGAAGAGGTATATAAGGTCAGGACAGTATGTGGAATGTAGGTGTTTTCTTGCAAAGTTTCACTGCAGCTACAACTGCACAACAGCAGCTGCATATACTTTTAAAATTATTTTTAAAAAACATTTTTATATAAAAAGTCGTATCAGTACAAGTGGTGGGGGGAGGAGGAAGCTTAAACTTATCTCTCCATGATTTGCGTTTTATTAAATTGTTTGTGAAAAAGTGGTAGAAAGCAACTTTAAAAAAGAAAAGAATTAAGTATTTGCTGTTACATCAACTTCCCCAATTCAAAACTGTCATTTCAAAAAGTTTATGCAGTTTAAAAACCGAAGAAATTAAACCCATTAAATACATCTTAAAAAAAAAAAAAGAATTTGTAAACATCAGGCCACCAACCATTTTTACACTGTTTTCCCTGTTAATGTAGAATGGACTATTAATAATGCAGCATGGTGTTTTAAACCACAAACCAAAGTTAGGCATGCTTACACCCAATTGGCTTAAGTGCACTAAACTTTGTGTGCTGGAGTGCAGCTTCTGCTGACCGACAGCAGATGCAATACAAAAGGGAAATGTTTCTGTGGAAACCCCAGCTGAAAAGAATGGGCCTTGTACAGTGATTTTGCACTTTCCCCATTCATTCCACTAGGGGCTTCCACAGGAAAAATGCTTGTGGGGACTGTGTGCCCAGGACTTGATATATGAACAGCGATTCAAGGACACATTTTTGTCACTTTAGTTCACAGTAAATGTGTTTGAAAAACTATCAGTCAGTGCATTCCCACCCACGCCCCCCCTGCCCTGTGCAATATTTTCCCCACTTCCCCAGAATTTCTTTTTTTACCCAAGTAATACTGAGTCGGAGGCATAGTGCAGCTCGAAGGTGTGCGTGTCTTGTGTATTTAATATCATAAGTGACGGATGATTTCTGCAGGACTTTTGTAAAGGTACTTCCAGATAGCGTAGTAATGAACTGCAGCAGCCGTGGCGACAAACAGATGCCAGATGGCGTGGGCAAATGGAATGATCCCATCGCTCTTGAAGAAGATCACTCCCATACAATAAATTAAGCCTCCCCAAGCAAGTTCTTGAAGTCCATCGGTGTTGTTCTGTGGATTAATAAAGATTTTATTTTTTAAGCACTCGTTGTGAGAGAATGAGGCTGGTCATAACATTCGACTCCCCCTACTGAGTGGTACAGCAATATCATGCCTGTTGAGACTGTATACACAGACAAGCATTAGCTGTCAAATTATTAAGGAGTGTTAGCACAGAGCTGTTCCTGCAGGTTCAGGTGGAGTTGCCATGCAGTCCTTCATCCCGTTCCCACGGCAGCCAGCAAAAGACTTCTGGAAAGGCTACAAGCAGGGCTTGAACACAACAGCTTATCCTGCTATACCAGCAAACTGGTATTTGCTGGCATGCGGGCTCTGAACATGCAGGTTCCATTTAGCTATCATGGCCTTTAGAAAAATTCCAGAAGAACTGGTCTTACCCACTTTTAAAACCCATCTAATCCAGGAACCATCATCTCACCTAGCAGTAGAAAATTCCACAAATGAATCCTGCACTGTGTAAAGTAATTTTGTTTGTCTCTCCTAAATCTACTGCAAATATTGCTGGGTGACTCAAAGTCGTAATGCAATGGAGATAGAAGCACCACTTTATCCAGTCTCCACTGTATTAATCGAGGCTTATAAAGACTATTAAGTTGTTCCCTGTCTTTGTTCTCTCTTCCTTCCCCCACACTATGCCAAAATAATAAGATTCTATTGCTTTAACATTTTCTCTAAAAGAAGGTGTGCCAACATTTTGACAGTGTTGCTTGCCTTTATGCATCTTTTCCAACCTGGATATCCATTTTTATATAGGGTAACTAGAGCAGTAGATAGTATTCAAAGTGCAGCTACATCATAACTGTACAGAAAGGCATTGCAATATTGGCAATTTCACTTTCCATTTTCTTACTAATACCACTTGACACATAATTGGCCTTTCCCCCTGTCAGCATAGACTCAGTTGCTCTCACCATTAAACTATCTACCACTGTACCAAGATTCTTTTTCTGGAGAATGACAAGTCAACTCAGATCGTATCAGTGCATATGTTAAGTTGGGATATATTGCTCTAGTGTGTACCTTTTTATATTTAGTTATATCAAATCTCATCTGCCAATTGGTTGACCATTCACTCAGGCTGAAGAGACCAAGTGGCAACTCTTCACATGCAAATATCTTTGGCGTGAAGCCACACACTGGGGGTGGGGGTGGAATATTCCAATCTTTTTTCATGTCTACAATTTATATATATTGCACCAGTTTGCTACCCTTCTTGGCTGCACTTCCAGCAACATCTATTCTTAATCACATCCTTCTTATCCCAAGGCTTATAAGCCAAGCCAAACTGAAACCATTTCCAAAAGGGTAGCTGTGTTAGTCCAAATAATATTCCGTACGTGAATGTAATGAAAGTTTAATTGAATGGATATAAGAAAGTGAAATTAATTGCATCCGCTTTGTGTATCTGACCAAGAGTAATTTATCAATATACTGCTTAAAAGCCAATGAAAAAAACATTGCATGCTGCTCCATCAAACAAGAAACCATTTCAAGCTGCTAAGCGCACAAGAGTGGCATTGCTGGTTTATCTAGGCTATAGCAGTACAGTCGTACCTTGGTTGTCAAACGCCCTGGAACTCATACATTCTGGCTCCCGAACGCCGCAAACCCAGAAGTGATTGTTCTAGTTTGCAAACCTTCTTTTGGAACTCCAACGTCCGACGGGGTGTCTGCGGCTTCCGATTGGCTGCCAGAGTTTACTGCAGCCAATCAGAAGCCACAATTTTGTTTTCAGACATTTTGGAAGTCGAACAGACTTCCAGAACGGATTCCGTTTGACTTCCAAGGTACGACTGTATATCCCAAATTCCATTGCCTTTACTGACAATACAGTGGTACCTAGGGTTACAGACACTTCAGGTTACACACTCCACTAAGCCAGAAATATTACCTTGCTTCAGAACTTTGCTCCAGGATGAGAACAGAAATTGTGCGGCGGCGGCGCGGCGGCAGCAGGAGGCCCCATTAGCTAAAGTGGTACCTCAGGTTAAGAACGGACCTCCAGAACGGATTAAGTTCTTAACCCGAGGTACCACTGTACTGCATATGTGGGTCAACACTGTTGATCTATAGACATTTGAATGCTGCCATATATAATCATTCTGCTATGTTAAACAGGATGCCTTAAGTTGGTGCCTGCTTCACTGGAGAATACATTTGCCAGCAGTGGTGGGATGGAGCCATGGTGTTATCTTCCCTACACCAATGTCGCTGTAGCTTACCAAGGAGGGTCTGGGGCAAGGTTGGGGCTGCATGAACGAACCTGCATCTGATTGGTTCTGCCAGGGCATTCATGCGACCCCAACCTTGCTGCTGCTAGTTGGCCCCATCCAGGTAAGTTGCAGAGATACTGGGGTTGGGATGGCAGCTCCACGTCCCCCACTGTGGGTGCTGCTACTAGTGTTGTTCTTAAGAGCTTTTTTAAAAATGGAGGGGAAAAGAAAAAGTTAGGCAAGAGAAACACAGCAAAGATCTAAATGAATACAGAAGTCTTTTTAAAAAACAAACCTATAATAAGTGTTAATAATAGCTCCCAAGAGTTAGATTTTAAAATTCTTTAGCAAGCATACTTACCATGGAGGTCACGACTAGAGCTGGAGAAAAACCCATTGCTAGATAGAAGAAGAGCTCCACAATTTTATACCTACAAAAATAAAGTAAAGTAAGCCTGCAACCAAGCAAAAGAAACATGCATTCCCGCCTCAAAAAGACAGCAGTTTTCACTTGCATACATTTATCTCTCTCAGCAATACATTGCCAACTTTAGTGGCACATCTTTTGTTATACCCTCTACTGCACTGGGCTTCCACAGAATGGAAATAATTTTTTTTGGTTCAGCATTCCATTATCTGGAAAAACAAATGTCCAACAGATATCAAAAAGGAAGGCATTATCCTTTGACGACCCAGTGTGTCCCTGCATTGGAAAGATATCCTCCAGAGAAAACAGAGATCTTTCGTGCAGCCAAAAGCAAAAAAAGCTGGGAGGTGGGACGAGGAAATTTGGGTGACGTGAAAAGGAGCAGGGACATACGTTATGAGAATCTGCCTTCCTCTTGTTGATGTGGCTAGAATTTTTACACCTATTAATCTTACCAGAAAATGATAAATATCAAATATCAGAAGCAGACAGTCTGTCTCCACTCGGTGGAATAGAAGATGGATTGCACCCAGAGTTTCTATTTCTTTGATAGAAATCCAGGTTCTTTTCACCCACTCATATTGAATTATTTATCAAAAAGAAATCTCACAAGTGAAAGGGAGTAATTTTCTACACTCTGGTGATGTGCCTGGTGCCAACATGTAATAAGACTGCCTGGCTATTAATTCAGCCTTTTCAGTCTGTGTTTCTCAAAAGAGATAAGAGAATACACTTATGTTAAAATTGCATGGTTTTTCATTAAATAAAAATAAGCAAGATGACTATCTGTTCCAATTTATCTTACAAGGAAACACCAGGTATAATATAAATACACAAAGAAGAGGTGTCACTCCAAATGTAGAATGTTCCTTCACAAGTCACGATACCCTTCCATTTATGTATTTTTGCCATTTTCAAAATCGTAAGTACACATATTAGAGTTCTGTGTTGACAACGTTTTAACCATGGTTCAGAAATCAGAAGCAGGCTAATGGGGATAAATGTTCCAGTCCTCCTCTCTTCTATACTGCTTCAACATTATGCCTGATCATTGCTAAACTCAGTTAAACATGTCCTAACTCCACTTATGGGAATGCTGGATTTCCAGCTCACAACCTTGGCCTTAACTTGAACTGGTCACAGTTCTAAAAACCAGGACTAATATTTACATCTGCACAGATTCCAAGTCTACGAAACGCCAATTCAAATGCGAATCACAATGTTGTCTTACTTCTCATGGTAGAGAAACACATAAATGGCTCCACCAGCAGCCATCAACCAGATAAACCATCGCATATGGGAGGCCAGAGGTCCAAGCTCACGAAGATTTAACCTAAAAAAAATTAAGGTGATCAAATGAAATGCAGAACTGACGGCAGATCAAATCAAAGACGATTTGTATTCCACGTGCAGATATAACAAAAGGATTAAAACTACTCAGAGATATTCATTTCTACACCATTCAATTCATGAAGTATTTTTTTCCAAATTAGTTCAGTAAATTTAAAATACTGATGTGTGCAAAGATGATACCTATGAAGTTTTTACATTTTACAGCAAATATTTCGTTTTAACCATCAGCTTGACAGCAATTTTTTAAATTTTTTACTCTTGACACTTGAGGTGGCTTACAACAACTTTAAAGAATTTACTAATAAAACAATTTACAACAACTTTAAGGAATTTATTGCAACCATGATGCCCTCAGATATCCCACTGGTGCCTCCCCTGCACCCCGGGTTCTCGGTGTTTTGGACCCTTTTGGGGTTGTTTTCTGGGTTGCTATTTTTTTTTGGGGGGGGAGGGTTGCCGCCTGCTTTTTGTTTTTAGTTTTATTTGCTGTGGAGTGTCATAGGCTTTTCGTTTGTATGATGGCAGGGTTAGGTCCTGAGTATTGCCAGTTTTCCTTGTGTGAAATGGGTAATTTGTGGTGCCCACAACAATTACTTTGATTTTCAAATGCGCCCCAGGCCCCAAAAGACCGGGCCCCCCTACTGTAAGCACTACAAATGAGTAACTCCCTACATGCTATAAATCCTATTAAGATCACTGGTGTTTTGGGAGAGCAGAACTGAAAAGAGGTATCAGTTACTATAGTCATATATGAAACATCCTGGCCCCTGTACATCTGCAACACACCGTTTTCCATGCAGTTACCAAGAATGCGGTCGATGACTAAGGAGAAGCCTCCTTATGTATGCACGTTGTCCTTGATGGATCAGAACAGCTTTGTCAAAAATGCAAAGCCCTTATTTATTAAATGGAAAAAGGATTGCACTGCCCGGCTTCTAACTCTCAGCAGATTAGGCCATGAGCAATTAGTCAACCAATCCATTAAGTGGAAGCTGTCACTGATAATATGCCATCACCATTTCGTCCTATCAGTAAGTACACATTTTTAATCCTTACCATGGTGCATATGATGCTGCAATGAAGATATAGATCATCACTCTGTCACACATATGAAAGCAGTGCTCCATTGTCCTAAATGGAAAGGCAAACAAGGGAACAGATCACTTTAAAAAAATTGGTATGCTACTAGAAACATTACCCAATATGAAACATTATTCTAAAAAATCTAAAAGCAGGATGGTAGGCATGCCATAGAGTTCCTTTCCTCAGGAACAGGTAGCCCTAAATCTTAGTTTTACTGAAGGTATTTTGCTGTTCACCTAAGGCTAAAGAAGCCAATCACAATCCCAACATATCACATGATAGATATGTATGTAGATAGGTAAGTCAGATAGACAGACAGACACTTAGAAAGTCAGGGAATCCTGTGCAAATACAGTTTGCGTTCAGCTACACTTGTGAAGAAGTACACAAAACAGTGTGTGGGAGAGGAAGGAAGGGATGCACTACCTGCTGCTGCATTACCTGTGCATCCCTTCCTTCCTCTCCTGTACCTGTGCAGCAGATTGGATACAGATGCCTTAAATAAATGTTTTGTGGTCTGTGGCTATACTGTAAAAGTAGCAGCGCAACGACAAATCTTTTCCTTCTTGTGTCTTTCACTATTCTATTCTGAAACTTTATACACGTAACATTTTTAAGACCAATAATGCGCAAAATTCAGTAGAATCCTCAAGCAGGAAAACTCTTATTACCCAGAGTGACTATGGTAAATCATCCCAACCTCCTTTGGACAAGGAGGGTTACATCCAATGGCCCAGAGGTGGCAATCTATTCCTGCAACAGGACTTCCCTTTCTTCTCCCTGCGTGGCTTTCACCTCTGCTCCAACTCTCTGGAGTTTTTGAGAGTGCATGCAGGGCTGCAAGGGATGGGAGAGGAAGTTCTGCTGCCCAAGCAAATGTCTGTTGCATGAGCAGAACTTCACGGCTGCAACATGGATAAATCACAACCTAATTTACAAGCAGCAAGTTGTGTGCATGGCAGCACGAATGAACCCCAAATGGATACTTGATTTATACCTTAAATGACTCTTTTTCCAGGAAATTATATGAAACACCGTGGAAACGATGAACAGTGCACAGAGACCAATCCCATACATCCATGCTGTTATCTTTTCCCATCGATCATCAGAGAGCCTATGGAGCAGGGCACTACCCACAATGGCTGGAACAATGAGAAACTAGGGAAACAACAGAACATGTTTATTTGCTAGCCTACCAATCCTCATTTAACATTCTACTTGCTATGCCTAGGCCTCAATCACCTACTATCTACCCTTTGCTTCAAAGAGGAGTAAAAAGAACCCGTGGTTTTTATAAGTTGTCTATTATACCCAGGTTTGTTACAGTTGAAAAGACATTGTTGTTTCTGCCTTTATCATGGAAAAGAGAGACATCTCTACATCAGAGACATCAGTAAGACTTTTTAAGAATTTGCTTAGGCTGAAGGTCACAGAACTGCTGTGTCACCCACCCATCCCATCCCAACGCTGTGCCAAAATGTCAGAAGGTATATTGTATCTAGGATTAAAATATGCTGGAAGTAACACTTTGTTAAAGTTAACTGTGCAAGCAAAAACTGCAAAGTGCTTAGAGAAGGACTAACACAAATGCAGACACACTGATGTATAAATAATGTCCTGATTTACTCCCCGCCCTTTAAAACAATCAAACAACAACTTGTTATACAAGTCAACCTCAATGCTACTTCCAAGGTCAACAGCAGCTGCAGCAATTCGAATTTCAAAATAATGAAAGCTACTAAAACAGGAAGTGGAAATGGAGAAACTGCATGACTGGTATAAGGAAGGCCTTTCAAGTTGCAGATTTTACAGAAGATATTTTTATTATGAGATCAGGGTTCCTCTTCTGCTACCCCTTGTGCTTCATTTTAATCAGAAGACTTTTCAATAATCGAAGAGTATTTTCTAGCCTTATTACTGAAGGCTGGAATTTTTACAAGTTCTCCAGACAAACCTACTCACTCTTAGGTACTTACCGTATTTTTCACTCTATAAGACACACCTTTTCCCTCCTAAAAAGTAAGGGGAAATGTGTGTGCGTCTTATGGAGCGAACGCAGGCTGCACAGCTGTCCCAGAAGCCACAACAGCAAGAGGGATCGTTGCTTTCGCTGTACCGAAATCCCTCTTGCTGTTCTGGCTTCTGGAATTCAGAATATTTTTTTTCTTGTTTTCCTCCTCCCAAAACTAGATGTGTCTTATGTTCTGATGCATCTTATAGAGCGAAAAATACGGTAAATTGTTCCTACTTTTTAAAATTACAGCTAGGAATTTCTTTTAAGGAAAATTATGAACCAAGGCATGACCCTTAGAAATACCACCAAGTTTTCAGTTTAAGAGGGAGCTTGGAAAGTAATGATGGTGTTAAAAGTCTGAGCTACATATCAGGAAGTCCTTGTCTGAATTTCTCCTCTACTGTGAACTCACTAGTTGAGAACACCTAGCCTCTCTTTCTTAGTCTCATCCAGCCCCTCACACCCTGCATTAAGCACAATAATATTGGCTTACCTTAAAGGGTTGTTGTGAGGATCACAACTAGATATTGTCGGTGAAGTGTGACTACTTGAAAGTCTAAAGTATTGGTATTACTATTGCTATCGTTATGATTTGTTGCAACTGTTTCATTGATTTCAAACTACAAAGTGAGACTTCCAAAATATTTCAACATCTTGCCCAATATGTACCTGCTTGATGGTTTTCCAGCCCAATGAATCACTTTGCTTTTTGACATCACCAATATAACAATTTATTAAATACTCTAAAACTGAGAAAGAGCTGCAGTATCTAGTGATCCATGGCACAAACCCAAGGTAAAACTTTCTGCACACTGTGATGCCAGGAGGTGATTTCAGATGCCTTCTTAATGCCAATATACAAACATTGCAGATGTTGTAAACTATCAGCTTTATAGCAGGAAAGCAATCCATTCGACAGCAAGGTAAAAGTAATTCATCTCTTAATGTCCCGGGCCTTTAAATTTTAAGAAAAGCTGGTATGCATTATGCTATTGAAATATTATCTGCTTCATACTAGTTTAAAAGAATCAGCTGGTTCAGAGCAGCCCCACTTCCTGTGAGAGTGAACACTGGGAGCACATTATGATACCACATGGACTGACTTCCGCTGTAGTGCTTCTATGAAACCTGACATTTAAACATACAAATGTACAGTGGTACCTTGGTTTATGAACTTAATCCGTTCCGGAAGTCCGTTCTTTAACCAAGGCATGCTTTCCCATAGCAGTGGGGACTCAATTTACACTCAACAGGAAGCAGAACATGTTCTGCTTCCAAAGCACAGTTCACAAACCAAAACACCTACTTCTGGATTTGCAGCATTCTTAATCTAAGTTGTTCATAAACTGAGCTGTTCTTAAACCAAGGTACCACTGTATTTGCATTTTACTGATGTCTGTGGCCCACTGGAAACTGACAAACATCACCAAGGCTGTATTAGGAATAAACCACACATTTCACCATGAGCTGGCAAAGAATGAATCAATGCTACTAAATGAAACAAAAAACAAAACATAAAACTCAGACAAAGTAGAAACAACAATCAAAAGACCAAGTTCTTTCTGGCAATAATTTAATCATTACCTTTATCCTGAAAGCAGAACAAACTAGAACTTTTAAATAGCAAAACATAAGCAAAAATCTCTGGTATAATATGTTGTGCACAACAGTTAAGGCAGCCTAGTTTGAAAGATTAATCGGAGTTTTGTTCAGCAGAAAGCCTGGAGAGAAATAAATAATTCCATTTTAGGGACTGGATAAGAAAGTTTATAAGAATTTGTGCTTTTTCTTTTTTAGGCCACGGATTACTAACAGTATGCATGGGCTGCAAGACTAGTAAATATTTTGTTTGTGGGAGAATACTTTAGGCAGCCTTAGAAGCCACTTTGAGATGGAACATATGCTTCAATTTAAAACACCACTGCTGTCTTATTTTTAAAAAAGAGTGTCAAAACATTTTTGAAATAAATCTCTCTAGATCCTCCAAAGTGGGAGAAAAATCTTTAAGCAATTATTAGTTTAGGGAAAGTAGATCCTCGTGAGGCTTTAGCGAACTGTTGATTCCTAAACATGGAGCAGAATGAAAAAAGATTGTATGTGTTATGTATGAGTGAATGAATGAATGAGCAATCAATGGAATATGTGGACTCTGCTGTTGTACCAGAACATTTACTTACTGCAGCAGTCTCAACTGTATTAATGACAATTCAGCAGTACCAGCCTGTATTCAAACTATGAATAAAACAAAATCTTACACAGATGGGAATTAGAATTACTTTTGATTGTGCTGCCAATAGATCAATTTACTTACCGCATGAGTGTAACAGTTAGCAGCATGCTCATAGCAGGTAGGTTTGTAACGGCTATTTGCTGGAGCTGGGTGGTTCATGAATCTGTTGAGACAAGCAAAGCATACCGCTGATACAAACCGTTAACTTAAAAGGATGTAGAGGAACAAGCTCAGAAAGCTCAGCAATAGCAGTTTGTGACCTAGACCAAGGTTAATTGGGAGGTGAAGAAATTTAATGCATCATTTGGAAGCACTGTGTTCCACACTTTTTCCTACAGCAGTATTTTCTTTACTCGTGACAAGAAAAGCAAGCCAGATTTTGTCGTCAAGGGACCTACTTCTCAATTAGCTGCCTACGTGAATTACGAATAAAATAAAAATCTCAACATACACATCACATCCTCCAACCACAGGCATCTTTTTCTTAAAAAAAAAGTTTTTGTAAGCCCTAGGACTTCAACGGACTGCCACAAGTTTTTTATTTATTCATATACCACCATGGACTTATTTGGGTTTACAAAAATGGAAGGGATGAAAGAGAACAATGACTAAATGCAGTTGCAGATACTTTGTCTTTGTTTCCACAAATGGGGATGAGAGAGACACATACAGAGGTGTTCTTGTCACAAGCATATGAGAAACTGGTTTCATCTGTTGTCTTGGTATCACACCACCAACACAAGCTTTTACAGTTACCAGTAACCTTTATTATCAGCATACTATTGTCCAATTGTCAACTGACTTTCAGCAAATGCTGGAAGCTTACAGATACTTTTGAAACTACTAAGCAGGCCAATCTGTTTTTATGAACCCAATAAGGATACTTTAACAAGTAACACCCCAAATGATAAAATTAAGAAATTATGTGTGGCACTTACAACACCACGATGATCAGGATACATTGAAGCTCTCATACCAGTAACTTTCCTTTTTTTAAAAATTGCACAACTCTGAAGTATTTATCAAACAAATGCTGCAACACTGCTTTTGCTCAGTCTGGTTTTATGACTTCTGCTGCTACTGTGAGGGCTGGAAGAAAGACCTGCTTCCCGTTGCAAGGCCTGTTTCCACCTGGCCTAGGGGGTAGGGTCCAGACTCACCCTGAATAGCTAAAGGGCTCCTGGGAGGCCGGAGGGACATTGCTGGAACAACTCTTAGGTTGGGGCAACTAGCTAAAATGTTTTAAACGGTTCTAATTTTGGTTCCTCTGTTTTGTTTTTATTGGGTTGATTAAATGATTAGTTGGAGTTGGCAGATATTTTAATTTGAGGATAACTGTAAACTGTTTATTATTGTTGTTGTTACTGTTATTATTGGTTTCTATTGATTTATTGGTTTGTTTGTTGCTTTTATAGGTTATTTGGTTTTTTACTGCTAGAGATTTTGTTGCATTTTTATATACCGGTATGTTGTAAGCCGCTCAGAATAGCTGGGAAAACCCAGCCAGATGGGCGGGATATAAATTTTAAAAGAAGAAGAAGAAGAAGAAGAAGAAGAAGAAGAAGAAGAAGAAGACGACGACAAACTGGAGTAGACTGGTAAGATTACACCACAGCAACAGTAGTGAAGTGCAGTGTTTAAGAGATCTCACTTGCTCCTGGACCCTTTTTTCAAAATGGGGGTAGGGGGCAAGTTCATACGTTAACATGTAATTTATAACTATCTCCTGAAAATACACACCAACTTTAATTCTAATATCTCACTCACCAGTGCATATATTACGTCATGAGCTTACAATCTATTTTGTTTTATTCATGGTCCCTTTCAAAAATAGACATAGGATAAAACTACAGTATGGTTTGTACACAAAATGTAGAGAGCTGTCCTGATACGCACACCAGCTTCCCTGATGTCTCAATCTTCAAGGGAGTTGCCACATTGAACATTCAATATGGTGTCCTTCAAAACCCGTACAAGGGTTGAGATTTGAAACTGAAATATCCAACTGTGTTTTGGATGTATGCAACCCATTCCATTCCATGGAGTTATTCCATTGCAAATAACCAAACAGACTAGTTAAACCCCAAAGCCTAACTTTGCTTGGACTACTGGGAAGTACATCTAGCTTAACCCAATGGGATTTATCTCAAATAAATACACTGAGGCTCATCTAGAAGGTTTGTAGACTGAAATAGTATGAATGTTTCTAACTATAGTCTTCAGTACTGCTGCCTACTGTGGCTATGCAAATACCATTTGCTATGAACAGGAATAACTTTGCATCTGAATATAAAATTTTATGCAGATCTCTCTATTGTTTCTAGGTTATCTTGTTTCTGTTTCTCAGTGCCCCGCCTGTACAATATGAAAATACTATTTTCCTACCTTACTGGGTGACCAAATAATTACAAGCTTCATAATACATACTAGTTGCAAATTCTAGTGAGCCAAAGTCTATATATTTTTATTTACTCCCAAAACATACAATTTTGTGCTAATCTCTATAAACAACTATAGTGCCAGTGCCACTTGGTAAATTTCTTGCTAGAAACTGCATTACTGAAGTGATGATTTTAAAGTAGTAAATGGATAGCTGTTTGCACTAAAATTGTTTGCTTTCAAAAATTATATTGTCACAGTGTAGATAATACACACCAGACTGTTTTAGTCCATCTGAAATCTGCAGTTATATCAGCAGAGGACCACAGAATCAATCTAGCAGTTTGGCAACAAAACTCATATGGCTGCAAACACCAACAATTATTAAAAACCTATCATCTTATCTCCAAATAAACATGTATAGGACTGTGCTTTAAGTCCCACTGCATTCAGTAGGGCCTGCTCCCTAGCTAATGTGTTTAGGACTGCAGCCTTAACAAATGATTTGTTTAAAGAAACTCTTTGAACTTTGTGGAGACAGACAATATCCTGTTTCCACTCATAACAATAGTTTGTTTTGCAGAGCTATACACACTTTTTTTTTTGAAAGACAGTCTCTGTCCACAGGCTCACCATCTAAGAGAGACACAAAATAAAATAAAATAAAATCTAGAAGTAACACACAAAAGAGATGGGGAAATGGGTATTCATACAAGTTCTTTTATGCTGCGCCAGTAAAGTCACTTACAGGAGTTTATATAACACATTGCTCAGTGTGCATGCTAAAAAGAAAAGGAGTCAATTTTTAAATAGCCTTGGAAGCAAGGGGAAGATATGGTTTTGCTAAATTGCTTTTTGTAACAGCCTCAGGTTGTGAGGGCAATATCAACTGTGCTATACATTTAGCCTGCTGTTTCTTAATTTGGAAAGCTGATGAGGGGAAAAAAGAATCTGATGGCCTAAATACACAGGATCTTATATATCAAGAATTTATTCTCCAGGCTACACCCAGCTGCCAAAAGCCTCATCTGAGGATATAGAGGGCTCATTCAGACTTGCACTTGTCCCGTGCACAGGCCTAAGAGGTTTTTGCCCTGGAAAACCTTCTCTTTAGTGATAAATCTGGGCAATTGTCAATCTGGAGAAAATCCCGATTTAGGGGTTTTCATTCTGCAAATATGGCTCCAGATACAGGTATTAAATTACACATGCTCAGGCTTCTACAGTTCTGTCAATGCCACTCTTACCATGGAAAGTGTGACAAGTGATCAGCCTTACTCCAGACTTTGAAGTGCCTCTCAAGACCACACCCAGGCCACATCCCTGCCCCAGACACACACCCTATGCTTCACCCTCTCCTTGAGTGCTCTTGCCTAACTCAGGCAACGCCTCTTCCTTGCTTGGATGGGGGATACAACAGGCTATGCAAGTGTGTGTAGAAAACAAGCCGACTGTGCAATGGCAAATTTGCATTCACTACTTTGTTCACTTGTGCATCTGGCCGCACCCAGCACTGGCGAATGTGGCCCTCAGGTAGAAAAATATTCCCCACTCCAAGCTAAATAGCTTCCATTTCCCTCCATTGTGATTAACATTCTTTGTGAGGGTCAAAACATTGGAAGAATTGCAGTGTTTTATCCATTGCCACACCACCAAGATTTTTGCTGCCTGACACAAAGGTACAGCTGCTCAAAGACGTCTTTGGCTGTGCGGAATGAATAACTCAATATTGCATGCTGGCAACATCCTTCTGCCAGAAGGCACAGCTTTGCATGTTGCTCCTTACAGTTTCAAACATGTATTTAAACCTATAAACACATATGGATTAGTGCCTGCCTATCTATAAAAGGGGCAACAATTACTAGATAAAAATATAGTATTTTTTATTTTTTTAGGTCAATGTTCAGAGGTTAGATTAGTTAACTTCTGATAGCAGTTCTGCCTGCAATTCAAAGTACGAATCTCAGTTGCCCTTGTGTCCAGCTGTATGGATAACTGGAACAGATTGGAAAGCTCATATTGTTATAACTTGGTGCCCAAGTTGTGTTATGAGCTTTTTGAGGCATTATGGCTAGAGTGTGCTAGTTGTGTTGGTAAAAGCTTCTAGCAAGTACCACAGCCAACGACACTTAAGAACCACTTAGTTTTCTCCAAGGCTGGTACAAAGAAAATTTATATTGGCCCCAAGAATTTGGGTGCTGGAACGTATATACAGGCAATGACCATTTTATGCTTGTCCAATATGTGCGCAACCACACAAACACACACATCACTGCAACCCAGAAGTGTCTGGAAAAGGGGCGAGGCGGTGGCAAAGCAGACTTATGCATGCTCCACCAACATGTGTGGGGGTCAGGAAAATAACCCCCATGCAAAATGGTTGTTGCCTGTACCTGAAAGGTGATTCTGGCTTTAGCCAAAAACATTCTGACAAAGAGTCAAATTCAATGTTAACCATACATGAGAGTAGACCCGTTGAATTCAATGGGAATAACTAACTTAACTCCATTTATTTCAATGAATCTACTTTTGAGTAGAATTTAGTTGGCTACAACTCAGAGGATGTATCAAAGTGAAATGAAATAGATAAAATATAACACTGCTATACCTCTTTACCCGAGCCCAAATTTTAACAATATACCCACTTGACCATAGTCAACAGTTCCAGGGTCATACAAGTAAAGAGGAAAGGTTTGTTCAAAGTAAGAATGAAAAGCTGGGAAACCAAGAGGAAAAAGGAAGCCATTGCTTCAGTATGCCTCATGTGTAAAACAGATGGAGGCAAGCTTATCAATATGGGGATGAACCTTGTACAAAACTGGCTCAATCATTAAACTACACCTCCTTCCTTCCCCCATGCTTTTATTATTCCTTTCCTTAAAAAAAAATAAATAGATATATTTTGCAAGCACTGAAGTAGCAATACTGTACAAATGGAAAAGATAAATATCATAAATATCTAAATTCCAGATATTAGCCTCTTTATGCAATACAAACATTCCTACTGACATCTTAATTCCATTTATGAACCAACACATTGCTGGACAGAAATGACCTAATTTGAGCAAGAATCTATTTCTGCCCCTTTTTAATGATTTCCAAATTGTTTTTACATTCTTTGCTGCCCCTCTTTCCCAGTTCTAGACTGTAACATAGCCAAAACAAACAGATGAATCCTGTCTCACTACAGTCAATCATTCAAAAGAGAGGAGAAAAATGCTGAAAATCCTCTCTAACAGCAATACGTGAAGGAGAAGCTTAGTTCAACCAACATGAGTATGACAAACACCGGATATATGAACTTTCACCCACTTCCAGAAGATGGAAAAGCCTCATCTTTCACTGTGATCTATTTCCTTTCTAAAAGCAGAGCAGTATACTGTACTCACCTCTTCTCTCAGTCATCAGATGCCTACCCACCTTTTGAAGAGAGAAAATTGTGCAAACAAGACTTCCACTTGCATATAAAGTTTTAAGAGCTCAGTAAACAACAGCAATGTGCAGTACTGGATACCCACATTCTCTGAAAATCCCAGAAGCCCAGCTCTTACTCTCAAAAAGTTTATCTTAACTCTGTTTGCTTTACCCTTATGGTAAAGCGGTAGGAGGTGTCATGAAAACCACAGATGAACAGGAAAATACAGAATCATGGGAAGAATTGGAGAGAAGCGATAGCATGAAATTAGTGCAGGGGGTTGAATTTCAGATGCCTTTCATACCCAGCCTTGAGCCAGGACTTGCCTCCCTGAGATCAGTGCTAACATTCTCAGGAAGAATGGCAGTAAAGGAGGTACAGTACTATAAGACTACTCTGAGCAAACATTAGTTGAATATGACCCAATAGGGTCAAGGCAAGTGTTATATCTGGGGTAAATGTGTTGTTGCTTCAAGGGATTAATCTTGGAGGTGACTTCTTTCTGGTCAGAGGCACGAAAACAACCTTCCTGCTTTGCTCATACAAGAACAATGCATGTTACTACAGTACAGGAATGCACAAATTCCACTGGCTTTTGCAAGTAAATATGTGAGATGTTTTTCCCCCTCTAGAAAATAAAAGAATTTTGCCAGAGCATCCCCACTTTAAGAATGTGATTTTAAGTGTGAACAGTGCAATATGGGGAAGAGCCCTGGGAGAGTTAAAAGGATCTGCACCCCATCAATGAAGGTACAACAGGAACATGTAGGAGATGCAAAATGAAGCAGAAAATTCACTACATTATAAACTACAATAAGATCTCTCTTAAGGAAAATTTAGCTGAAAAGCAGCTCATTTTCCCTTTCCACACCATCTTGGAGAAGTCATATTTGAATTATCCAATTCCACTGCTCTCTCTCACTATTGATTTTCACCCAGCACACATATTCCCAAACCTGTTTGTACTTAGTCCTATTCAGCTGCTCTTTTGCACAAACACTGTTATGAGAATGTTTTATAGATGGAGACCAAAGCACTTTCCAAGACAACAAATATCAAATCCGTATCAACTACAGAAATTCCTACTGATTTCTTAAGCCAAGGCCCTCATGAGTGTCCAAGCAAACGAGTCAAATAAACAGGAAACAAAGGATTGCATGCTACACCCTTTTACTTTACATCAACCAAAGGAAACTACTTCCAGCACCTTCCCTGGTGCCACATACACACTTTACTTCATTCACAGCACTCCCTCAGTTTTAACTCATTCATAATATTTACCACCACTCAATTCTGTTGTTGCAATCTCTCCATGACCCACACAATCACACTTTGCTTTGTTTAGGCAAGGTCTACCCTGTGTGGAATTAAGATCTGTGATAGTATCACAACAGGCTAAGGGACATAGGAGCCAACTTCTAGATGCCAAGGTCCTTTTGCCCCCCATAAAATATTTGAGGGGGGCCCGCCCCCCCAAAAGTCGCCATTGCGCATTGCCATTCAAATGGTGTATCATGCAATTATGTGATGCTTACCTACCCCTTCCTCCCCAGCCCCAATATTTTATTCAAGTTTGCACCCTTGCTAAGAGATAAACTAACCTAGGCGGCAGCATCTTGGGGTTCTGCAAAAGCACCAGGGCAGCCTCCCCAAATGCATTCGCGGAAAACGTAAGAAACTACGGTGTGGGTGTAGGAGAAGAGGGTTCAATAGACTAGACTTGCAGGAATGGCCAAACTTGGCCCTCCAGATGTTTTGGGACTACAATTCCCATCATCCCTGACCACTGGTCCTGTTAGCTAGGCATGTGAGTTTTCATCCCGAAACATCTGGAGGGCCAGATTTGGTCATGCCTGGCACACCTGTGGGTCCCCAGATGTTGTTGGACTACAACTCCCATCATCCCTGAAGCTCTGGCCTTGCTAGCTAGAGGTGATGGAAGTTGTAGTTCAACAACATCTGGGGACCCACAGGTTGAGAAAGGCTTCGACTAGAGACAAGGAAGGTGGGTTTAACACCCCATGTTAAAAGTGGGGGGGGGGGATATCTTGTCTGCATTAAGTGATCTGGATGCCCGTGCAAACGGGAGGAGACGATCGAAGGGGGGGAAAGGGGATCCCCAAGAGTGGGCGGAGTTTCCCCGGGCGAGATCAAAGGCTTCGGAGGGAAATCCACTAGAAGAATCCGCCTCGTCCCTAAGCGGAGAAAAATATCATCCCGGGAAGAGAACCCTGAATATATCCCAAGAAATGAAATCTGTCGCTCGCACACATACGCCCAGGCGCGCGCGCGCGCGCGCGCCTCACCTCCTGAATTTCTCCTGGAGGCGCCGCATGGGGGTCCAGCGCAGCCGCCTCACGTCGAGCCAGGCGAGCTGGGGGTCGGCACGGGGGGCTCCCGGCGGCTCCTGAGGCGGCGAGGGCCGGAGTCCGGGCCCTCATTGGCTTGCCAGCCCCGAGCGGAGGTAGCTGGAGGAGGCGAGGCGAGGCGAAGCCAGGCCCGAGGCTGCTGCTGCCGTTGCCCTGGGGTCGCGCGCGGAGTCGAGAGAAGCAGCCGGCCGGTGGCGGGGCTCCCGCTTTTTAAAGCGGCGCCGTCGGCTCTCGCGCCGCGCGCTCCGGCCCTCGGCTCGGACCCGCCCCCTCCGCGCGCGCCGGTTGTCAGGTCGGGTCGGGTGCCGAGGCCGTATCGGGAAGCCCCGCCCACGCCCGACCGCCGGAGACGCCGATTGGTTGGGAAGGAAGAAGGGGGTGGGAGGGGGAGAGGGAGAGGGAGGGTAGCGGCGGGAGAACAATGGGCGGTTGGCGGGGAGCGCGCGCGCGGTGGGCGGGAAAAGGGAGGCGGCGGGCGCTGAGGTAAAAAGGAGGGTGGGTCGATTTGAACGCGGTTTGGAAGCGGGGGTGCGAGGATGAGTCAGGGCAGCGGCTGCTTCTCCTCTCAAAGGGGAATCCTCCTCAGAAAGGGAAGGAGGAGTCCTCTGGCTGCCTGAGTTTATTTTCATCCATTTTTCTAGAAATAAAACTCAGGACTCCAAACTTGTTGAGCTCTTTCTCTCTTTTTTAAGGAAGCTCTAAAGTTTCCTTAAAAAGCTTCTTTTTAGGCAATCGACCTCAACATCAGAATCAGCAGAATCTTTTTTTAAAAAAACAAACATTACATCCAAAAAAGAAAACGAAAAACCCACAGACTAATCTTACGTAGTTATTACAGTTGTCAAGCATATAGAATAAATGTGTATTATATAAAACAATATATAAAAGAAATAAAAAGAGGGAAGAAAAAGAAAAATGCATGATGATAAAACCGAAAAATTAGGAAAACAAAAAGCAGTATTTAGTTAATACAAACCAGTACCAGGGTATAATCAGAAGAATCTTTATTTGCATCAGCCACTAGCCATAGGAATAAAATAAAAATGTACTGAAAATAGAGGTTAAAAACATAATTAAAGAAAATATATTTTAGGGATTTACAACCATAATCAAATATAGATCTTATTCTCATCGCCCCCCATTAAAAAACCTTGCAGTTTTTGCTGTCACCTGATCATCTTGATCTGCTAAAAGAAAGGACAGAGTAGCAATGGTTGAGCACCCCCAGCATGGACAATAATAAAGGAGTAAAAACCTCACTTCTCAAATCTTTATAAATACTGTAGAGTGCAAGCCAGAAGGACACGAGCCACTGACTCAATATTGCCATCTCCACAGGGACCTCAACATCCCAGACACTTGCCTATTTTCCAAAAGTTCCTCCAGACGCCAGTTAAATCCTGGACGTGTCCAGAAAATTGGGGACGTGTAGCAACCCCCCTAGGGGGCTTTTTGCATTCCTTTCTATGAAAACAGGGACATCTTATTCAATAATAATAATAATAATAATAATAATAATAATAATTGAAAACAGGCTTTGTTTCACCTGTGTCAAAGGCCCAGTTTGGCACCCTTCTTCTTCTTCTTCTTCTTTTTAACCTGCCCATCTGACTGGGTTGCCCCAGCCACTCTGAGCGGCTTCCAACATAATAAACATTAAATAATAAACCGGGACTGCTTCTCTAAATCAGGGACTGGCCCTGGAAAAGAGGGTCTTCTTGGAAGGAGCTGTTCTCTTCTGACCTTCCATGGTTGAAAATGGGGACGGTTCTTGAAGGCCACCTCCAGTCTTGTTGACCCAAACACAAAGAAGCACCTCTAAAGAGCCCCCAAAAGAAAGAACTATTGAGTCCAAAAGAGGTGTTTCTCGAGGGCCTTTCTGTGCCAATCCTGTTCTCGCCCCGCTCAGCGCATCTCCCTCAAGAGAGATGCTCCGCTTGTAATTCTCACATTGGGTGCTTGAAGAAAAAGAGAACAGTGTGATGCAAGACACTTGCGCTTCACCACAGAAGAGGCTGCCCTGTGCTTCTCTTCATGAGTCGCTGTTCTGGACCTTCAACCTCTGCTGGGAGCCAGTGGTTTTGGCATGCTATTGGGTTGTTTGAGTTGGAGATGAAGCAGGACCATAAACTGACTTCAGTACTGCGTCTCTGCATGAGTCGCCGGCCTGGGCTTACCTCTTTATGGTCAGGATTCACGCTTAGACACCCACAGCTGTCGCTAACATGGGAAATACGGCATTATGCATTGCTGAACGCCTTTCTCTGCCTCTCTGTAACAATTTGCAATGGCTGAGCTGTCCCGACTTGTGAAATAGGTGTGTTGGTAAACTGACCATAGAAATTCTTTTGAGCCTCTGCTAAAGAAGAGGTCGCAGAATCGCAGCCTAGAATTGCAAGCGGTGAGGGAGAAAGAGGTAGGAGTTTAGGATGCTGGTCAACTGGCAGGTCAGGTGCTGCAGAAGCTGTGGTCTCTACCACCAGCCAAATACTAATAGATGTTCTTCCAGTTGCATGAGAGTCACTGATTTGCAAACGGAAGAATGTTTGAAAGAACTAACAGCATGAGAACCCACTTGCATGGATCTTTATCATATAACTGGGACATGGGTGGTGCTGTGGTCTAAACACTGAGCCTCTTGGGCTTGCCGATCAGAAGGTCAGCGGTTCGAATCCCCACAACCGGGTGAGCTCCCGTTGTTCGGTCCCAGCTCCTGCCAACCTAGCAGTTCAAAAGCACGCAGTGCAAGTAGATAAATAGGTACCGCTCTGGCGGGAAGGTAAACGGCGTTTCGGTGTGCTTCTCTGGTTTCACCAGAAGTGGCTTAGTCATGCTGGCCACATGACCTGGAAAAACTGTCTGTGGAAGTGGACAAATGCCTGCTCCCTCAGCCTGTAAAGCGAGATGAGCGCCACAACCCCAGAGTCTTTCGTGACTGGACTTAATTGTCAGGGGTCCCTTTACCTTCAAACACTGCCCTCTTAGCTGAGTCATTTAAACATTCAGTTGTGAGGGAGCTGCTCTGCGATTGTTAGCCAAAGTAGCAACTTCTAATGATGTTTTATGCGTCACTACTATTGTTTCGAAACACATTTATTTCTCTTTTCCTCTTAAAGCTCATAATTTCTTTTCCATGTGAGGCGCAGCTAAATACAGTTCACTTTGTCCTACGAAGTACATAGCCTTGCAGTTGAAACCAAGCAGAAGTGTCCTTTTAAAGAAAAAGAATTACCAGGCTGGCAAGCAAACTGAATTTCCTTCAAATGACAGCGGAAAGACAGCACCTCCCCCGCTTGGCCCTTTGTGTGTAACTGAGGCTTAAAAACAAAGGCCGTATTCAAAGCACATCAACTGCAGCTGGACATAAAGAAGTAACAAAGCTGGGGGGAAGTTTTGTTATCAAAGAGGTGTTATGGGGAAGAAGAATGCAAGAACAAAAAGGAATTGCGTTGAAAAAGGCTAGCAATAGCAAAATGATAGCAAAGGGGGAAATGATTGATGAGGAAAGTATCATGAATGATTGTTGTCAACCCGCATTGTTGCCAAGCACCCGAAAAGTATAGATCAGAATAACATCCTTTAAGTCTGCAGTTTAAAAAAACACTTAGATGCATTCAAGCCAGCTTGCGCCACATTCCCAAAGCTGCTTTTCACATTGTCCCACTATTTTGACTCAGACTGACAGCTTGATCCTATGGATGTGAGACTTGCAAAGGAGTAATGCTGTGCCAGTCACTGAAGCAGTGCAAACTAACACTGATTCAAACATTACATTTTTAGGTACACGCCTAAGCTTTAAGTGTGCATCTAAAAATATAGTACAAATGAGACAAATGTGTTTGGGAAACACAAATCATGGCCATGTGTAAGTGAGGCAAGATTGGCTGCAGATCCCTTTATTGGGGTAGAATTAGACACCAGGGGGATAGCTATACCTGCGCCTAGTTCTTGTTCACCTAACGAAAAAAGAAAAAAAATTCCCTGTGTAATGAGATCCCATTAAATTGTGGGGTTCACCCAGACCCTATTCCAGGCTTCCTCAAACTCGGCCCACCAGATGTGTTGAGACTACAATTCCCATCATCCCTGACCACTGGTCCTGCTAGCTAGGGATCATGGGAGTTGTAGGCCAAAAACATCTGGAGGGCAGAGGTTGAGGAAGCCTGCCCTATTCCATTTCACAGGCTCCCACTAGCAGGGGCAAGGAAACTTACAGCATGATGTCACATTGATGTCACATTGTGCAGAAAGTTG
Source organism: Podarcis melisellensis (assembly GCF_964234715.1). Classification (NCBI taxonomy): domain Eukaryota; kingdom Metazoa; phylum Chordata; class Lepidosauria; order Squamata; family Lacertidae; genus Podarcis; species Podarcis melisellensis. Next base: position 17,928,926 of record NC_138529.1, read on the forward strand.
GACCAGATCTTTGGGGGACAGGGTATAGATATGCCACCTTTGGCTGTAACCTGGGTTCTACCTACCATCCAGTGGGCCTGCTGCCAAATAAAGCATAGAACAGCCTCATCACTGGTATGGGTCACGTACTAGCATGTCATCCTCACTACTTTTCTGCTTCAGGGACATAAAGGGTCAAACTCTGGAGTCAACCCATAACAAACAAAACAATGAAGTCATACTCAAAGCAGCATCATAGAAATCAGTGGGTTGTTCATTATATCTAACCTATATTTATATCAGCGGCTTACAACGAAATATCTTCAAAAATTACAATATATAAATAACTCTTGAATGTGTTTATGGCAATCTCTTCTAATCTCCGGCTGCTGCTATTATGTTCCAGGCTTTTCCTTCTAAGGGGAGGTTATAGTAGATGCTGTAAATGGGAAGCTTTAAATGCAAGAAATGCCAGTTTGAATTGTCTGTTGAATATAACCCATGCTATCTCTTCCTGGCTTTACTATTTCTTTTCTAGGTATTTAAATATTTGGATTATACCAAAAATCAAAAAGCACAATCTGAATACCCGTTGGATTGCCATTTTCCTCCTGAATAGCGTGGTAACATAGTGTATATATAATCATAGGTGGTGCCTTCTGAAGGCTATTTAGTAAATTTAGGGAGCTGCCATTAAAAACTAAACTTGCATCATTCCTGGTAGAGACTCAAATTACAAAATGCAACTTCTCATCATTGCCAATATCTGTTCCAGCAGCAACTCACCAGGGTGAATTTAACAAGCACAGATTATTTTCTTAGAAGACTCCAGTGTTGTCATTTTAATCTCTGATATACAAAGGTTTCCTCTGCAGCAGCCCCCTACCCTCATGCGTATCACAGTCACTTTGAATTATATGTGCATATTGTTCATTTTGAGAGACGGAAACCTAGCAGAGTGACAGGCTAGAAACGAGGTGCTTGCAGTTCTTCTAACAGCTGCCTTTTCGATCTTCATTTTATAACCAAATCAAATCCTTCATACCACAGATCGCTCGAGCCAAATGACAGGAACCTCAACCAAGATGAAAAAGGACATACTCGAAAGCTTCCAGTGCTGAGCCACCACTACATGGTAAGTCTAAAGGTTAGTACTAGCAGTGAGTAAGTCCCTGCACAGAACCATTTGATAACAATATAGATCTGTAAATTCATGCAGAAGCCCCAGTAGTGCTGTCATAATGACCACACACATTCCATGGCTCAACCGAAACACGGCTCAGCTGAAATCAGTCAGACGTAAGATTATGCATAAGAAACTTACAAGTCTAGGAGCAAACATTGGGATAGGGGTGGAGAATGGAAGCAAGATCTGTCAACTTTTGATGTAGCAGATGTTGAGTGCTAGTTTCAGTGAGCGCAGCGTGGAACTGCTGCTGCTACGTTCAGAGGCAGATGTTACCTGCTAGTTCTGACTTGTTCCCCAGAGAATACTCACTTTTCTGGGTTTTTAGTAGTCTCAAATGAATCCTTGTTGGTCAAAGATTTCCCTTTTTTGCCCCATGAGCTGTTGGACATTCTTTAACACCAAAGTCCTCCTAAGTAACAGAAGAGTAATCAGACAGAAATCCTGGCTTCCTCCTGGTTATGTTGATTTCGTTTGTTCAGTCTTCTTGAAGAGTGAGAATGGGGGGAAAAAAAGTTGGGATTGGCATACTTAAAAACTAGTCCGCCCACCACATGGGTATGGAGTAAGAGATTAGCAAGTCTTACTCATGCGACTGTTTGGGCAAGTAGTAGTCTTGCAGAATTTCAGAACAGAGCTTTTGTTTACAAAGTATGATGGAGAATGACCTAGAGAGCAAAGGTTGGCCTTTCCCCCCAACCAAATGGTGTGAAGCCCAAATACCTGCCAAAATGAAGCACACAAATGTGTTGTTTCTTTCAGGTGAAGCCAGTGGAATTGCTTTAAGTATTAGGCTGTGTACAAGCCAAACATTAAAGCACTCTGCCCCCAAGAATCTTGGAAACTGTCGTTTGCCTCTCACAGAGCTACAATTCCCAACACCCTTAACAAGCTACGGTTCCCAGGATTTTGGGAGAGATGTACTCTAAATGTGCTTTAAATGTATGGTGTGTATACATATTGCGAGAAGCAAAGCTACAGGGAACCAGGCAGAGGGGCCTCTCGGTAGTGGCGCCCGCCCTGTGGAATGCCCTCCCATCAGATGTCAAAGAGATAAACAACTACCTGACATTTAGAAGACATCTGAAGGCTGTTCAGGGAAGTTTTTTATGTATGACATATTAGTGTATTTTTGGTCTTTGTGGAAGCTGCCCAGAGTGGCTGGGGAAGCCCAGCCAGATGGGCGGGGTACACATTATTATTATTATTATTACTACACAGCCTTAGATGCTTTTACACATAGGAGCCAAAGGGGTCTTTGGGGCCCCCAATAAAATATTTGAGGGGGCCAGGCCCCCCAAAGCTGATGAGCATTGCCATTCAAATGGTGTGCATGCACCACACCATGTGATCGATTAAGTGGGGTGGGGCTTACCTGCCCCCTATATTTTATTTGAGTTGGTACCCCTGCTTGAGTTGGTACCCCTGCCAGCAATTTACAGAGCTAAGACCGTAGAAAGCCAATGCATACAAATGAATGCTTTTCCTTTCCTACTGCAAAGTAATCAAGAATGATTTAACGCTTCATCCAGAGTCTGTGCAGAACAAAATTATAGGAGAAAGTCTCCATTGCATACTTTATGCTGTGCATCTTAAGCAAATCTTTCCCTCTCTGCCAACTTGTAAGGAAAGGTCATTGCATTAAATCTGTTAACTTTTAAGGTGCCACATGACTCTTTGCTGTTGTTGCATTAAAGTAGATTTACAGAAGTTTATGATTGACTTGCACAAGTTCTGATAAACTCAACTCCTGGCAGTTTTTCCAGACTAACAGATGTACTGAAGGGAGGACAACAGCTTGGCACAGATGCCCACTTGCTATGGAAGCAATTTTTTAGGCACCTTCTGTTGTATTGCTTGTTGTCAGCCTTGAATTTCAATGACATTGCAGAATTCATTGACTAATGTAATATTACCAATTTGTTTCTGGGAAAGACAAGATGTATCAGAGACTTGGCTTGTCTTCAACGATCAAGCTTGAAAATGTGTCAGGTTTATTCATTGTTTAAATGCTTGTCACAATTTCGGGACATGCTTTACATTTCATGATTAATTCCCAAGGTTTGGCACTGACATTGAGTAATCTATCCTGGGGCCTGACCCAAAACTAATTGAAATACTTGTCTTTTCATTAATCTTTGGAGTGATTTGTTTTAAGCTCCTGTTCCCCATGTATCCTCTCCCATCTAGTCAAAGGAGCTGTGGGAAGCCGAACCTCCAACCAACTTTCAATGTCTGTTTGCAGTGCTGCAAATCTTGCATCCTGTCAACCCCGTAAACCATACCAGCAAGATCCCTGGGTCTTGTTGGGTTTTGTTGCATTGGCAATGGAGCAAAGGTTCTTGTCAACAGCGATTCAGCTGCCCACACCCTCTACCATCCCTGTTTCTGAGGCAACTATTGCAGTACCAGCCAATTGAGATGCTGTGCTGGCAGCTGGCCAGTTTTTCCTTGGGGGTTCAGGTCCAGAATGTCATGCAGGGTGGTATTCTGGACTCATTTGATCTATTTAGCCAAATATAATAATTCACCTACTCAGCCGGGACCATCTGCCATTTTGGCTCCACCTCTTCTGAAACTGCGTTTTGTTAGGAGCTATTCCACCAGGCTGCAGCAGAGGCTTTGGTGAGACAGAATGACATCCTTCATTAGCTCAACTAGGACCAGGAATCTGGGAACTCAACTCAAAGGAGTAGGTGTGCAGCCTGGGAGTCATTTTGGACTCACAGCTGTCCATGGACTCACAGCTGTCCATAGGAGCTATTCCACCAGGCTGCAGCAGAGGCTTTGGTGAGACAGAATGACATCCTTCATTAGCTCAACTAGGACCAGGAATCTGGGAACTCAACTCAAAGGAGTAGGTGTGCAGCCTGGGAGTCATTTTGGACTCACAGCTGTCCATGGAGGTGCAGGTCAATTCTGTGTCCAGGGCAGCTGTCTACCAGCTCCATCTGGTACGCAGGCTGAGACCTTACCTGCCCACAGACTCTTGCCAGAGTGGTGCATGAGCTGGTTATATCCCGCTTGGACTACTGCAATGTGCTTTACATGTGGCTACCTTTGAAGGTGACCTGGAAACTGTTGGTTTCTGCTTTCTTCTCTGTGCAGCGAAGTGCTTGTCACGAGACAGGTTGTTTACATTCCACAGAGTCTGTACTGTTGGAGGTTTTCCCACGGGAACGGGAGACTGGATATGACGTACATTTGGTTTCCTGTTTTTCACTGTTCTTTGCAGTTTCAGTTTGTGATTCTCTCCATGCTTTAGAGGAGAGATGACGCTTTCTCTGCTCCGGCAGAGGGAAAATGTTTTTCTGTAACTTACCAGTTTTGAACTGTAAATAAAGTAGTATAGAGCATGTTGGCATATACTTCTCATCATTCCGCTGTGCACTGGACACTGCTTATCCCCAACAGAAACTACAACTAATCCAGAATGTGGCAGCTAGACTGGTGACTGGGAGCGGCCGCCAAGACCACATAAGAACAGTCTTGAAAGACCTACATTGGCTTCCAGTACATTTCCGAGCACAATTCAAAGTGCTGGTGTTTACCTCTAAAGCCCTAAATGGTCTCAGGCCAATATACCCAAAAAAGCGTCTCCACCCCCATCATTCTGCCTGGACACTGAGGTCCAGCGCCAAGGGCCTTCTGGCAGTTCCCTCACTGCGAGAAGCAAAGTTACAGGGAACCAGGCAGAGGCAGCACAATTTAGAGAAGTTTTTAATGATTGATGTATTAATGTATTTTTAATCTCTTGTTGGAAGCCACCCAGAGTGGCTGGGGAAACCCAGACAGATGGGTGAGGTATAAGTAATAAGTTGTTGTTGTTGTTGTTGTTATATCCCTGCTCAGGCTTGAAGCTCACTGTGTAGACTTGTGCAATGCACAGTATCTCAAATTTTAATCATAGGGCCAAATCTTATATAATGACCAATTCCTCCTTTCCTGCTTTGACAGTTCAGGTGGGAGAGGTACAATCTGAAAGCTGAGAGTGATGGGGAAAACAGCCTTTCACTTTGGAGAGAGCCCCCTCATTCCCCATCAGTACAGGGAACATGGGGATAGCATAGCTTTCTCTTGGAAGACATTAGTGCCTACCATCCATCATTTCACAGCTGAAAAAAGGGACATGGTTGTTTTACACCAGCCTTACACCAACCTTCTAGATGATCTAGACTGCAACTTCCATCAGCCCCAACCAGCAATCCAAAACAACTGGAGGGCACCAGGTTAGTGAAGCCTGTCTCACACCCACCCCGTTCCGTCTTGTTGAAGGCTGTTTGTTTGTTTGTTTTGGCAGGTTATGTTCTGTTAATAAACTGACCACAAACTTTTTATTTTATCCCGTTTTATTTTCAACCTCCAACCCCCACCCCCTGCGCAACTCAATTACATGGAACTTACTATCTAGAGAGGCATCCATATCCAACTTCATCTAGAAACTTGAGATTCTCTAGAGATTTAACCTCTTGCAAGTTGAAGCAGAAGCCTCAATACTGGGAATTCTAGTGGTCGAGGAGAACCAAGTACATCACCTTAAACTCATGGGAGGTTATAAATGTAACAAATAACAAAATAGTGCATTTGTATGTATACCTTTTTTAAAAGAAGAAAAGGCAGCTCCCGCTTGCTAGATCTGCCCCAAAGGTAAAATGAGGACACCTTAAGCACAGTGATTAATTAGGAACAGAACCATTCGCTATTGAGTGGCACCTGGACATGGTAAATTATAGAATGTATGTCAGTGCCTTTGTGAAATCAGAAACTAGTGTTCTAATCCTCACCCTCAGCTCTGACCCATTTGCATGCCTAGCAACCAATTCACTTTGTGCTAAGGCAAGGGGAAAAGATTGCCAGGCTTAGCAGCAGTAGAAGGAAAGAGTCAACAATACATTTGAAAATACACAGGTGAGCAACCACCACCACGGGTACCACCTATGGCTGTGTACACATGACCATTTACTCTGGCTCCAGTGCGCTCCCACTGCTGCCATTTTAATAATAATAATAATAATAATAATAATAATAATAATAATAATAATAATAATTTATTTATACCCTGCCCATCTGGCTGAGTTTCCCCAGCCATGCACACAATCCAGCTCTATCCTGTAGTTTCTTGAGAAACACTGCTGTTTAATATAGGTAAAGGTAAAGGGACCCCTGACCATTAGGTCCAGTCATGACCGACTCTGGGGTTGCGGCGCTCATCTCGCTTTATTTGCCGAGGGAGCCGGCATACAGCTTCCGGGTCATGTGGCCAGCATGACTAAGCCACTTCTGGCATACCAGAGCAGTGCACAGAAACTCCGTTTACCTTCCCGCCAGAGCGGTACCTATTTATCTACTTGCACTTTGACGTGCTTTCAAACTGCTAGGTTGGCAGGAGCAGGGACTGAGCAACGGGACCTCACCCCGTCGCGGGGATTCGAACCGCCGACCTTGTGATCGGCAAGTCCTAGGCTCTGTGGTTTAACCCACAGCGCCACCTGCGTCCCTCGCTGTTTAATATATTTTCCCTCAAACCAGGTTCCATCCAATTTGAAAAGATAAGCCACATTGCCCTCACAGTCAAGCCGAGACGTGTACATTTAAGGCAGTCACTGTCCCTGTGCTTATGGAAGCTTCATGAACAGGAGTTGAGTGGTGGGAGCTGCTTTGGATGAAGACACCCCCCCCCAACTTTGGTGTGCACAACAGCATGCGAATGCAACTTGAAGCACAGCAGGGGGAGATGGCTTCACTGTGGTTGAAGCTGCTAATGGGTAAATGGCCTAAGATCTAGAGAAGCTGGGGCATGTCCTCCAAGATTTAAAAACCTTGCTGAACGTTTAATTCGTTGGACCGCAAGAATGCTCTGCAGCAGAAGAGAAATGAAAGGGAAGTGCAGATGAGGAAATGGCAGATGTGAGAATCTGAAGCGATGGAAGAAATAGGAACAAAGGAATGGAAAGATGGAGTTGGGCTGATACTTGCTCACCGCTTACCAGCCCTTCTTTATGGCCGCATTTCCAAACACATTCCCAGCATTGGTTGAACATTTTGCCAGTTGATTGTAAAATGTATTAACATTAAAGTCACTGTTCAATGACAAATCAGGACAAGGTGAGTCATTTCCTAAAGGTTTATGCGTCTCTCTTGCTCCTTTATGTTTCATATGCTTGATTCTTTTGGCTCATGTCTGCAGTTGTCTTAAATCACATTGGCTTACTTTTCCAGTTCCTTTTCGAAAGACTTTAGTGTGCTTTCATGAGTTATACACTTGCAAATATAAGCAAATGCAACTGAGTTCTATGTTGTAGAAGACTTAAAGGACAGTAATATTATTATCTCTCTTGGGCAAGAAAAGAGGAACAGGAAACCACTGACTCTACCCAGATACAACCAAATCTGGTGCTGCCTAATGACTAAATCGTGCTGGCTACGCTCTTTGCTGTGGAGCGAGACCTAAACAAAGACTATCTTCACCTGGTCCATCCCCAGAGCCATGCCTCTCAGAAAGACCCTGATTGGCCAATTCAAATTTAGATTTTGACTCCTGCAACTGGCTGAGGACAGTGATGGAGTCAGCTGGCCATACAAGAAGGAATCCTTGCCCACCATGGTTCTCTCATGTCCTCAGTGGGCTGCAATCACTGCTGCCAACAAAAATTGTAAGGTGGGCCACCCCACCTTGGCTCCTCCTGGTCCTGTGTCTTATCTCCTATTGCCATTCTCTCTCCCAGTTTTCCTTTTCCTCTGAAGAAGAAGAAGAAAAGCAGTTCTTGCAGGTTTGATGCAGCTGCTGGCTTAGCACCGCATTGATCTGCTGCTCTTTGTGTGTCCCCAGGCAATCTCATACTCTAGTATGGTTTTGCACTTTTTGAAAAAGTTCAGAGTGTTGTTGTTGTTTTAACCCAATAAAGGTGATGAAAGAATGGATCCGTGTTAGTTCAGATCTTTTAGAAATGAAGAGAGGCAAACAAACAGCTTAAAGCATTATGAAAGGGCGTGACAAATGATTAATCCAGCATTTGATTCATTAGAATGTACTCCTGTCATTTCAGTTGCCAAGCTGGGCTCATAATGAAGAATTCATTATGATGTACTTTACTTTATTAGTAGTATTTGTATGTTGCTTCATAATAGAGTTTTCTAGGCAGCTTTGATATAAAATCATTTAAATTCAAAATAAAACATAAACCTATAAACTCAAAAGCAACATGAATATAAGAAAACAAAACTCATTGCAACCCCAAAGTTAAAACACAGATTTAAGAACTGGAAGGACAAGTTATTTAAAAGCCTTGGGTGAAGAGAAATATGAAAAGGCCATAAGGATAGTGCTGCTGCTGCTGCTGTAATAATAATAATAATAATAATAATAATAATAATAATAATAATAATAATAATAATATTTCAGTGTGCTTTTAGTGTTTGATTTACGTTCGTGATTCTGCTGTTATATGCTTTTAATCTGACTGCTGTTTTTAACTGTCTACCTTTTATTTTATTTGTAATCCACTTCATCAGTTTTTTAAGAGAAAAGTGAGATATAAATAATAAAAAATTCATATCCACCCCCCACTTCCTCTAAGGGCTCAGGATGGTATACTTGGATTTCTGACCCCCACCTCCCATGTGGTAGTGATTGGTCCAAGGTCACGCTGTAAACCTCATGGCTGAGAGGGGATTCTGACATGGGTCTAATCCATCTCTAATCATGCCCTGCAAATGAGACAATGGCTCCTGGTGTGACCAGGTGGCCAATCAGATTAGAGAAGTAAGTGCAGGCAGTTCCAGTTGGGGCATTCAGATAACAGTCCACAATCTTCCTGGCCTAGGAAATCAGGTAACCCTTGAAGACCAACCAGATTCCACCAGCTGATATAAAGATTCCCAAGATCCACTACCTTTCCTCAATTTGAGCAATATCACTGAGATAGGACACCAAGTCTTCCAGGGCCACCAGATTATTGTCCTTCACCCCTTGCTGGCTGCCTCTTGCCTAAAGTACTCTCCTATCTCTTGAGCAACATCAGCACAAGCTGCTCTGTGCGCAGTGATACTGCTATTGCCACCTGAGATGCTTAATCAAACCAAAAAACTCAGCTTCCTCAATATTTTTAAAAATGTCCAGCATCCTGACCCTTTGTAAGCAAGTTGAAGGCAACAACATTTTTACCAAGTACTGTACATACTGACAAAATACTGATCCTAGCACTGATTTCATGTACACAATACACTGATATATGCATTATACAGTAGCGCTTAGGAACCAGGAAGTTTGTCTTTGAATTTCTGCTGTAAACATACTAGATGACATTAGGTAAGCCACTCTGTCTGCTTCATTATTACAGTGTTATTATGTAGTACTGGTCTGGAGGATAGGACTCAAACCAATGGCTTCAAGTTACAAGAAAGGAGAGTCTGGCTAAACATCAGGAAGAAGTTTCTGACAGTAAGATCTGTTTGATAGTGGAATGGTCTCCCCTGGGTGATGGTGGACTCCTCTTTCCATCTCTGGGCTAATAGCATCTGTGTGGCTGTCATCGCGTATGTAAAAAGTCTTTTCTGCTACTGCACATAGATCTAGTTTAAACACATGTGTTTGGGGCTTGTGTGGCAAACCGTAGTGTTGAGAATTCTAACTGGGATGACTGAAAGCCTTAACCTGTTGGAACCCCAAGCAATTGCTAAGTCAGCCACCCCCAGTCTGTTCTCCTTCAGATGTTTAGGACCTTGTTTTCTCCTGCTCTGGAAGGTAGGACTCGAACCAGTGGCTTCAAGCTCCAAGAAGAGAGAGTCCGAGTAAACATCAGGAAAAACCTTCTGACAGTAAGAGCTGTTCATCGGTAGAATGGTCTTCCTCTGGAGGTTGTGAACTCTCCTTCCTTCCAACTCTACAGTTCTGTGATTCTGTGTTCTACACATGAAGGATAATTGAGGCAATGAATAAGTTAATAAAGTGAATGGATCAATAAAACCTCATGATGATGCAGAATTCGCCTCTTCAGGAGAAACCATTTCTTGCTGTGACGGTTTTCTACTTGCAGAGGGGTGTGTGTGTTTAATGTATGGGACATTTATAAATGTGATTCTCTTACCTGTAGGGTGAAATGGTCCATTCAACTACATCATACATGGCCCCCTTCACTTGCCTGTTTGTATAGAACAGGCCGTAGAGAATGCTAGGTAATTAAGTATTGTAACTCTTCATAAATTATCATAATTATCTAGTTATTTGTTTGCTGCTTTCCTTGTTCCCCAATTTCTGTATTTACAAATAAAATATTATAAAATTGATAATGTATTTTGTGGTTTTATATTCTGATTTTATTCTGTGAACTGCCCTGAGACCTCCTAGTTTAGGGCAGCATATAAAGTCAATAAATAATAATAATAATCCAAACAAGACTTAATCCTACAGCAGTACCCCATATTCCTGCATTGGAATAGAACTGTGTTTCCCAAAGTTGAGTCTCCAGCTGTTTTTGGACTACAACTCCCATCATCCCTAGTGTTATGTACTGAGTTGAATAGGATCCAAACTGCAGCAGTCTGATTGGTCCTAGAGCAATAGGATCCAAAAGGCAGCAGTCTGATTGGTCCTAGAACAATAGGATTCAGAATGCAGCAGTATGGTTGGTTGGCAGGAACCACCCAATCATGCTCCAGAGAGAAGTGAATCCACAACCTGATTGGCTTACAGTAGAATTCCGGAATTAGCCAATCATGTGCAGCCCATTGTGTAAATAATGTATATAAAGCAGATACTTTGAGGGGACTTTCATTCATTCCTCCTCACCACTATCAGCTGAATAAAGAGCATGAAATCACTTTGTGACTCTGAGTATATTTCACCTAGCTAGCAAGACCATTGGTCAGAGATTAAGGGAACTGTAGTCCAAAGTAGTTGGATTACAATTCTAAGATTTTATGAACCTCTCCCTGCTCAAGAAACTGGGGAAAGCATAACAGTTCTTAGAATTGCAGCTGTGTACATCCTCTGCCTGTCTACAAAGCACTGGGAATCCTCTGGTGTAAGCAGTCATATCTCTCTAGCTTTAAAAACAAGAGAGACTCTGCAAGTGCATTTAGAACATCGCCATCATATCTTCTGTGATATGCAACTTATTTCTTTCCTTTCTTTCTTTCTTTCTTTCTTTCTTTCTTTCTTTCTTTCTTTCTGGATGTTCAGAATGACTCAAAGATAAGCTGTTTGGCTTCTAAGATGTAAAAGCTCTGCTCCGATGATATTTTCCCCTCTTCTAAACTGATGGGCCCCTTTATCAGGAATGGTTGAGGAGGTCCTGGTGTTTGTCACTGTATCTCTTTGCTTATGCAAGCCCCCATCAATAATGTATCTGACTTTGTTTCCATTTTAGGAGCCTGTTACAAAGGGTTGTTAGACATAGCTCACTTGCTCGTCAGCTTTCCACAGCTGTCCATTTGGTTATCTTGTTTACCAGGGCAATTTCTTCCTAAGAGATTATTTTAGCTTGGCTTTTGTGGGAAGGATTCGGGGGGGGGGGGAGGAGAGATCCCACACTACAGTGGTACCTCGGGTTACATACGCTTCAGGTTACAGACTCCACTAACCTAGAAATAGTACCTTGGGTTAAGAACTTTGCTTCAGAATGAGAACAAAAATTGTGCTCTGGCGGCGCGGTGGCAACAGGAGGCCCCATTAGCTAAAGTGGTGCTTTGGGTTAAGAACAGTTTCAGGTTAAGAACGGACCTCCGGAACGAATTAAGTAGTTAACCCGAGATACCACTGTAATTGTCTTTTTGGACTGTAGTGGTAGAGCACACATTTGCTTCTAAGTGGGGCTGTTCATTTGCAAAAAGGGGTTCTATATATGTGAAAGAACTGCAGCCGAAAATCCAAAGGGGGATACATTGACCAAAGGAGATGTGAAATGTGCATTGCATTTCTCGTGCAGATTTGAATTAACCAGCCAATCATTTTAGGTCAATTTCTAGCGCTGTTATGATCCCAGGAGAAATTAGTCAGAGTAAACAGCCCCTTTAACTACTTTACCACCATAATTTGTAGACACTTGGCGTGGAAGAGCTTTACAGAAATATTTGTATACACTCAAACGGGATGTAACATCCGTTGAACTTACTGCAACTTATTCTTCTCTAAACATGTTTGAATCCTTCAGAGTCAATGCTACTGTTTATGATCCCATTGCCCCTTGCAGATCCAGGGTGCAACACAGGTCAGATCCTGCACATGGCATCTAGTTACTTGAGCCACTTGTCAAACACTATTATTAGACTCAAGTAGCTACTCAAGTTAGTTAGACCAAACTGCCTCCTGGCTGCACTCTTTCATTGTATTAGGGGGCATAGGAAAGTCCTGCGCAGCCAAGTTTATGGGCTTCCAGGTACTGAGTCCAGTTTTGTACAAAGCTGGTATACATGTAACGTTTCTTCTACAGTGGTACCTCTGGTTACATACACTTCAGGTTACAGACTCCGCTAACCCAGTAATAGTGCTTCAGGTTAAGAACTTTGCTTCAGGATGAGAACAGAAATGGTGCTCCGGCGGCGCAGCAGCAACAGGAGGCCCCATTAGTTAAAGTGGTGCTTCAGGTTAAGAACAGTTTCAGGTTAAGAACGGACCTCCGGAACAAGTTAAGTGCTTAACCTGAGGTACCACTGTATTCTGATGTGATCTAGACAGTTTCCTAGAAGCACAAAATGATGCCGTTGGCAAATTTGGCCCCAACACATCTGCTCTGAAAGCAGAAAGAAATTTCCTCAGGTGTATTTGATCCTGAGGAGGCAAAGCACATGCTGCTCTTTGCCACCAAGACAGAGCTATTTAAGGATGCTGATCCTCTTAAATCTCCAGCTTACCTCTGCTTTAAAAAAGAAAAGAGCCATTGTCAGTGATTTTGCACATTTCCTCAAGTCAAAGTGCTCTTGAAACTCTACTGCCCAACCAAAAAAACCTTTGTGATGGTGTAATATAACCTCAGAAAGTGGTTTGTCAATTTTACTTTAGAACACAATTAGAATTCTAGAAATGTGTAACAAATGTTCAAAAAGGGGAGGAAATGGGTTGCTGAAAACCTAAGTACAAGGAAGCAAGTCTTGAAGTCTCTTGCTCCTCAAGGATGATTTCATAGGCTGTTGCCAGCAAAGTGAATGAAGCAGGATAATGCCCAAAAACAGATTAGGAAAAGGAAGAAGAAACTGAAATTGATGTTGGCTTCAAATCACATGATACCAGTTCGTAAACCTCACTAGAAATGGAAGTTGAAGTAGTAGCTGTGTAGTACTGTATATTTGCTGTCCACAGTCAGGTGCACAGGACTTAAGCACATTGAATTCCTGGTTGGCTTGTGGTCAGTGACTTGAGTCATAACAGTGGAAAGCAGAGTGATTCCGGGCAGTCTGGCTACACTTGTTCCAGGAACCCATATTTCTAAGAGGCAGAAAGGCAGGGCTGAGAGCCTCTTATGAGAGCTAAGACAAGAGGTTTCAGGGAAGAAGCTGGAATATGAGAGACAGACAGACAGACAGACAGACAGACAGACAGACAGACAGACAGACAGATTTGCAGTCTCGGTGACTCTTCATCTCACTTTTTCATACATCATAACTGACAATTTGGCTGCAGTGCTTTACTTAGCTGTGACCTGATGGTTACTAAACCTCTGGTATTTCAGATACAAAACAAACTGAGCCTAAAATTTGTAGTTGATCAATTCCTTTGGGCCATTGACAACAGCCTTTCACCATTGATCCATGCATTACATGAACTGTTAGGGAACCAGGAATTAGTATTCTCCCACTTTGTCTAATGAAGGGCTTTGTGCTACTCAAAAGCTTCAATGCCCCTCTGCCAAGAATCATAGAAGGGACCCAAGGGTCATCTAATCCAACCAATGGACTATGCAGGAATCTCAGCTAAAGCATCCATGACAGATGGCCAGACAACCTCTGCTTAAAAACTTCCAAGGAAGGAGAGTCTGCAACCTCCTGAGGGAGTCCATTCCACTGTTGAACAGCTCTTTCTGTCAGGAAGTTTTCCCTGATGTTTAGTAGGAATCTCCTTTCCTGTAACTTGAAACCATTGGTTTGAATCCTACTCTCTGGAGCTGGAGAAAACAAGCTTGTTCCCTCTTCCATGTGACAGCCCTTAAGATATTTGAAGATGGCTATCGTATCTCCTCTTGGTCTCCTCTTTTCCAGGCTGAACATACCCAGATCCTTCAACTGTTCCTCATCAGGCTTGATTTCCAGACCCCTGATCATCTCTGTTGCCCTCCTCTGCACACGTTCCAGCTTCTCAACATCCTTCTTAAATTGTGGTGCCCAGAATTGGACACAGTATTCCAGGTGTGGTCTGACCAAGACAGAATAGAGTGGTTCTATGACTTCTCTTGATACTACTGTTGATTCAGCCTAGAATAGCATTAGCTTTTCCTTGCTAATTGGCATGATAGCTGCCATCTTGTATTCTTCAAAGGGTTAAGTTTCAGTGGACAGCGCTTTATAGTCAGAGGAGTGGTTTTCTCACAGAACGTTTTAAAGTAAAAATAAATAAAGGCGATTTTGCACAGGGAAACACGCAAGAATGGCAAACAAATGGAACTTACGCTCCACTGCTTTTACAGTAAGGAAGGCAAGTGAATTTCTGGCACAAAGGGAGGAACAGAAAGCCTGTAATGAAAGCCAAATTGTATTTAATTGTCGGGTCTTTTGTTGCACATGAATGGAACTTTAGGCGGGGGAGTCTTGAGAACATGTTCTTTCTGCTAAGGAGCAAAGTTACAAAGTTTATAAAACAACCTGTACTTATGGCCACCTCACTGCCATCTGCAATTAAAGATTGTCCAAAACTTCTGTATAATCCCAAACTCTGGGAGAAAGGATTTTCAGTACCTTTAATATATGACAGATCAAATAGGATAACGAGCTCTACATTTCAGCATCCCCAAGAAGGGAAAAAATAAACACCCAAAGTTTTGCAATTCTGAAATCCAAGCTCACTTATCAGAGTACAGTGGTACCTCGGGTTAAGTACTTAATTCGTTCCAGGGGTCCATTCTTAACCTGAAACTGTTCTTAACCTGGAGCACCACTTTAGCTAATGGGGCCTCCTGCTGCCGTCACACCGCCGGAGCCTGATTTCTGTTCTCATCCTGAAGCAAAGTTCTTAACCCGAGGTACTATTTTTGGGTTAGCGGAGTTTGTAACCTGAAGCGTATGTAACCTGAAGTGTATGTAACCCGAGATACCACTGTAACTCCTTTCATAACATTATTGATATGAAGAGGGGCATCATACAATTACTGAGAAGTGGACCCTATATTATACTATATTATGTAAATCGTACACCTTTGCATACATTTACTTCCAACTTCCACATTTGATTCTTGTTGCTTATACAGTATTTGCTTACAGTTGATGAAGTGCCATTTTAAGTGGCTGGAGGTCAGGGCTCCTAGGGGTTCACAGAGTTAGGAGATTGGGGCAGGAGTTCTAAGCTTGCAGGACAAGAATACAAATGCAACTTACGAGAACCAGGAATGCTGGCTAGTCAATGCTAGTAAAAGCAAGCGTGACATGGGTGATACTGGCCAAGTACTTTTCCAGTAGTAGATTTTGGTGGCATGCCAGCCATAGCTGGTAAAAGGCACCGTGGGCCATGCCCACAGATGCTATTTGGAATCCAACCTGGGTTTGGGAGAAATTCCAAACCTGGTTCTTAAGAAGGGAAGGAGTGGAATCCCAGGCATTTCCCCAATCAGCTGGTCTACTGAATCTCCCACCACTGTCTTGTCTGTCTTGCCTGGATTGAACCTAAGTTTATTCAGCACCTCTTGACTGAATGTCGTGCCTCCCGGTGCATCCCTGACTCACATATGAAGCCAACTGGAAGGAAAGAGGCAGATGAAGAGGAGGGGCTGTGTCTTGTGGCTCATACATATGATTGGTACAGAGCAAGAAAGATACAGCTCTCTTTAGACTCAGGGACTGGAGCCACCTATTAGGGTGGACTCTTAAATATTACGAGAGAGAGGGAGGGAATGAAGCAGTAAGAAAGAAGATGAAACAGATGGGGGCGGAAGATGTGCATGCTCATTTATTTGCATAGATGCAAGTGCAAAGACAATTAATATAATTTAAATCAAAATATATTTCTCACTATACCGGGGAAGACTGTGACCAGGTGTTCAGTCTGCTTTTTATCTAGGTGTTAATATTTGATGGGAAAGGTAATTTCTTTCACATGTTGTGGTTATGTGACAAGGTGAAAATGTATTGAGAAAACATATACAGTGTACTAAAGAAGATCTTTAGGTATACGTTCTTGAAAAAACCGGAGGCATTCTTGTTGGGAACAGTAGGAGAAGATATCGCTAAGAATGATCAGAAATTGTTCCTATATGCAACAACAGCGGCGAGGCTATTGCTAGCTCAGGTTTGGAAACAGCAGCAAATGCCAACAGTGGAAGATTGGCAACAGAAGGTAATGGAATACTCAGAAATAGCTAAATTAATGGGAGAAATCCGACAACAGGGTGATGAAACATTCCAGAAAGAATGGGAGAAATTTATGTTGTACATAGAAAAGAAGGTGTGAAATAGAGAAACCAGTAGAACTGAAACAAACCTCATAATGTGCAATACAAATAAGTTTTCTGGAAAAATAACAACAATAAGAAATAAAATGTATAAAGGGATTAATGTACCAATAGTAGTTGCAAATGACATATAGATAGACAATAAGTATTGTATATATAGAAGGATTTATTCGTTAACAGACAATGCGTTAATGGACAAATGCGGAAGCAGAACAACAATATATAAAATAGAGAAAGACAATGTGAAAAATTTAGAGGCAATATAAAAAAGTCAGAAGAAGGAAGGAGGGAAGTCAGCTCCTGGGAGCAAGTATAAATGTAAAATGTAATACAATATGTATGTATAGTAAAACTAATAAAGATCATATTGGGGGAAAAATATTTGATGGGAAATTTCAAGAGCCTGTTATCCCTTCTTTAGGGTGTTCTTTTAAAAAAATAAAATAAACCAGATTGGGTCTGAACAGAGGACACCTTCAAATAGAGAACTGTCCTCAGTCAGCCTTCAAATAGAGAACTGCCTACTATAAAACAGGGCACACAGCCACCCCAGTCACTGCTGTCTGAGAGGAAGAGCACACAAGCCACTTCAAGCAAGTAGGCAGTGTCTCCAGAGACATGCTTTTGCCGAGTCAACTGAGAGAGAAGCCAGAGTCAAGCCTAATTTGGTCTTGAAATTTCCCCTGCTCTTCACCGTCCCTCGGATGTCAAAGTGGCAAAATTCCAGTTCCCATGGCAAAGCTGCCAAAGAAGAAAGGTCAGTGAAGGACTCCTGTGAAGGAGTTGCTTCTCTGATTCTTTCGCAACAGCATATAGACATCATCTCATTAAATACCCATTGCTCTGAAGCAGGAGGCCAAGGGTAGGAAAATCAGGTTTCCTAAGTCTCAGCTGCAGAAACAGAGTACAAACGCTGCATATGTAGAGTTGCCATATGTTTTCTTTGTCTGGACATGTCCTCTTTTTCAGGGGGATAATTTCTGTCCAGGCGAATTTTTAAAATTTGTCAAAATGTCTGGGTTTTGTTTCTCCCTTCCTGCCAGTCTCCTTCTCCTTCTCGTTTGTCAACATGATTGGGGTGAGGGGGGAGAGAAAAAGAAGAATTTATTCTGTGTGGGTTGGGGAGGGGACATGAATCAGCCAAGTTTCTCTTTCATGCCCTCTTATTGGATTTTGAGGTACCTGTTTGTATCAGAATCCTATATATATATATATATATATATATATATATATATATATATATATATATATATCTCACAGCTTCTATAGCCTACATATTGTAAAGGTAAAGGTAAAGGGACCCTGACCATTAGGTCCAGTCGTGACCGACTCTGGGGTTGCAGTGCTCATCTTGATTTATTGGCTGAGGGAGCCGGCGTACAGCTTCCAGGTCATGTGGCCAGCATGACTAAGCCGCTTCTGGTGAACCAGAGCAGCACACGGAAACGCCGTTTACCTCCCCGCCAGAGTATTTATCTACTTGCACTTTGACGTGCTTTTGAACTGCTAGGTTGCCAGGAGCAGGGACCGAGCAACGGGAGCTCATCCCATGGCAACCCCAGAGTCGGTCACGACTGGACCTAATGGTCAGGGGTCCCTTTACCTTTATGTATGCTTACTTGGGGGTTGGGACGCGGGTGGCGCTGTGGGTAAAAGCTCAGTGCCTAGGACTTGCTGATCGGATGGTCGGCAGTTTGAATCCCCGCGGCGGGGTGAGCTCCCGTCGTTCGGTCCCAGCTCCTGCCCACCTAGCAGTTTGAAAGCACCCTTAAGTGCAAGTAGATAAATAGGTACCGCTTTATAGCGGGAAGGTAAACGGCGTTTCCGTGTGCAGCACTGGTGCTGGCATGCCAGTGCAGCTTCGTCACACTGGCCACGTGACCCGGAAGTGTCTTCGGACAGCGCTGGCCCCCGGCCTCTTAAGCGAGATGGGCGCGCAACCCCAGAGTCGGTCACGACTGGCCCGTACTGGCAGGGGTACCTTTACCTTTACCTTTTATGCTTACTTGGAAGTAAGGTCTACTGTGTTCATTGTGCTTAGCAGCGTAGTCTCACAGCTCGATCCTATGCATATTTACTCAGGCATAAGTCCCACTGAGTTCTGTAATGCTCACGGAAGACACAAGATCTACCCACCCTGGAAGAATGGCAGATGCAAGTAATAGACTATATGGAACTGGCAGAAATGACCGGCAGAATCCGAGATCAAGGAGAAGAGCAGGTGGAAGAGGACCGGAAGAAGTTTAAAGTTTACCTACAAAAATATTGTAAAATTTATTAATGCTAAGGGCATTGTAAATGAAATGAAGGGGTTCTAGTGATTAAGATAAATTAGAGTATAAAGGGAAGGATAAAGGATGAATTTGAATAATAAATGATCTTGCTGAATTAATCTTTAAAGTGGAATACAAGAAAGGAAGGCGGGTGGAAGTAAGGAAAATAAGATCTGGAAGGGTATTAATTTGAAAGAGAGCTTTTTTATGCTAAATTTTCTTTTTTATGTTTTTCTTTTTTTGTATTTTTGATGTGTGCTGATTGTTGTTTTTGTGACTTTCTTTTGTAAAATCTAATAAAAATATGATTTTTTTAAAAAAATGAGTTCTGTAATGCTCACTTCCAGCTAAGTCTGCATAGGATTGCAGTCTCTGACTGTTTCTGAACCATGTATTGAATTGGTCCGATGCAACTGAATGTGGGTTTGCTGCAATTGTTAACGTGTATTGTCACATTGCACATTATCTCCACCCTCTAGTCGAGCTCTGTTCCTAAGGACTTTCATTCACATCCCAAAATACTAGTTAAGTTAATTAGCTGGACAAATTAGTAGTTATGCTATGCTGTACAAAACAAACACAGAGCAAGGAAATGAATACACAAGGGAACTGCTCACCCAGGGGACGGGCTCATTGCCAGCAAGCAACTATTTCCTAGGAGGCTGAGAAACAGGTGTTATTTGCAGCACTTTTAAAAGACTCCGACAGACCAAATGAATAAAAGGGAACACAAACATATTTAAAGCACAGGTGTGCGTATAACACACACACACACACACACACACACACACACCAGTTTTACTAAATGCCCTTTCAAAAGTAACTCGGTTTAAAGTGGTATCTGAGTGAATCACCAGCAAATATATTTTACGAATATGCTCATAGCGCCAACAGCAAATTATGTAGCCTTAATCCTATTGAGTGATACAATCACAGAGAAGACCCAATGGACTTATGTAACTTGAGTCCATTTATTTCAGTGGGCTTACTTTGAGTTCGACTTAGTTGGAAATGACCTTTCTTGCCCTTCATTAGTATGTTGTTACAAAAAGCAAAAAAAAAAAAAAAAGGGATGGAATTTTCTAATTGGTTAGATGCTCATTTTCCAACCAGATTTTAATGACATCTTAACTTAACTGGATTTAGGCCGTTTTGTGTCTGTGGATTCCCACTGCCATAAATCAAAAGGCCCTCCTGCCCAACTTCACCAAGTAATTCCTATTTACTGTATTTTTCCGCTCTATAGGACGCACCCGGCCATAGGACGCACCTTGTTTTAGAGGGGGAGAACAAGAAAAAAAATTTATCCCCCTCTCTGCTCAGCGCCCCTTCAGCGAAGCGGTAGGAGAAACGGAGCCCCTTCCATTTCTCCTCCCGCTTGGCTGAAGGAGCACTGTGCAGCTCTCCTTCTCTGCTGAAGCCGTGAGATTCTTGCTCTCCTGGCTTCAGGAAAAGGAACCCAAAGCCTCCGGAGCACAGCGCGACGTCCCGCTGCACTCGGGAGGCTTCGTGTTGCTTTTGCTGAAGCCGGGAGAGCGAGAGGAGTCGGTGAGCACCACCCCCTCTCACTCTCCAGGCTTCAGCGAAAGCAACACGAAGCCTCCAGAGCATGGAGGGGAGCGCTCCCACCGCGCTTCAGAGGCTTTGAGTTGCTATCGCTGAAGTCAAGGAGCCTGCATTCACTCCGTAGGACGCACACACATTTCCCCTTAATTTTTGGAGGGGGAAAAGGTGCGTCCTATAGAGCAAAAAATACAGTACTTTGCTCAATGGGAAAGCATTCTGCCCAGCAATGCTGGAGATCTCACAATGCTGGTGACTTGAGTGATCGCAGAGATGCTGGAGCTTTTGGTTGGCACTTACAACCCGCAGCCCCTATAATCTCTCACAATTCCCACCATCTGCCTCTTTTTATGTTTGGGCGCAGCTTGCAGTTTGATGGGAGAACTGATTTTGTGTGACATGTGCTTGCAAGTCTCAGGAAAGTGCATTGCAATATTAATAGGCACAGGCAGTTCTCAGCCAGGAGTCTCTGTTTCGCAACACCTCCCACAACTTTGCAAGAAGAAGTGATATAGTCAGTCGCTGTTTGTTTTCTCAAGCAGAATGTTCCTGTGGGTGAAATTGTGGCAATATTAACATCTGTGTAACAATAGCAAGAACACTGCAGAAAACCACTAGTTTTAATCTCTTTATTGTAAGAAGAAATAATGTGTTCCTGCTGTGCAGTTAGTAGCAGAGGACATATAGAATTCTCTTGAGAAATTCCAATGTTATCTTTTAGCTTCTCTTGAAATTCCTCAGATATTTTGCCCAAGGAACACTGGCATTCTTTTGAGTATTTTGCCCAAGCTTGTGCCTCCAAATTTGCCTCAAATGTCATTGTACTCATAACTCATTAGTGACTCCTAAGAAGGAATGAATGAATATGGCAATTCATTTTCTCGCTTTCCCAATCTTAAGATTGTGCCAATTTCTCCTAATAGACACATTTATTGTTAGCAAATTTTCCTAATATACACATTTTGGAAAGCAATTTTCCTTAGCATAATTCACACTTGCATGTTCTTTTCACTAATATATGCATTCATATGCACACCTTACCCTAGCATAATGGATTTTGGTACACATTGCTTTGCTACAGATGGGTGCTGCAAAATTCAGAGAATCTCTGCAGGATGTGTTTCGGTTCAACTATTGTTCCAGAATTTGGTAAGTTTGCCTTTAAATGCAAACAATCACTATAAATTGCTGTGGTGATTCAAATGTTTAATCTGACATCAGGAAAAGCTTAACTTCAGTTTTGTGTTTGTTTCTGATAGCTTCTCCCTCTTACATCATGGATGTTGGCAGATTGGATTTTGAAAAAGCAAAATGGCATTAGAACTGGAGCTGGCTGAGATGCACAAGGAAACCTGTGCTTTAAAGTCTTTGCAGATTTTTATATTATAGATGTGTGTTCTGCGTGATTTCATTAATTGAAAAAAGTAAAGGTAAAGGACCCCTGACAGTTAAGTCCAGTTGCAAACGACTCTGGGGTTGTGGTGCTCATCTTGCTTTACAGGACGAGGGAGCCAGCGTTTGTCCACAGACAGTTTTTCCGGGTCATGTGGCCAGCATGACTAAGCCGCTTCTGGTGCAACAGAACACAGACACCAGAGCAGCGCATGGAAATGCCGTTTACCTTCCTGCCACAGCGGTACCTATTTATCTACTTGCACTGGTGTGCTTTCGAACTGCTAGGTTGGCAGGAGCTGGGACCAAGCAACGGGAGCTCACCTGGTCGTAGGGATTCGAACCACCGACCTTCTGATCGGCAAGCCCAAGAGGCTTAGACCACGGCGCCACCCGCTTAATGCTTATTGCTTAATGCAAGTTTGTCATGGCGTTTGGCTCAAACAATAAACTTATGACCTGAACTGAACTTTAAATGCAGACTGAATAGAATGCTGCCCCTGGAAGTCATAAACCACAAAGTTTGCTGCTGTGGACTCTGGGACAGTGGTAGATCCTCTTTTGGACGGAATGTTCCTCCTTATCAGGGTGCCACATCTACAGAGGTTATCTCTTGTCACCATTTCAGATCCCCACCCACTTCCCTGAAGCACTAACTTTCTGAGTATAAAGGATGGTATGTGGGCAGGACATTGCATGATAGTTTGTAGGGCTAAGAAGAAACTTGGAAATGCCTTCTTAAGAAAATTCTTCTTTTCTTAATCTTTTGGATTCTTTTAGGAGTCTTCACTTGCCAATGCTCTCGGTGTTGCAGATACCATATTATTATCATTGTTTTCAAATGCACCATTGATTTTTAAGAGAAGCTTGAGTTCAGGCTGAAGCAGACTGTGCCCTGGGCATTCAGCGTTTCTGACTTTCCCCATCTACATCATAACAGTAATTCCATTCTTCCAGCCAGGTGAACCCATCCCCACAAGACATGCAAAGTTGGAACTGCTGAGGTAGACGCCAAGTATGGCTCAGTGCTGAAGAGCTGAGCTCATTTGGTGCTGCCCTTTGAGTAAAATAAAAGCACAGATTCTTCATTCGCAAAGGTAGGCTTATGAGAAACAGTTTCACAAATTATAGAATCATAGATTTGGAAGGGGCTCAGTCCAGGGGTCAGCAGCCTTTTTTAGCCGTGGGCCGTTCCACCGTCCCTCAGACCATGTGGTGGGCCGGAGTATATTTTGGGGAAAAAATTAAAATGAACGAATTCCTATGCCCCACAAATAACCCAGAGATGCATTTTAAATAAAAAACACACATTCTACTCATGTAAAAACACCAGACAGGCCCCACAAATAACCCAGAGATGCATTTTAAATAAAAGAACACATTCTACTCATGTAAAAACACACTGATTTTTGGACCGTCCGCGGACAGGATTTAGAAGGCGATTGGGCCGCATCTGGCCCCTGGGCCTTAGGTTACCTACCACTGATTCTAGTCCAAACCCCTGCAATGCAGGAGTCTCAACTAAAGCGTCCTTGACAGGTGGCCATCCAACCTCTGCGTAAAAACCTCCAAGGAAGGAGAGTCCACCACCTTCTACTGTCGAACAGTCTTACAGTCAGAAAGTTTTCCCTGATGTCAGACTCTATTTTCTTTTAAGTTGAATCCATTGGTTTGAGTCCCAGCCCCCATAGCAGGAGAAAACAAGTTTGTTCCACCTTCCATGGGATAGCCTTTTAGATATTTAAAGGTGGCTATCATATCTCCTCTTTTCCAGGCTGAACATACCCAACTTCCTTGACCATTTCTCATGACTTGGTTTCCAGACCCTTGATCATCTTGGTTGCCCTCCTCTGCACACGTTCCAGCTTTTCAATATCCTTCTTAAACCTTGGTTCCCAGAACTGGACACAGGACTCCAGGTGTGGTCTGATCAAGGCAGAATAGAGTGGGACTATTCCTTACCTTGATCAGGACACTAGACTTCTGTTGATTCTGCCTAGAATAGCATTAGAAGAGTTGGTCCTGACCCCAACAGAACCACAGAAAGTGATGCTACCTCCATCTTTTACATATTATTCCTGAATATGTAAGATGTTGTTAATCCTTTTTCTACAAATGGGACCTGCAACAGTGGGCATCAGTATTTCAGTCCAATACATAGTCCAATCTGGATTACTCAAAATAAGCCTAAATTTATTTTAAAGTATTTATTCCCAAATAGGTGTGTTTTTTTTTAGGATTAGGGATGGATTAATCTGGATATTTAAGTTTCTCATTCCTACCCCACCCCCAATTCCATTCTCAACATTTCTGAAGCAATTTGTGGGTTTTATTTTTATTTTTTTTTAAAAAAAAATAAAGCTTGTAAAATTTGTCAGCATCTTAGTGCAAATTTCTGCTAATAAACACATTTGTATGAAATTTTTACTAATGCACAATTTCCTCTAATAAATTGGATTTTGTATGCTATTTTAACCCATTTATTCTTACGTACACATCCCCCTAATATCTGTATTTTTATAAACATTTTTGCAACTACATTGCAAAATTTGGATTCGTGCACATTCTGAAGGCTCGCTGTTTATCATTTGCAAGTTGTTTCAGAAAGTACAGATTTGGTGGGTTCACCTTTTAAATGCAAACGGAATTGAATCCATCCACTTTCAAACTTAGGGCTGCAGCCTCAAGGTGATCACTCTATATGTTAATAATAATAATAATAATAATAATAATAATAATAATAATAATATACTATACTATACATATCAACATACCTACACACCTACCCCACACAGACAGTATGTATAGTATAGGTAGGTATTATATAGAGTAATGTATGTTTTATGTTATGAAAATAAGGTAGTGTGTTGTGTAGGTGTATTGTATAAATGTATATGTATGTGTTTTATATGATGATGAAAATAAATAAATAAATAATGATTTATTACTTATACCCTGCCCACCTGGCTGGGTTTCCCCAGTGACTCTGGGCTGCTTCCAACAAGAGATTAAAAATACATTAACTATTGTAATTTCAGAGTTTCTTCTGCAGGCACGCTATAGTTACGTAATACGAACAAATACGAACAAATTGGGAGTTGTGGGGAGTGCGGAGGAAAGATTGTGGGCAGCAGAAATGGGGGGGTCATAACGAGGGGGGGGCCTCGTCTCTTGATTCAGCAGTGAATTGAAAAGAAAAAGGAGAATCACTTGGCTGAAAACTGGCAACCTTTCTCCATCAGCCCGTGAACTCAGAATATATAGGTGCAGTTGTTAGCTTCATAAACTCACTCTTGCTCATTAGCCAACCAAGCCTATGTAGGGGACGGGGAAGTGCAGAGCTGGGTTCTTTCCAATTGCCTAATGCTGGTGTTGCAATCATCCTCTGTGCAGACAAAGCCCCAGCTGTCTGGAAAACAGCCAGAGGATTTTAGTGTAATTGCTAGAGAGGCTGACCTATTTGTAGCATGGTTCGTTTGTTGAGCAGTGCACCTAAATGTCAGATGTGCGAATTGCACTGGGCTCCTGACCAGGGACAAAGTGGTCCACGTGTTGATGCAACAGGCATCAATCGCTGTGCATATGGTGGAACTCGAGCTCAGGTGCGCTCACCTGCCCCTCCGATGTGTTACACAAGCACACCTGATCTTCACAATCCTCCCACCTCCTTTCTTTGTGTGCTGGAAGGATTACGGAGGATCAGACACATTCGTGTGTCAGACAAATCGCACATTACATCATCCAGCAGCAGCGATCAGGAGCACGACTGGTCCTTGGTGCTGTCCGATGAGTTGGCCAGTTGCATTAGTGTGTGAACTGGCTCGCCCGTGACCTAGTGGGACTCCACTTTTGTCTTGAAGGATTCTAAGTAGCAGGCGCAATCGCTATTCACTTGTAAAATCAAGCCCACCTGTAGCCAATCTGACCTTTGGATTTAAGTGCTAACCAGATGTTTTCTCTAAGGCTGCAGCCTGTCAGAATATCACTTGTTCGCTCCCTGATGCTGAAGGTGCACATTTTCAAACATGTCATTCTGCTGTTCGTTGTGTTTGATTTATGCAACAGCGGAAGAAGGCTGTTTGCCACAACAGTGAATAAATATGTTTGGGGCAGTGGTGGTAATGATAACCAGTGGTCCTGGGTCCATGTGTGCCGGTAGTTGCAACAGTAAGCAATGAACGCTACTTATAGTTAGGGAGGATGCACCCAAGCTAAGATTGCTTCATCTATATTGGCATACTGGAATAGAAATGTTGAATTGCTCCATCTCACTGTAACAGATGGAAAACTAAGCTCTACTTCAGTGTTGCCCACACAGGATAACTGTCAAAAAGCTGAGAGCTTAATGATCCATGTCTCAAGCTATCAGCCTCAGTGACATGACCAGTTGTGTTGATGGTGTGCTTCCATCTGCCAAAATGAACACCCACACTCCATTCATACATAAAAGTACCTTTTTGGGCGGGGTAGGTGGGCAAGGATCTTGGTATTTAAAACGCTTAAGTATCTAGCTCTCGTTGTCGCAGTGAAGAAGAAGAAGAAGAAGAAGAAGAAGAAGAAGAAGAAGAAGAAGAAGAAGTAGTAGTAGTAGTAGTAGTTTGGATTTGATATTCCACTTTCTCACTACCCGAAGGAGTCTCAAAGTGGCAAACATTCTCCTTTCCCTTCCTCCCCCACAACAAACACTCTGTGAGGTGAGTGGGGCTGAGAGACTTCAGAGAAGTGTGACTGGCCCAAGGTCACCCAGCAGCTGCATGTGGAGGAGCAGGGAAGCGAACCCGGTTCCCCAGATTATGAGACTACCGCTCTTAACCACTACACTACACTGGCTCTGAGAGAAACAGGCACCGGAAGCATTCTCCCATTGAATCAACCAGATAGATAAGAAGTTTCATCCAAGTTAAAAAACACACGACTGTTTCCCAAGTTAAGTCCTGCATTAACTTTATCCAGAAGGATTTAGAATAAAGTTCAGGGGCAAAACAACCGACTGCATCACAAGGAAATTTTCACTTACTTGCCTGTGAGCTGGCCAGCAGTTGCGGCTTGGTGGGACATTGCCACCATCTTCCATCTTTCATGTGCTGGGCTCCCATGGCTGATGGGAGATGTAGCTGCCTCTTCCATTGGCTGGGGGAATTCAAACTGGCCCACCTACAAATTGGCCAATCGCAGTCAGCCCCATGGGTGGTACTTTGGAGGGGTGGAGCTGACAGGGACTCCAGACGGAAGTCTCACCCGGCAGTGTAGTTATCTTTCAGATCCCCCCCTCTCATCCTTTTGGTATTTGATTGACCTTGCTATAGATCGCTTTGGTCACCAGATTTGGGGCCAGTGAGGAATTAGCCTCAGGCTAATTGGGCCTGTCTGGGTTTTATTTTTGTCTTCCTCATGGAAATTGTCACAACTTTGCCAGTTATGGCACTGAGTATAACCTGTAGTCTTGGTTGCATGGTGAGACATAGGCCTCATCCAAAACCCCTGCGTGGCAGCAGTGTAGCCTGTTGAAGAGATCCCAGGAGAGGAGCTTGTGGGGGCTGGGGGCAGTGTTGCTTTTGCAACACTGGGATGTTGAATCTAGTTATAACAAAATTATTGTGGCTGAAAGCTAGAGTCAGTATGAGGGAGCCTGTAAGATGCAACCCCATGGCAGCATGATCCACAACTCAAGATTTGCCCTGAAAAAGCAAAGCACTGCTAAGCATTCGGACCTGAGGAATTGTAGCAGAGAGAAATGGCCTTATTCTCCAAAATTTTAAAAACAGCATTAGCCAAGTGAGATTGGCGGTTCCTGCCTTAGCAGGGGAGGCCTTATATTGCAGTAAGAAGAATTGCTTGGTCTTAATGTTGCATAACCATAGGCCCTGGTCCCTTTACCCCAAATAAAATATTTAGGGGGCAGCCCCTCACATATTGGCCACAGGTTGGCGCCTCCCTCCCTCCCTTCCTTGGGCAGCCATC
Source organism: Podarcis melisellensis (assembly GCF_964234715.1). Classification (NCBI taxonomy): domain Eukaryota; kingdom Metazoa; phylum Chordata; class Lepidosauria; order Squamata; family Lacertidae; genus Podarcis; species Podarcis melisellensis. Next base: position 17,956,870 of record NC_138529.1, read on the forward strand.
TCCCCACAACTGGGAGCTGCCCTTCCCCCCCCCATCTTGCCTCCCAAAAGTGGAGGAAGGTGTACTCTGCAGAAGTGTGGGGCGGGGTGTGCCCCCCATTTTCTAAAAAAAGTTATCGCCTATGTGCACAACTATATAATGGACAAAGTTCTACTCTTTCATTATTTTCAGAGAAGCTCTCAGACAAATATTTGCCGGCAATGATAGAGAGAGACTCTTCAAACACAAACAGTGATGTAGTTTGATAAGAGTCCAAACCTCTCCGAAAAATGTGCTCCACCGAAGCGTCGTAGGACCAAACCTGGCAGCTGAATGAGGCTCGTTATGTTATCCATGGTGTTTCAAAGCGAAGCCATCAAGGCAGTCAATTGTGGCATAGAAACAGTATGACTTAGCGGTTAGAGGGTTGGACCTAGCAGATCAGGGTTCAAATCCCAAATCAACTATTAAGCTCTGTGGGTGACCTTGCGTAGGGCAGGCAGTCACAGTCTCTCAACCTAATCTACCTGACACGGCTGTTGTGAGAATAAGATGGTTACCAGTGGGGGGATGGGGCCATGAACACCACCTTGAGCCCCTTGGAGGAGAAAGGTGGGTTAATAAATAAATTCAGGTAAGATGTGAGGTCAGTGTGTGGAGAAGCAAGCTTTGAGAAACAGGACGCTAGTTCAGATAACTGGTCTGATCACCCTGGGTTCTCTTAATATGTTCTTATAAGCAAAGGACAGGTAAGCAGTACCTGGGCAGGTAGGAACTGACTGAACCACAGGGGGAAATCTATTTTTTTGATTAGGAATGAGTGTGTGTAGGGGGGGGGGTCATCTTCCCACAAATTCTGTTTCACCTTCTAGAACTGATTCAAGCATGTCTTAGCCTCCTGTGAATGCTTGTATTATCTTTCCCTTTAATTTGTATTTCTTTAAATACAAATTAAAATTAACATATGCTTTTAAATCTATGTTTTGAGGAGGCATTGATATGAGAATTGCAGATTAATATGGAAACAGAACAGAATTATGGGCAGAAAAATGCTAAAATGACGCAGACTATGAAAACAAAGACAGATTCAGCCATCCTCAGTTTTTGTGCCATGTATAAGAAATTGACGACAAGTATATAAACTAGGTAACCCTGCTTTCTTCTGAGTTGGTGAGCACAAAGAGTTGGTGAGCACAAAGCTGGCTGAAGTGTAATAATAATAATAATAATAATAATAATAATAATAATAATAATAAGCCATCCATCTGACTGGGTTGCCCCTGCCACTCTGGGCTGCTCCCAACAGAATATTTAAAACACAATGAAACATCAAACATCAACAACCTCCCAAAATAATTGAAAGCTTTCTAACCATTTGTATCACTGACGTTTCCGTAGCATTCTTCTGTTCTGCACATATTCAGCTATGTTTTACTTAGAAGAAGACCCATTAGAAATAATGGGCCTACCTTAGTCATGGGCATGCATTTCAGTGTGTCTACTCTGAGTAAAACATAGCTGAATGCCATCCATGACAATCAGAGTAGAAGTGCCTTCGTTCAGATAGCTACAGCTCTGTGCAAACAACGACAAAAAAGCACATCTAGTTCAGTGACCTTTGAAGCTTCAGGGCAAAGTGTCCCAAACTTCACCGCAAAACTGATCTCTGATTGATTAGCCCCCCCCCTCTCATTTCATCACTGTTTCCCTGTCAACAACAGTGAGATCAGGAGAGACAGAAGAGATACAAACAGAGAGAGCCTCGTTTGCTCTTGCAAAATCCTTCTGTGTCAGGGCATGTTTGCCTCATAATTTGGGTGAGTGGAATGCTTGTCCCAGAACACTCCCTGTGTGTCTGCATGGCAATAGTGGGGAGTACAAGGGAGCTCACCTGCGTGACATTCTGAGTTGCTCTAGGTCAGGGCCGGATTTAGGCTTGATGAGGCCCTAAGCTACTGAAGGTAATGGGACCCTTTATAGGTCCAGCTGCCCTTTGTCAACAACAGATTGTCGCTGTTTTATTTGTGTTGAATATATGCTATATGGTCATTTATGGACCTAATAGGTATCTAAAGCCATTTGCACATAACAAAATATGTCTTTTATCAAAGTAATTGTTGAACTGAAATACAATTTATTAAGAAGAAGTATATTAATAGTGAAATAAAATTAAGAAGAAGGATATTAATAGTGAAATCATTATTAAGCTCTAACTTAAAATGATTTTTTATTCATAACAAACTTAATAATGCAAACACATTGGCATTTGGCAACAACAAAAGTTCCTTAAGAAACACAATTTACAAAGCCTCATAAGCTAGTCTCTAGAAACTTGCTATAAGATGAAATAATAATAGGTGTTATTATATGATGCAAACTACTAATAATTATAAATAGCAGAATGTAGGCACTCTATATATAGAAATGAGCAAACCAATGATATTTTAGGGAGCAGGCTAGCAGGCGGGGCCCATTACTTACATCATAGGAGCCTACACAACACAAAACACTGTTGCTGTATGAAGGTTTTATTTTATTTGTTTTTTATCTTCTGGAAATTTACACCCAGTGTTTTTCCTGTAAATTTTTTTGGGGCCCCCAAGAGAGTGGGGCCCTAAGCTATTGCTTGTTTAGCTTATATGTAATTTCGGCACTGCTCTAGGTGCAGACATGGCTGAATGGCAAGAGAAGAGACTAGATCAGCTGTGCTCCAACCCAGCAGATGACTTTGAACTTGGACTCCTATTAACCCCACCCAGCATGGCCAATCGTCAAGGGCGACAGGAGCTGTAGTTCAGAAGTATCTGGAGAGCAACTGGCTGGGGAAGGCTGGCCTTGATTCATGGAAATAGAAGAAGCCCCCTCCCCTCCCCAGAAATAAAATAAATAAAATCTAACTTGAAGACAGGACCATCCTCCCACGTCTCCTCCACCACCAGGGCTTCTGAAACTCCCCCCCCCCCGAAGCATCTCATAGCTCAGTTGGTAGGGCATGGGACTCTTAATCTCAGTTTCATGGGTTCAAGCCCCACGTTGGGCAAAAGATCCCTGCACTGCAGGGAATTGGTCTAGAGCAAGGGTAGGATCCGGCCCAATCGCCTTCTAAATCTGGCCCAGGGACGGTCCGGGAATCAGTGTGTTTTTACATGAGTAGAATGTGTCCTTTTATTTAAAATGCATCTCTGGGTTATTTGTGGGGCATAGGAATTTGTTCATTCCCTTCAAAAAAATATAGTCCAGCCCCCCCCCCCAAGGTCTGAGGGACAGGGACAGTGGACCGGCCCCCTGCTGAAAAAGTTTGCTGATGCCTGGACTCTAGATGACCCTTGTGGTTCTATGATTCTATAGCCTCTCTGGCTTCCAGTCTGCACCAATCCTTTGGTCCAGAGGAGATTCCTGGATGTAGGAATCCTGGAGGCAGACAAAGAGTTGTGATTCAAGGACCCACCACCTACTTGAGAATAAGAAAGACACATGGACATGGTATATTAGGTTGTTGAGCTCAAAAAGGACACAACTTTAATGATTACAGCATGTGAGAGGTATTGGCTTAGGCATTGGATAAAACAACACAGCGTGACTCCACCCCCTCAGGGAGGGGTGAGTCTATCAAGGATTAACCACCAGTGGGAGGAGCCTGTTGATGCAAATACAACTGAAAGCTCCCCCTGATGTCACCTGGGGTCGTGCCATGGCCCTAGCCACCAGCAAGGGCGTCGGACAGGATCTACGACCGCTGGATTCCTTTACTGGAATACCCATAAAGAGGAGGGGTAGGCGATGGCCACACCCTGCCCTCCAATCCACAAACATATTCCAATGCCTAACCGCTACCTGAGCCCAAAGAGGCTCGCTGTCAATACCCTGACAGCTGCAACCAATCCCTAAGGCTTCTGATGATGTCGGCCAGCCAAATATCATTGCCGAGATTTGAAAGGTGAATGCCGTCATCACGAGATAAAGAACATTCGCTGAACCAGATGTCAGCATGCAGGATCACATAGCCATTCATATAGCGATTTAAGAGTTTCCTGGATTTTTCAATGGCCATAGGGCTATGGGAGCCACGTCAAACCCTTCTCTTCAGAAGGTTGGACCAAAACAACATTGTCCTGGGAAAAAGAGCAGCCAGTTTGTCAAAATCCTTTTTTATGTTCCCTAGCAATTCCACGCTCTTCCTGAAAGCCAAATCATTCAAAATAACCCCTCTGACTCCACATGGGGAAGGGCCATTAGAAGGCAAAGCAGCAGTTTGTCTTGAGCTGCTTCTTCTCAACCATGTTGAGATTAGAGTGTCAGACCTGGGAGACCACAGTTCAAATCTGCACTCGGCCATGAAGCTCACCTGGGTGACCTTAGGCCTGGTACTGCCTCTCAGCCTGACCTACCTCACAGGGTTCTTGTGTAGATTAAATCAGGAAGGGGAGAATCATGTGCAGCACTTCAAGCCTCTTGGAGGAAAAGCTGATAAATGTGATAGATGATAGATGATAGATAGATAGATGATAGATAGATAGATAGATAGATAGATAGATAGATAGATAGATGATAGATGGTGGGGCATCGAATACAGGGGGGATCTGCCAATATTCAGTTGGGATTGTAGGGTGGAAGAATTGCCACAGGGTCCTATCCTCCCTTCCAGATGGCCCATGCTTTAAATGTGACCTCTCACAGCCCTCCGCCAAACCGCAGACTTGCACAGCCGATGACCAGAAACAAAATTAACTCCTCCAGATAACATTCCGAAGGGCTTTCTCTGCCAATGTTCCCCTCCAATCAGAAGCTGTAGCCATCATCTCCAGCCTTGCAACTTCAAGGCCAGACTGCTTTCTGTAACATGACTAGCCTTAAAACAGGAAATAAAGAATGCATGCAGTACCCCTGAGCATGCACAGAACACCTTCCCCTCCAAAACACCCTCCAAATCACCAAAATCAGCTACCACCCAAGTCTGTCACCTATCACCAGGATGGGTGATAGGTTGAATTCCTTCATTTCAGAAATTTCTCTCTCTCTCTCTCTCTCTCTCTCTGTGTGTGTGTGTGTAAAACTACAACATTTATTTTCAAATTTGGTGTAATTGACTGAGTCGAGTTTCTATAATGGCTGTTGAAGACTGATTCAATCACACACTAATACATTCTTCCAGGATATTTCAGCTCATGTCACCCAATGCTGCAATCTGACTCTGAAAAAGCATTTTTGCAGAGATTAGTAGTTATTCATAGAAATTCCCTCTGGCCGGCATGTGATCTGTGCATTGTCCTTACCGCGTCAACTATTGTTTAATGCTGAAAGCCAGAAAGAGAATGAGGAAGTTTAGATGTATAAACTATCTGGTGTTTCCCTTCCTACCAAGGATGAAAAGTCAACATCAATCCCCTTAGCATTATTTATTTTATTATATTTCTTACAGTTGTTGGTCACTTTATCCCATAGCAACTTACGATCAACATAAATCATTTGTTGGCTGCAGTTTATGGTGTGGGCTTTCTGCCAGGTTCTTTTGAACCTGCTCCCCTGTAAAGTAATTTTGGTGTTGATTGCCCTGTTTGGGGGGGGGGGGGATGTATTGCCATTTCTTGACTCTAGTAACAAACTTAAGATCTCCAGTAATAACTGATCAATATTAGCTGAAACGGGACGCAGGTGGAGCTGTGGGTTAAACCACAGAGCCTAGGACTTGCTGATCAGAAGGTTGGCGGTTTGAATCCCTGCAACGGGGTGAGCTCCCATTGCTCGGTCCCTGCTCCTGCCAACCTAGCGTTTGAAAGCACGTCAAAGTGCAAGTAGATAAATAGGTACCGCTCCGGCGGGAAGGTAAACGGCGTTTCCGTGTGCTGCTCTGGTTCGCCAGAAGCGGCTTAGTCATGCTGGCCACATGACCAGCTGTACGCCGGCTCCCTCGGCCAAAAAAGCGAGATGAGCGCCCCAACCCCAGAGTCGGTCACGACTGGACCTAATGGTCAGGGGTCCCTTTACCTTTACCTTTATTAGCTGAACCAAATTGTTCTCTTTTGTATCTAGAAGATCACATGTTTAGAAAGTGCCATATTTTAAGTGGCGAATCTGTTCAATGGCTAAATCATAGCCTTGCTATCAAACTCCGGACATTCCTGCCAATCAGTCCGCTCTGCAATGTTATTGCCGCACCTGGCCCTGGTCACAATTTGAAGTGACTAGCCATAACCTGGATACAGTGCTCATTAGAAGAGTCAGTGTCATTGCACCAAATTTGGATCTTCAACAAAAATATCCATCTCTCACATTACTAGGTAGGACAAGATTCCTTCCAAGTGTCCCTCTTTTCCAGGGCCAGTCCTGGATTTACAGAAGCCACCCCGGTTTCTGATTTGATTCTGGAATGTCCCACTTTTCCTTAGGGTGTCTTTATTTTCATTGGAGAAATGTTGGAGGGTATGGAGTTATGCAGGTGGTGCTGTTGGTTAAACCACAGAGCCTAGGGTTGCCGATCAGAAGGTCAGCGGCTTAGTCATGCTGGCCACATGACCCAGAAGCTGTACACCGACTCCCTCGGCCAATAAAGCGAGATGAGCGCTGCAACCCCAGAGTCGGCCACGACTGGACCTAATGGTTAGGGGTCCCTTTACCTTTTATGGAATTATGCAACCCCCCAAGTCAAGCAGATAAGTAACTATGCAACCTTTAGAAGATATCTGAAGGGAGCCCTGTACAGTGGTACCTTGGTTCTCAAATGCCTTGGTACTCAAACAACTTGGAACCCAAACTCTGCAAACCTGGAAGTAAGTGTTCCGGTTTGCGAACATTTTTTGGAAGCTGAACGTGCTCCGTTTTGAGTGCCACGCTTCTGATTTGAGTGCCACACTTCCATTTTGAGTGTTACGCTGAGGTCTGTTTGTTTTTGCTATTTATTTTGTGTTTTTGTTTTTGCAGCTCTTTTTTTGTGACTGTGTGGAACCCAGTTCAGCTACTGATTGCTTGCTTGCTTGTGTGACTGCAGTACATTGTTTATTGCTTTCATTTTATGGATCAATGGTCTCGTTAGATAGTAAAATTCATGTTAAATTGCTGTTTTAGGGGTTGTTTTTAAAAGTCTGGAATGGATTAATCTTTCTATGGGAAAGCGCGCCTTGGTTTTGAAAGGTTTGGTTTGGGAATGGACTTCCAGAACGGATTAAGTTTGAGAACCAAGGTACCACTGTATAGGGAAGTTTTTTAAATGTTTAATTTTTGCATTGTGTCTTTTTGTTGGAAGCCTCACAGAGTGGCTGGGGCAACTCAGTCAGATGGGCCGGGGTATAAATAGTAAAATGATCTTCATCACCATCATTATGGAATAGGACGTCCCTATTTTCATTAGAGAAATGTTGGAGGGTATGCTCCTGCCCAAAACCCAGGGGAGAGTCTACCTACCATCAATGTGGAGTGGACAAAACTAAGCTAGGTGGATCATGTTTCTAATGTCGTGAAGCTGATAGATTGAAAAAAGACACCTGGTAAGGTGAAAGAAGCCCTCCCAAAGGAAGTGGCTGGCATTCTCCCTGTGTAAGCATCCTAAAGCAAGGCAGAATTGGGAAGCAATTCAGAGACAGAATCAAATAAATAAACGTTGCCTGATGAGGAGCTGCAGAAACCAGTCAGGCATGGGTCACTCTTTCCTTGCTGAGTATGTGTTTACCTTGCTGGGGAGGTGGGAGGGTTGTTCTGCTCCCAGTGGATTGGCCCTTCCCTAGGGAAATATTGCTGGTTTGGCAGGTGAGGGGGCAGGGTCTTTTCAGCTGTGGCACCAAGGTTCTGGTACATCCTCTTTAGGAAGGCTTGTATGGCTTTGTCATCATTCTATGTCTCCCACCCCTTTAGGGATGCAGAACAGATGGAACTTTTCTTTGTGTGTTCTGTTTACTGCTGATGAATTGGATTTTCTCTTACTGTAGTGGCCTGTTCTGACTGCTCATTTTATTATTACAGTATTTCATTATGTTTTGATTGCTGGTTCCCCCCCCCCCCCCCGTGCTGCTAGCCTTGTAAAACACAATAATACAGCCATAAGGAAAATTGCAGCAGAAATAAAAAGCCTGGAAGGAAAGATGGTCTTTGGCAAGCATCTAAAACAGGGGTCAGCAAGGCCTACCGGCCATGGACTGGATCACTCCCACGGAAATCATCCATGGGCCGGGCCGGCGCAGCGCGATGCCGGAAATCACGTCTGCACATGTCCATAGTGCCGAAAATTGCTTCTGTGCATGCCCAGATGCCGAAAATTGTGCCTGTCCAGACGCGATTTCTGGTATCTGTACGTGGACAGATGAGATTTCCGGCACCGCTGGTGAGTCCCTGTGCCGCGCCAGTTTAGCGCAGCTCACGGGGAACTCGTCAAGCAGGTGGCTCGGTTTGGGGGTGGCTCGTGGGCTGGTAAAACAGTCTTTATGGGCTGCATCCGGCCCATGGGCCACATGTCGCTGACCCCTGATCTAAAATATAGGTGCCTGGCTAGCATTAAACAAGCTGTCAGAAATGCTGACTCCTGGGTTGACCATAGCCCCCTTTTTAATGTACTTTTCTATACATTATACCTAGTGTTAAACTTCCTAACTGTGAATGGGTGACACTTAGAGCTGAGCGAATCTTGTCCATTTCGGTATCTCTCACTTTTGCGTTTTCCCAACCCTGTGTTTGTTCTCCACATTTCTACATCAGTTTTTCTTTTTTGGGGGGAAGGGAAATCTTCACGACCTTTCATCAGCATCAAATTGTATGCAATTCCACCAAAAATACACATTTTTGCCAAGTGATTTTCCCGAATACAACACATTTTTTTGCAAGCTGTTTTCCCAAATATTTGCATTTTATGCAGAAGGCGACACATTTTTTGTAGACATCACATTTTGAAGTGCGGGTTTTGAAGGAAAGCTGCATTTTGGTTCCCACGCTGAGGAAGTGAAAATTAAATAAGTTCGCCTTTCAGTGTGAACTTAGCGAAAAGTGTTCCCCTCCACTGCCCCATCCCTAGCCCTAAGTTCCAGCTGCTTGTCAAAGAATGTCTATTTTTGTTGAAGTCACATTAGACTTGCAATCTTTGGCATCCTCAAAACTGACAAGGTTTGTGCTTATGCCTCTTCTCTGCACCCTTCCCGCCCAGCAGCAGAGAGAACAATTCCCGGAGAAAAGTTTATGTTTGCTTCCTTTAACTCTGTTGCCTGCATCTCTTTTTTTTATATCTTTGATGGGTCGTTACTCTGTCTTGATATGATGTGCATGGCTGCCCAGTTTGGGTGGCTGATGCTTGCTTCTTCTTTTTTTACACACCTGCCAAAAAGGGGCGCCATATGTGAAAACAAGAAATACTGTATTTTTCGCTCCATAAGATGCACCCTTTTCTTCCTAAAAAGTAAGGGGAAATGTCTGTGCGTCTTATGGAGTGAATGCCTCCTTTCTTTTAGCAAATGTTTTGTGCCACTGGGAAATGGTAATTCTGTATTGACCTGTTTTGGATGTTGTATGTGATGCCAATAAAGGTTTTACGATACGATATGATACGATACGATGTCCATGGCTACAGCCTGCCCCCCCCAAATCACACATCCACTGTTTCCTGGGGCTGCAATGGTGCAAAAATGTGGTTACAAAGCACAGATCCACATGGATCCTCAGGATCTTTGCATTGGGTCACCCCAAATCCACCATCAGATCACATGTCTGTGGCCACAGCATGAACCACAAAAATCATACATCCGCTGTTTTGTTCAGAATATTTTTTTTCTTGTTTTCCTCCTCTAAAAACTAGATGTGTCTTATGGTCAGGTGCGTCTTATGGAGCGAAAAATACGGTAAATTGCATTTTGAATCAGATGAGGGTTAAAGCTACCTCTCTTTGTTGCCGCACGTGGGAACGAAAGTGAACTTAGGACAAAAGATCGCCCCACTCTGCAGAGTACGCGAAAACCCAGATTGTCAGTTTGGACTTACCTTGCTGTGTTCCCCTTGTGCAAGCAGGATGTAAACATGGCACAGGTGAGGCAGTCTTGGACCAGCACCCTGGAGCAATTGAATTTATACAATCGTAGTCCTTTTCCCTTGTGGGCCAGGAGGGTTTTCATAAGTGGGGAAAGGTCCTTTCGCCCAGCGGGTGTTGGGGTTCCCTTGCTGCATCACCACTAGCCGGATCGGAGGCTGGTTCTCCGTTGGGATCTCAGGAGCATATTCCTTACTCGGGTCTCTCCCTCGACAGTCATACATCACACAGGAAATCAGGAAAACCAAGAGCAGGATGACATAGCTAGCTACCAGGATGATCAGGTTCAAGGTAACCGGGTCAATTTCTAAATAAAAATCCATCGGATCCCATAATATTTAGCAGGATCTCTGCGAAAGGAGCTGCAGGTAGACATATGCACATACACTGTCTCGCACAGACTAGCAGAGCAGTAGCTAACTGATAGATGTATTGGCTTTGCGGTAAAAATACTTTAATCCTGAGCACTCCTCTAGCAATAGGTCCTTCCCCCTTGAACTGCATGATTAAAGCTGCTCAGTTTAATAACTTAAGCTCCCTCTTTTAATACCCCATGGCCAACAGTGGCAGGAGCGGCATCTGAATGTTTCTTTGCAGTGCAATATTCAGATGGATGTTTTCTCCCCATCCCCCCACGACCTGGTGCTCAACCTTGGCAGGCATGCGCTATTGGGGGGGAAAAGACCCAGATTAACCATCATCTATTTTCCTGCTCCGGTTCTCCTCTTGTCTTGCAGTGGTACACAAACGAGGAAATGGGCAGTGGCTCATTTTGAGCTATGGGGAAACTTTGATTCTGAAGGGTTCTTAAGAGTGTATTACACTCAGGGCTGGCCCTACCGTTGGGCAGAGTGAGGTGGCTGCCTCAGGCGGCAGATGCCGTTGGAGCAGGGAGCAGTGGCATGGCGTGAGAGGACAGGCCTGTGTGTACCACAAAGCCGGCCCAGCATCTCTCGCCTGCTCTCCATGGTTACAGCAGAGGATGCTTTCACGTATGGAGCGCTATCAGAAGCGAGACTTGTGTCAATGATGAGTTGTGTATTCAGTGCAGCAGGCCCAATTCCACAGAACTTCCTTCCACTAGATACCATGCAGGCGTCGTTCCTGCTCAGCCACAGGTGCCGGGTTAAAACAGTTTTCATTTCAGGTCTCTGAATGTTGCTCTGATGTTTCTATTTTCTGAAATTTTAACCTGTTTTGAATTTTGTTTATTATATGTTTTATTTCCTCCTTCCCCAGTCTGTCGCTTTGAGACATAGTGAAAAGCGGGATATGAATTCTTTAAATAAATTTTAAAAATGGAATATGGATGTGGGGAGATGACAACCACTTTGGCTTTTACCTCAGAGAGCAAAACGTCTTTGGCTGGCACTGTTTGTAGTGCACATTTTATAACTAATTCCCTCAATGGATCTTAGGAATTGTCCTTTTAATAGAGAGAGTGTTGCATCTCTTTTCTTCAAGGTGCCCAGAACACCGTAGAACTACAGTTCCCAGGCCAGGACATTTTTTAAAAGTTTGACTCAGGATATACAAAGAAGATCTTCTCCTTTTCTTCCTGGTCCTGCAATCGAATATACTTTTTGGAATATTGAATGGATGAAACCACTGGGCTACGAATCAGGCAATCCCAAGTTCAAATCTCAAATCTTCTCTGAATTCACTAGGTGTCCTTTTCAAACAACTCTGTCTGCCTCAGTACCCCTGTCTGCAAAATGGGGGATAATGACACTGACTTAGATTGATGGGTGGGAAACCTCAGTGTCAGAGGCCAAATGCTCAAGCACTCTTTTGTTTCCTAATATATCATTTTTATTAATTTTTATGTTTTACAATTTAGAATATTCATTTAGACAACCTTAAAATATCAATGCCTTTCCTTTTTCTCTTTCCATGGTTCATTTTGCATAACATAAATCCCTGTATATTTTATATATATAAACCATTCAGTATTCCATTATTACTTCCTTCAAAACTTATTCACACTGTTGAATTTATCTTAATGCTGCCAACGTTTTCAAGTGTACACAATTTCCCCTCATATATTCAATAAACATTTTCCAATCTTCTTTAAACAAATGTTCTTCTGGAGAGCCAGTGTGGTGTAGTGGTTAAGAGCGGTAGTCTCATAATCTGGTGAGGTTCGCTTCCCCACTTCTCCACATTCAACTGCTGGGTGACCTTGGGCTAGTCACACTTCTCTGAAGTCTCTCAGCCCTACTCACCTCACAGAGTGTTTGTTGTGGGGGAGGAAGGGAAAGGAGAATGTTAGCCGCTTTGAGACTCCTTTGGGATATCAAAGCGGGATATCAAATCCACACTCCTCCTCCTCCTCCTCCTCCTCCTCCTCCTCCTCCTCCTCCTCCTCCTCCTCCTCCTCCTCCTCCTCCTCCTCCTCCTCTTCTTCTTCTTCTTCTTCTTCTTCTTCTTCTTCTTCTTCTTCTTCTTCTCTTATTCTATATAGTGGTACCTTGGGTTAAGTACTTAATTCGTTCCAGGAGTCTGTTCTTAACCTGAAACTGTTCTTAACCTGAAGCACCACTTTAGCTAATGGGGCCTCCTGTTGCTGCCACTCTGCTGGAGCACAATTTCTGTTCTCATCCTGAAGCAAAGTTCTTAAACCGAGGTAATATTTCTGGGTTAGCGGAGTCTGTAACCTGAAACGTATGTAACCTGAAGCGTATGTAACCCGAGGTACCACTGTATGTTAGGTCCTCAAGCTGCGCATATTCCGTCATTTTAAGTTGCCATTCTTCCTTGGTTGGGACCTCACTCATTTTCCATTTTTGGGCTAACAAAACATGGGCCGCCGTAGTGGCATACCTAAATAACCTTTGTTGACACCTGGGAATTTCCATCTGAATTATCCCCAATGAAAAGGACTCTGGGTGTGTTTTCAAAGGTGCTTTTAAACATTCCCCTCTCCCAATTCATTATAAAATATTTCCCAATACTCTTTTACCCTTATGCAGGTCCACCACATATGAAATAATGTACCCTTGACCTCATTGCATCTCTAGATGCAATAGGGGCCCTCAAGAACTCTTTATCTGGCCCATGATGGGACTCTTCCCCAGGCCAATCCCCCTTTCCCCAGGCCTCATCCCTCACCAGCCCTGCTTTGCACCCTCCTTGCCTGGCTGAACTGTGTCCTTGAACTGTGGCAATGCCTCTTCCTTGCCTGGCTGGAGGATGGAAGTGTGAGTAAGTATAGAAGCTAGACAACCTCTGAGGAGGCCTTGTGCAAGTTGCCTTCTGTGCTCCCGCTCTGTCCCATCCTAGTGGCTTCTACAGCTCCTTCTCTGGGAGAGAATTGGTGCCAAAGAAGGATAGAACTTTTTTCATGTATGCTACGACAGCAGCAAGAATACTTATTGCAAAACATTGGAAGACACAAGATTTACCCACCCGGGAAGATTGGCAGATGAAGATGATCGACTACATGGAAATGGCAGAAATGACCAGCAGAATTCGAGACCAGGGAGAAGAGAAGGTGGAAGAAGATTGGAAGAAATTTAAAGACTATTTACTGAAATACGGTAAAATTAAAGAAGTTTAGAAAGAGACTGGTATTAAACAATTTGACTTTTACATAAGCTGTTTTTAAGATTGTGTGTAATATATTATTATGAAAAAGCAGGTAATGTTAAATCAGAAGGATTTGCTAAAACAACCAATTAAAATAGAATGCAAAAAGGGAGGCGGACATTTTGGAAAGTGTAATTTTATGTGCTGTTGCTTTTTTCTTTTACGCGTTTGATTGTTCATCTTTCTTTCGTGTTTCGTATTTTTTCTTTTTTGTATTTGTGTAGTGTGTAGTGGTTTTTGTTGCTGTTGTTATTGTTGAGTCTATTGTTAAAACTTCAATACATATAATTAAAAAAAAAATACAGCTCCTTCTCTGGGTATTTCTCTGGGGCCTCTATCCCTGCTACTGCAGCAGTGGCAGACTTTAGGCTTTCAAATTTCAGCACCACCCTGTGCAACACCAAAATTTGGTGCCCTCTGCCTCTCACCTCTTCTTGTTTTTCATTGTTGCAGTGCCCTTTTTGGCTCTGCTTCTGGTATAGGCAAACCAGTCACACTCTGCCTGCAGCTCCAGTAGGCAGCAGTGATGTCAGGGACTGGCTGGATGAGGAAGGATGAGCCCCACCCACAGGCAGAGCACAGAAGATGACAACGTAGATCCTGGATCCTGGCGGTGCGGCACTGAAGATCAGTCTGCAGAAGGGATGCCCAAGGCCATTCAAGAGTAACAAAGCTACTTTCCATT